>NC_083116.1:22697522-23297522 GCF_949774975.1 Lagenorhynchus albirostris
TATCCAGTCTACTAATAAACCCATAAAAGGCATTCTTCATCCTGTTACAGTGTTTTTGATCTCTAGCATTTCATTTTGGTTCTTTCTTAAGATTTCCATCTCTCTACCTACTTTGCCCACCTGTTCTTGTAGTCTACTTTATCTATTAGAGCCTCCCTTAGCATATTAATCATAACTGTTTAAAATTCCAGGTCTGGGGGAGTGAAGTCAGCAGCATGGTAGCATAAGACATCCCTTGTTTTTTGTCCCCTCCTTCAACAACAAAAATTCATTATCCATCTACAAATAAGAGTGCCTCTGTGATTGTTGTGGGACCCAATACCATGTGCCTAGGTACAATAGCAAGATCAACAAACTAAGAGCTGGTTTTTTGAAAACATAAATTTATAAGCCTTTAGCTAGAGTAACTGGGAAAAAAGAGAGAAGACTCAAATAAGTGTTGGAAGAGGAGACATTACAACTAATACCACAGAAATACAAAGGATCATAAGACACTACTATGATCAACTACAAGCCAACAAACTAGATAACCAAGAAGCAGTAGAAAATTTCTAGAAACATACAACCTACCAAAACTGTATCATGAAGAAACAGAAAAATCTGAACAGACTACTAACGTGCAAGTATACTGAATCACTAATCAAAATCCTCCCAACACAGAAAAGCCCAGGACCAGATAGTTTCCCTGGCGGATTCTACCAAACATTTCTTTTTTCTTTTTTGCAATTGGGTCATTTTTTTCTTTTTAAATCTCAAAATATTTTTTTTATTTTTAATATTTTTATTGGAGTAGAGCTGCTTTACAATGTTGTGTTAGTTTCTACTGTACAGCAAAGTGAATCAGCTATATGTATACATATATCACCTTTTTTTGGATTTCCTTCCCATTTAGGTCACCACAGAGCACTGAGTAGAGTTCCCTGTGCTATACAGTAGGTTCTCATTAGTCATCTATTTTATATATAGTATCAATAGTGTATATATGTCAATCCCAATCTCCCAAGTTATCCTACCCCTCCCTTCCCCCTTGGTATCCATACATTTATTCTCTATATCTATGTCTCTATTTCTCCTTTGTAAAAAAGATTGTCTATACCCTGGTGGTCTAGTGGTTAAGATTTGGTGCTCCCTACCACACATTTAAAGAAGACTTGAAGCCAATTCTTATCAAATTTTTCCAAAAAATTAAGAGGAGAGAATACACCCAAACTCATCTTAGGAGGCCAGCATAACCTTGAGAGCAAAGTCACATAAGGACACTACAGGAAAAGAAAACTATAGACCAAACTATAGACCAATATCTCTGACAAGTATAGATGCAAAAATTTTCAGTAAAATATTAGGTCAACCAAATTCAATAACACCTTCAAAGGATCATACTCTATGACCAAATGGGATTTATCCCTGGGATGCAGGATGGTTCAGCATATGCAAATCAATGCATGTGATACAACATATCAGTAGGATGAAATATAAAAATCATATCATCTCAAAAGATGCAAAAAATAAATGTGAAAAAATACAATATCCTTTCATGGAAAAAAAAAAGCTCAACAAATTGAGTACAAAAGGAACATACTTCAACATATTAAAGGTCATATATGACAAACCCACACCTAGCAACATTCTCAACAGTGAACAATTGAAAGCATTTCCTCTAAGATTAGAAATAAGACAAGGGTGCCCACTCTCATTCAACATAGTATTGAAGTCTGAGCTAAAGCAATCAGGCAAGATGAATAAGTAAATGGCATCCAAACTCGAAAGAAAGAAGTAAAAATGTCATCATTTGCAGGTGATATAACTTTATGTATAGAAAATCCTAAAGATTCCACCAAAAAAAAAACCTATTAGAACTAATCAATCAATTCAATAAAGTTGCTTAACACAAAATCAATATACAGAAATCAATTATGTTGCTATACACTAAGAATAAAATATCTGAAAATTAAATGAACAAACTCATTTACAATAGCATCAAAAAAATAAATAAGTGCTTAGGAATAAATTTAACCAAGGAGGTGAAAGATCTGTACACTGAAAGCTATAAGATTTTGATGAAAAAAAATCAAAGAAGACACAAACAGATGGAAAGATATCCCACATTCATGGATAGGAAGAATTAATATTGTTAAAATGTCCATATTACACAAAGCCAACTATAGATCAATGCAGAAAAACTCCAATGGCATTTTTCTCAGAAATACAAAAATAATTCTAAAATTTGTGTAGAACTAAAAAAGACCCTGAATAGCCAAAGCAATCCTGAGAAAGAAGAATAAAGCTGGAACATCATACTTCATGATATCAAACTAAATAACAAAGCTACATTAATCAAAATAGTATGGTCCTGGCATAAAAACAGTCATACAGACCAATGGAAAAGAATAAAGAGCCCAGAAATAAACCACTGCAATTACAGTCAACTAATATTTGACAAGGGATCCAAGAATGCTCAATGGCAAAGGGATAATCTCTTCAACAAATGGTGTTGAGAAAACTGGATAACCACATGCAGAAAAAAAAAATTGGACCCCTAACTTACATCAATCACAAAAATTAACTTGAAATGGATTAAAGATTTAAACATAACAACTGATACCACAGAACTCTTACAAGAAAATACAGGGAAAAACTCCTTGATATTGGTCTTAGCAATGGTTTTCTGGAGTTCACATCATAAGCATAAGCAACAGAAGCCAAAATCAACAAATGAGACTACATAAAGTGCTTCTGCACAGCAAAAGGAACAATTTACCAAATAAAAAGGCAACCTATGGAATGGGGGAAACTATGTGCAAACCATATCTGATAAGCTGTTAATGTGTGAAGTATATAAAGAACTTACACAACTTAATAACAACAACAACAATAAAAAACCAATCTGATTTTTATAAATGGGCAGAGGAATTGAATAGACAGTTTTCCAAAGAAGACATACAAATAGCCAACAGGTCCATAAAAAGATCTCAACATCACTAAACATCAGGGAAATGCAAATCAAAACCAAAATGAGATATCACCTCACATCTATTAGAAAATCTATCATTAAAAAAACAAGAGATAACAAATGCTAGGAGGATGTAGAGAAACGGGAACCCTCGTGAGATTGTATATTGGTACAGCCACTATGGAACACAGAGGTTTTACAAAAATTTAAAAATATAACTACCATATAATCTAGCAATCCCACTTCAGTATATATACCCAAAGAAAATGCAAATAGGATATTGAATAGATATCTGCATTCTCATGTTTATTGCAGCATTATTAATAATAGCCAAGATATGGAAACAACCTAAGTGTTTGTCAACAGATGAATGGATAAAGATGTTTTGATTACACACACACACACACACACACACACACACACACGGCGGAATATCATTCAGTCACAAGAAAAGAAGGAAATCCTGCCATTTGTGACAAAATTGATGGATCTTGAGGACACTGTGCTAAATGAAATAATTCAGACAGAGAAAGACAAACACTGTATGATATCAGTTATATGTGGAATCTAAAAACTGAACTTGTAGAAACAAATAGTAGAATGGTGGTTATCAGGGACTGGGGGGTGCGGGCAATGGGGTGATATTGGTCAAAGGGTACAAACTTCCAGTCATAAGATGACTATGTTCCAGGGATCTAATGCACAGCATTGTGGTGATAGTTAAGAATACTGTGTTATGTACTTCAAAGTTGCTAAGGGAGTATATCTTAAATGTTTTCACCATACAAAAAAAGAAATGTTAATTATGTGATGTGATGGAGGTGTTAATGCTACAGTGACAATCAATTTGCAATATATATGTATCAAATCAACATCCCTGACATATCTATTTTTGATACCTCCTCTGTCTTTTCAAATTGTGTTTATTACCTTTTAGTATTTCTTGTCAGTTTTTTCTTGATCACTAGACATAACATACTTGGTAAAAGAAACTGCTGTAAATAGGCCTTTAGTAATATGGTGGTAAGGTGTAGAGGAGGAGAAATATTCAATAGTCCTATGATTAGGTCTCAGTCTTTTCGTGAGCCTATGCCTCTAAAATGTGAGCTTCACAACTGTTGCTCAGTTTTTTCTCCACCTAGGTGGGACAGGATGGCTAGAGTGGGGTGCAGTTGGTTATTTCCGTTCTCCCAAGTGGAAGGCTAGAGTTGACCAGAGTTGGCTATTTCCCTTGCCTCAATTCAGTTAGGCACTGATTGTACCCCAAAAGGTTAGGCTCTGATCAACTAATTTCTCTTGAGTGCAGGACTATTTCATGCATATTTCAAATGGTTTATTTACCGCTCCCCTGCTGGAAGCTCAAGGGAATTTTCTTCTCTGATATTAACTGTGGGAACCTGGTTCAGCTCCTGGAAGTAAATCTCACAATACTGGGCCCCCACCCACCCATGACGAAGTCCTCCTGGAGTTTTTAACTTTCAGAATTGTCCGTACTGAGCCTCCAGAAATTCTCAATTACAGTTCAGGTTTTTCTTCCCAGCACTAGATCATGTGGCAGTTTCTGATGGTGAGTCTACTCTAATAAGACTTTCTGTCTCTCCGTTCTTGGGGGGCAGTGGTTTGCCCTGTGTCCTCCCCCTTCTTATGGATCTAAGAAGAGTTAATTTTTCAGTCTTCTCAGCTTTTTGCTTGTTGTTAGGATTGAGTAGCAACCCCAAGCTCACTATATGTGGAATGAAAAAACAGAAGTTAGGTCTATTTTTTTATGTTTTTGAAATCTTCTATGTCCTCCTTGATCATTGACTTAGTTTTTGTGTACATTATTGAAAATGGCTTATTGACACCTCCAACTATTATTGTTGAATTGTTTATTTCTCCTTTTAATTCTGCCAGTTTTTGCTTTGCGTATTTTAAAGCTCTGGTATTAAATGGATATATGTTTATCATTGTTATATCTTCTTGATGGGTTGACCACCTATACCAATTTTTGTCTTAAAGATTTTTTGTTTGATATTAGGTTAGACACTATAGCTCTCTTACTGTGAGTTTCTGCATGGTAAATTCACCCACCATTTTACTTTCAACCTATTTGTGTCTTTCAATTTAAAGTGTTTTTTTAATATTTATTCTATTTATTTATTTTCCTTATTGTTTTGCGTGCATCGGGTCTTAGTTGCAGCACACGGGATCTTCAATGAGGCATGCATATGCAATCTTCCGTTAAGGCATGTGGTCTCTTTGTTGCAGCACTCAGCCTTCTCTCTAGGTGCAGTGTGCGGACTCCAGGGCATGTGGGATCTGTAGTTTGCGGCACGCGGGCTCTCTCATTGAGGAGCGTGAGCTCAATAGTTGTGGCACGTGGGCTTAGTTGCCCCACGGCATGTGGGACCTTAGTTCCCAGACCAGGGATCGAACCCGCATCCCCTGCATTGGAAGGCAGATTCTTTACTACTGGACCACCAGGGAAGTCCCTAAAGTGTGTTTCTTGATAAGCATATATTTAGATCACAGTTAATTTTTCTTTTATCCATTCTGCCCATCTGTACTTTTTAATTGGAGAGTTTAATCTATTTATATTTAATGTTATTACTTATACAGTAATATTTGTCTGCCATTTTTCTATGTTTCTGTTTGTCTCACATCTTTTTTGTACCTGTAATCCTCCATCACTGCCTTTGTGTTAAATTTATATTTCTATTGTACCTTTTAAATTATTTTGTCATTTATTTTACTGCATGTTGAGTTATTTTTCTAGTGGTTTACCTTGAGATTTCAATTCATATCTTCTAACAATCTAATTTAGATAAATACTGTTGTCATTTCAATAGTATATAAATCTTTGCTCCAATATAGTTCTGTTTCCTCCACCCTCCTTTGTACTATTATTGACATAGAAGTTACACTTTTATACTTTATATTCTCATTAGCACAGATTTATAATTTTTCCTATATGTATATGTCCTTTATATCAAATAAGAGAAAAAAGTATTAAAAATGCATTAATACTGTCATTTATATTTACCTATGTAGTTCGTTACCTGTACTGGTACTCTATTTCTTTTATGTGGATTCCTTTTACAATCTAGCATCCTTTCATTTCAGCCTGAAATACTCCTTTTAGTATCATGTATAGGGTAGATACCCTAACAACAAACTTTCTCAGTTTTAGTTTATTTGGGAATGTCTTAATTTTTCTTCTTTTTTTTTTTTTTTTGCGGTACGCGGGCCTCTCACTGTTGTGGCCTCTCCCATTGCGGAGTGCAGGCTCCGGACGCGCAGGCTCAGCGGCCATGGCTCACGGGCACAGCCGCTCTGCGGCATGTGGGATCTTCCCGGACCAGGGCACGAACCCTTGTTCCCTGCATCGGCAGGCGGACTCTCAACCACTGCGCCACCAGGGAAGCCCTTTTCTTTTTTTTAAAGGTAACTTCTTTAGATACAGAATTCTTGATTTATATTATCTTCCTAGCATTTTGAATATGTTATTATAATTTTCAAATTCAAAATTTGTGTGGCTTTTTATTTCATAATGTCTATTTGTTTATATTCTCTGTTTAAAGAGGCATGGTTTGCACATTTTTAGTTATTTAGACAGTTTCCTTTTGTTCCTAGAACACATTTAAAATAGGTGATTTAAGGTTTTCATGTAATAAGTCCAATATCTCTACTTCCTTTGGGAAAGTTTTTATTGACTGGTGTATTTCCTATGTATAGGTCACGCTTTTTTTTTTTGCATGTCTTGTAATTTTTGTTAGTAACTGTACATTTTACGTAATACAATGTAGCAACACTGAAAATCAGATTTTTGCCTTCTCAGCTTTTGCTGTTGCTACTGTTTGTCAATTTTACTATTCAACTGTTTAGTAACCTTGCTGCACTTATTCTAGATTTCTTTATTATTATCTTGTATTACCACTGAAATCATTACTCAGATACCTTAATAGTCAACTAGTGACTGGACAGATACTTCATTAATTGCCTGGAACCAATAAATCTCCCATTCTTTGCTAATGATCTCTGTGTGCATTTTGGAACGCAACTTTACCACTCCCAAGGCTAAGTATTATTGTTCTCCTGGGGATTTAGCTATATTTCTTGAATAAATTTTCTCCAGACTACTGCAACATTTGATTAATTTCTAGTGCCAGATGAAAACTCCGCCACAGCCATCACTTCCTGCTTGCAGAGAACTTCAAAGTTAGCCAGGGTTGAGATTTTAGGACAGTCTGAGGTCTATCCTAGGTATGTCCACAGCCCTAAGCATGTGCATAGTTCCATGCATTTATCATCTTCTATTTTCCCAGGGATATGTTGGAGCTTTTCAGAGCCTCTATGGATATCTCATTCCCAGCTTTTCCTTTTAAGTTTTTTGGTTAGCTTCTTGTTTTCCCCAATTGTTATTTCCATCTTGGGCAGATATGATATTAAACAATTGCCACTGAATGTTTTTGACAAACATATTTAGTGAAAAAACTGTTCACATTGTGTAGATTTGAGCCAGGTCAAATTGGAGTCTTGTGACTTAGGAGTTTTCCAGGGAACTGCCAGACAGGTCAAATGACAACAACTCCTTGAAAACGGGCTCTTAAAAGAGCTTCAATCTCACTCTGATTCCTCCAGTGCCTCCTAGGCTGCTGGTTTTCAAAATGATAGAAGGCTGTTGGTATGCAAAGTACCATGGAACTGGGGAGATGGGGTAGGAACAGGGGAAGGTAAAATGCAATAAAGAACATTTTTCTTACTGATATTCTGCTGTTAACCTTGAATAAACATTCCTCAGATTGTTGCAAGTCTTTTGTTAATTGCCTGAGTTCTGAAAAAGTTGATTTTGAGAATTTTTACTAGTGTTCGTCTTGCTACGATGGAGTAGAGGATTTTCAAATCAAAGTTTTGGCTGGAATAAGTGCTTATTTGGAGGCTCTTGAGGAAAATCCACTTCTGAGTTCATCAAGAATTGTCTGAATTCAGTTTATTGTGGTTGTAGGACTGATATTCCTATTTTCCTGCTGGCTATCAGACAGAAGCATCACTCAGCAACTAAAAGCTCTCAGCATTTTCGGTACATGGGTTCTCCATCTTCAAATTCACAACAACAAATCAAGTTTTTCTTGTGTTTTTAATCTCTGCCCTCCTGTTTTGCTACCAGCCGCATAAATCCATCTGCTTTTAAAAGGGCTCATGTCATTAGATTATGCCCATCCTGATAATTTCCCTATCCTGATATAGATAGATAGATAGAGGTTATATAGAGAGAATATATAGAAAGAAACAGACAGAGAGACACAGAGAGACAGACAGAAACCTAATCATGGGAGTGATACCATGTGAGCATGGAATCTGGAGGGCCATTTTTTAAGTTCTGCCTAACATACCATCCAATTCAGAAGGTACTATAAAGGTGCTTACCATAAAAATCAGATACACTAGTCTGAAGCCCTTGAAAGCAGGGACTGTGTCTTGTTCATAATTTTAGCCTTAGTAGCTAACATAATGTCAGTCCTAGAATAGGGTCTTCATAAGTGTTTGTTAGGTGAATTGAACCCTTGATAGGATAATAAAGAAAGAGCTATGAAATGAAGGGGTAGTTAAATTAATTAATGACTATAAATAAGCCAGGAACGTGGTTACATACTCAAGTTGTTTTTACTATAACTAGAAATCAACCAAATGAAGTGTACTATTTCATACAATATAAAAATAGGTGCTAGTAGATGTATAAACCAAGCACACAGCTTAGGTAGCTAGAATTTCATGCAAGAAGCTACGAATAAATTCAGAGTGCTATTGTTCATTATTCAGTAAGGAAACGTTACAAATTTCAATATTTTTCCATGTTGTATATTATTATATGAAAAATTTAACAGTAATAGTCTTTCATTCTATTTTTGTTGACTCTGCTTAGGAGTTTCTTCGTAACTGCCAAACTTATAGATATTATAATAAAACTTGACCTTTGTTTTGTAAGAATTTAATTATTAGATTTGAAAGCAGTTTGGTCTGTAAAATTCATAATACTTTTACTCATATTTGCAGCCTTTCTGGACATGCCTATTTTCTATAGTAACTGCCCCCACAAGAGCAGCACATCCTACATCAAGCAGAATATTCTGGTATTTTTCTGAAAAAATAAAAGCACCCCCTAAAAAACTACCCAAAGCACATGAAAAACATATATAAGGACATATATCTTGCAGTGGATGCTGTGGTTTGCTGCCCTTAACCTCCTCTCTTTCTCTAGAACTGAAACATCATTCTTCTAGCTGCTCTGAGCATTGATGTCCAACAGCTCTCAATTATGTTCCTTTCCAGAACTTACCTTTGGCTGAAAAGAGTTTCCATGTCAATGGTCACTCCCCTGCCAGGGAACCTCTCACATTCAATAACTGGTTGACGAAAGAGTATTAAAAGCCTGGTTTGACTCCCCTCAATTCAGGACAACTCTGAAAGGCCAAACCAATTCCAAAGTTCCTGAGGGATCTCTCTGCCCAATCCTGTTTCTTTTACTCTCCAACGTGTTGTCCCAGAGAGCATACTGTAACTCTCTGAATCCAAAGCCCCATCTTAGAATGTGCTTCCCAGGTAACCTAAACTTGGAGACCACTACAGGTATTACTAAAGGATCAAATACCTCAGTCATCACCAAATTACACTTAGAGTTTTAAAAATATCTCCATATAATTTTGTTGTATAGGCTGTCATATGCTGAGTTGGCTTGTAACCTCTATAACAACATAATTCAAATTGAGCAGATTTAGTCCATGTATACAGTGAAGAAATAGGTGGAGGAACCAATAATCCATTACACCAAGTATACTAACAAACTGCACAAGAAGCTAAATCTAATATTACCACTGGCACATAGATATCTGGAGACAGTGTTAGAAGTTCACCATACATGTGAGTTCCCAAGAAACACACAAATGTAGAGAAATAGGAAAGTAAAGGTGGAACATGTTACACTTCTTTCCTATGTATCACCCAATATTTATTAGACCCATCCCAGTTCCTCATCTAGTTGATGAACTCAACTGGCAAAGAGCCCATCAGTACCTTTCAGTCAGTAATAACCTTGGCATTGCACATACTATCTTTCATTTAAGTTCTCCAAACATATGTGTTGACTGCATCCATCTGCCATATCCTATTATCTGAGAGTAGATGGATTTAGAAATGACCTAGCGCAGTGTGTACTGACCGTACATTGTTCTTTTTCCATACAATTTCCCTAACAGTGGTTACCACTTTATAGTCATTCACTCCCAGTATTTTCCCACACTTTTCTTTTCATCTTAAAGTCTAAATAATTTTCTATTATCAAAAATCCTTACTGATTTCCTTGTCTCTTCCAGTCATGAAAAGGCAATGAAAGAGGCACTGGAGAAGGGAAAGACAGCAACTATTCCTACATCTCCTCTTCCTACACACATGGAGTTTGGTAATTCAATCACAATTCAACAAGGGAGAGATGGATCATGTTCATAATTCTGTAAATGCTGTGTCCTAGATCTCACAAAAACTATACCTTATACTCTGAGCTTTTAAATTTAGAAATGAGGAGACAGAAGAGAAGTTAATTGGAAGAGTGCAGGTCCCACATATATACTCTTTTGCCCAGAAAAACCAGTGACAGCAATAACTATTGCAGAACACAGACAAAAATCATAGGTGATATAAACAGAGGATTCTGACTTTTCTGTAAGGCCAAATAATAGCTAGTAATGAGATGCATGGAAAAATAGAAGCTTTTATACTATTGACTTACGTTAGTGGCAGCATCTTGTTGATTCTATGGCCTAGAATTTAATTTTTCTTCTATTTTGTTTTTTATTATAAGAATAATGTACTCATTGTAGAAAATGTGCAATCTATACAAAAGTATAAAGAAGAAAAAAACACCCATGATACCACTATTCATAGATAACTACGGCTATTACTTTCACATATTTGCTTTAAGTGTCTTTTCATGCATTTCTCTTTACATAGGTAAAATTGTACTGTTTTCACAGCTATACTCTGATTTCTTGTACCTTATCTATTACTACTACTACTACTACTACTTACCTTTCAAATATGTATGGGTCAGGCACTGTGATAAGTGCTTTATTTTATTCCAATTACTTATCTCAATAACATCAGGAGGTAAATATTATTATCTATCCCAATTATGCCGGTGGGAAAAATTGGATGTCCAAGGAAGGAAACTTGCTCAAGCTACATAGGTAGTAGGTGGCAGACTCTGGATTAAGACCCAAACTTGTATGGTTCCAAAGCCTCTAGTAATTGCTAGTCCATAATACTGTTTAATGCCATTTAAAAGTTTTCATAAGATCAGTTTTCATGGCTGCGTAATTTCTGTTCTATCAATGTGCCATAACAGTTAACTGTTTCTGTAGTGAAAAGCATTTAAGTTGTTTCTATATTAAGAAAAGCCTTGAAAACTATAATACTTACATCAGAGGGGCTGAGGCAAATTTTCAGGAACCCTTTGAGGGTGGTTAGTAGTAGCTCAGATTAGCCTAATTTCATGTATTCATTTATTTTCAAAGTTCTTGTCTCCCTTTTATTTAATCTTATTATTATCTTAAAAGTTATATATACATACGGTAAAATAAAATAAACTACTCTATACTGTAAAATGAAAACTAAATGTCTTATGCCCTGGCTCCAATCCTATTCTTCATAAGTAAACACTTTTAAACAGTTCGGTTTTTAGTTATTCTGGTGATAATATCTTTTACCCTAAATAAAGAAGACCTTCCTGATATCTCTACTTCTTAGCTTACCTATTTTTCACAAATAAAGGCTGCCTATACCTGTACTTTTTATACCTCAACATATTAATTTCCTACTTAGCACAATATCTAATACCTTTTTCCTCCCTGGCATGAAATGAGAGGAATTTGGAAAACTTGGCTATTTAACTCTTTTTCTCCCTTCATCCTTCTTTCATTTTTCCTTGTTAAAAGGGAGTATATATGTGTATTTATTATGTGTGTATGTGTGTGTGTATGCACACACAAAGACATACAGATATATATGCACACACAAAATACATGTATATACACACATATACATATATAATCACTTAGAACAAGGGTGGAAAAATAAGAATTACACACAAGAAAATTATGCTGCTTGACACTTCATAGGTCCTTTCAAGTATTGATAGAATGCTTAAATCCTTCTTAAAGCTTTGCATCTTTTCTTTCCTATTTTCTCTTTAAAAAAAAAAATGTCATCCCCCTGTTCTCTTTCATTCCTTTTTTTGGACTCCATGGTTCAATCCTCAAGCTTTCTTATTTTTCCTTATATTTTCTACATTTATGTTCTATGTATTAGTATGTTTTCTTCTGCCTTTAATTTTCAATCACCTCATTTAACTTTTTAAAAAATAATGAAACAATGTATATTTTCCTGTATAGATGACCAAGTATCACTCTTCCACATTATATAGTGAAGTAATCAGATGCTTGCACCTACATTTAAAATCAGTATGTGACATCTACAGATCCACATTGACAGAAATATTTTGTTTTGCCACATCAAATGCCACAAATTCTACTGCTGTTGTGGCATGATTGCTGAGCAATTCTTGGAAAAGTGCTGAACATAATAAAGTACAATCTTCCTTCGATTTACACAGTAGTCCCAGGCCTGGAAAATGGTATAAATTTAAACCCACAGAAAATATGGTGTTAATTCATATATATATATATATATATATATATATGAGTAAACTTATATAGAGATAATTATGAAGAGTTAAATGTTTTACATTATAGTATTTTATATAAATACATTAACATAAATATTAATATTTCTGTTATAAATTTATATAACATTAATATATACATATATTTTAAAGGTACAAAAAAAATACAGCTCTATTAATTATCACTATGAACATATTTATATAAGCACCAACCCAACCAAAATCCCTTTTCTTTACCCTTCTACTTGCTACTTCTACTTTACATCTCAATTTTGCCTGCTTTTGAGAATTACATGAATGGAATCATACAGCATGCATACCACTGTCTGTATTCTTTCATTCAATTTTATATTTTTGAGGATTGTTGTAACAGTCTATACATTCCTAATGTTGTAAAGAATTTCATTTTATGAATTTAAAATGGATATGCTACAATTTGTCTATTATTCCTGTTGAAGGACATTTATATTATTTCCATTTTTCGCCTATTCCAAATAGTGGTGCTATGATCATTCTTGCACATGCTTTTTCATGTGTATTTCTTTCATGTATATTATGTAGAAGTAGAATAGTTGGTTATAGGGTATGTGTATGTTAAGCTTTACTTGATATATGCCAAAGAGTTTTCCAAAAGATTTTTCTAATTTCTTTCTGTCAAGTGGAGTATTTCACATCGTGGCTAATAATACTTGATCTTCTTGATTTTTAAAATCACCTTCACCATACACAAACATACTGTCTATGGAAACTGATATTGTTATTGTTCTCCTTCACAATCTGAATACTTTTTTCTTGCCCTATTACCCTGGCTAGTACTTTTAGAAAAAATTTTAATAGAAATAGTGATAGTTGATGTAACTCTATCATTCTCCATTTCAGTGTGAACGCTTTTAATATTTTATCATTAAGTATGGTATTTGTTGTAGGGTTTTAAGGATTAAGGAAATTTGTTTCTATTCATAGCTCAGTAAAAGCTTTTTGAATTAACAGACTATTTTTAGAGCAGTTTTTTAAAATTGAGCAGAAAGTACAGGGAGTACCCATAAACCTCCTCACTACCACCCTACCAAATTTTCCATATTATTAACATCTTGCATTACTGTGATTCATATGTTACAACTGATAAACCAATATTGATATTGATTATTAACTAAGTTCAATGTTTGCATTAGGATTCACTTTGAGTTGCACAGTTCTATGTGTTTTGACAAATGTGTACTATGATATATCCACTGTTACATGATAAAGAATAGTTTCACTACCCTAAAAATCCCAGTGCTCCACCTATTCATCCTTCCTCCCCCCACACCAAACCTCTGCAACCACTGATCTTTTCACTGTCTCAATAGTTTTGCATTTAGCATAATTTCATACAGTTGGAATCACACAGCTTTTTACACTTTTCAGGCTCACTGCTTTCATTTAGCATTATGCATTTAACATTCCTCCATGTTTTTCAAGGCTTGATAGCTCATCTATTTTTTATCACTGAATAGTATTCCACTGCATGGAAATACCATTCCATGGTATTTATTTATTCATTCACTGATTGCAAGATATCTTGGTTGCTTCACTTTTTGACAATTATAAATATAGCTACTATAAACATTTGTGTGCAGGTTTTTGTGTGGACATATATTTTCAACTTATTTGGGAAAATACATGGTAAAATTATGTTTATCTTTCTAAGAAAATGCCAAACTATCTTCCAAAATCAGCTATACCATTTTGCATTTCTGTTCCTGCTGCTTGACATTCTTGCCAGCATTTCATGCTTCAGTGTTTTGAACTTTGATTATTCCAATAGGGATACAGTAGTCCCACTGTTGTCTGAATTTGAAATTACATAATGGCATATGATGTTGAATATATTTTCACACACTTATTGGCATCTGTATATCCTCTTTGGAAGATGTTTTTCAGATCTTTTGCCCATTTTTCTATAAGGATCATGATTCAGGTGTTGTATCTATAAACGCTTATTGCCAAACCCAAGATTATCTAGATTTTCTATCTAGATTATCTAGATTTTCTCATGTTATCTCTCATGTTATCTCTATAAAATAAGATTTTCTCATGTTATCTATCTCTATAAACTTATCTCTATAAGTTTTATGTCTTGGTGTTTTACATTTAGATCTATGATCCATTTTGGTTAAGTTTTTGTGAATTTTATAGGTCAGTTTCTAAATTCTTTTTTTTTTGCATGCGGACAATCAGCACCATTTCTTATTGAAAAGGCCATCCTTTCTCCATTGAATTGTCTTTGCTCTTTATCAAAGATCAATTGACTACATATTAGAGAAGACTTCCATGATCACCCTACAGAAAACAGAACTCCCCTTCACTACAAACACACACTGCTTTTTTATTCCCCTATCCTACTTTAGTCTTCTTCATAAGCTTATCTCCACCTTACATAGAATATACATATGTATATGTGTGTATATGTTTATTATACGTTTCCCCTACTAGATGTCAATAACCACAGTGTCTTAACTGACACTAGCATAACTAACAGCATCGGATACATAGTAAGTACCAAAATATATTTGTTGACTGATTCAATAAATAAATTAAAAACATAATTTCAAGTTTACCAGATCAATTCAAGCACTTTTAAAATTGTAGATTAGGAGCTTCAAGATGGCAGAAGAGTAAGACGCGGAGATCAACTTCCTCTCCACAAATACATCAGAAATACGTCTACATGGGGAACAACTCCTATAGAACACCTACTGAACGCTGGCAGAAGACCTCAGACCTCCCAAAAGGCAAGAAACTCCCCACGTAACTGGGTAGGGCAAAAGAAAAAAGAAAAAACAGAGACAAAGGAATAGGGACAGGACCTGCACCAGTGGGAGGTAGCTGTGAAGGAGGAAAGGTTTCCACACACTAGGATGCCCCTTCGCGGGCGGAGACTGTGGGTTGCGGAGGGGGGAAGCTCCGAAGCCACAGAGGAGAGCGCAGCAACAGGGATGCGGAGGGCAAAGCGGAGAGATCCCTGCACAGAGGATCAGGGCCGACCCGCACTCACCAGCCCGAGAGGCTTGTCTGCTCACCGGCCGGGGCGGGTGGGGCTGGGAGCTGAGGCTCAGGCTTCGGTCGGATCCCAGGGAGAGGACTGGGGTTGGCTGCGTGAACACAGGCTGAAGGGGCTAGTGCACCACGGCTAGCTGGGAGGGAGTCCGGGCAAAAGTCTGTAGCTGCCAAAGAGGCAAGAGACTTTTTCTTGCCTCTTTGCTTCCTGGTGCGCTATGAGAGGGGATTAAGAGCGCCACGTAAAGGAGCTCCAGAGACGGGCGCAAGCCGTGGCTATCAGCACGCACACCACAGACGGGCATGGGATGCTAAGGCTGCTGCTGCAGCCACCAAGAAGCTGATGCACAAGCCCAGGTCACCATCCACACCTCCCCTCCTGGGAGCCTGTGCAGCCTACCACTGCCAGGGTCCCGTGATCCAGGGACAACTTCCCTGGGAGAACACACAGTGCGCCTCAGGCTGGCGCAATGTCACGCTGGCCTCTGCCGCCGCAGGCTCGCCCCACGTCCATACCCCTCCCTCCCCCCCGGCCTGAGTGAGCCAGAGCCCCCGAATCAGCTGCTTCCTTAACCCCGCCCTGTCTGAGCAAAGAACAGACGCCCTCAGGAGACCTACATGCAGTGGCGGGTCCAAATTCAAAGGTGAACCATGGGAGCTTTGCAAACAAACAAGAGAAAGGGAAACATCTGCCAGAAGCCTCAGGAGCAGCGGATTAAATCTCCACAATCAACATCATGTACCCTGCATCTGTGGAATACCTGAATAGACAACGAATCATCCCAAATTGAGGAGGTGGATTTTGGAAGCAAAGATACTTTTTCTTCCCCCTTTTTCTCTTTTTGGGAGTGTGTATGTATATGCTTCTGTGTGTGACTGTCTGTATAGCTTTGCTTTTAACATCTGTCCTAGTGTTCTGTCTGTCCTTTTTTCTTAAACTTTAAAATTTTTATCTTAATAATTATCTTTTATTTTAATAACTTTTTAAAATTTTATTTTACTTTCTTTTATTTTATTTTATCTTCTTTCTATTTTTTCTCCCTTTTATTCTGAGCTGTGTGGATGAAAGGCTCTTGGTGCTCCAGCTAGGCGTCAGGGCTGTGCCTCTGAGGTAGGAGAGCCAACTTCAGGACACTGGTCCACAAGAGACCTCCCAGATCCATGTAGTATCAAATGGCAAAAATCTCCCAGAGATCTCCATCTCAACGCCAAGACACAGCTCCACTCACCGACCAGCAAGCTATAGTGCTGGACACCCTATGCCAAACAACTAGCAAGACAGGAACACAACCCCATCCATTAGCACAGAAGCTGCCTAAAATCATAATAAGGCCACAGACACCCCAAAACACACCACCAGACGTGGACCAGCCCACCAGAAAGACAAGATACAGACTCATCCACCACAACACAAGCACTAGTCCCCTCCACCAGGAAGCCTACACAACCCACTGAACCAACCTTAGCCACTCGGGACAGACACCAAAAACAACAGGAACTACGAACCTGCAGCCTGCGAAAAGGAGACCCCAAACACAGTAAGTTAAGCAAAATGAGAAGACACAGAAACACACAGTAGATGAAGAAGGTAAAAACCCACCAGACCTAACAAATGAAGAGGAAATAGGCACTCTACCTGAAAAAGAATTCAGAATAATAATAGTAAAGATGATCCAAAATCTTGGAAATAGAATTGAGAAAATATAAGAAACGTTTAACAAGGACCTAGAAGAACTAAAGAGCAAACAAACAATGATGAACAACACAATAAATGAAAATAAAAACTCTCTAGAAGGGATCAATAGCAGAATAACTGAGGCAGAAGAACGGATAAGTGACCTGGAAGATAAAAGAGTGGAAATAACTACTGCAGAGCAGAAGAAAGAAAAAACAATGCAAAGAACAGAGGACAGTCTCAGAGACTTCGGGGACAACATTAAATGCACCAACACTCGAATTATAGGGGTCCCAGAAGAAGAAAAGAAAAAGAAAGGGACTGAGAAAATATTTGAAGAGATTATAGTTGAAAACTTCCATAATATGGGAAAGGAAATAGTTAATCAAGTCCAAGAAGCACAGAGAGTCCCATACAGGATAAATCCAAGGAGAAACACACGAAGACACATATTAATCAAACTATCAAAAATTAAATACAAAGAACAAATATTAAAAGCAGCAAGGGAAAAGCAACAATTAACATACAAGGGAATCCCCATAAGGTTAATAGCTGATCTATCAGTAGAAACTCTGCAAGCCAGAAGGGACTGGCAGGACATATTTAAAGTGATGAAGGAGAAAATCCTACAACCAACATTACTCTACCCAGCAAGGATCTCATTCAGATTTGATGGAGAAATTAAAAACTTTACAGACAAACAAAACCTAAGAGAATTCAGCACCACCAAACCAGCTTTACAACAAATGCTAAAGGAACTTCTCTAGGCAGGAAACACAAGAGAAGGAAAAGATCTACAATAACAAACCCAAAACAATTAAGAAAATGAGAATAGAAACATACATATTGATAATTACCTTAAATGTAAATGAATTAAAAGCTCCAACCAAAAGACATAGACTGGCTGAATGGAAACAAAAACAAGACCCGTAAATATATGCTATCTACAAGAGACCCACTTCAGACCTAGGGACACATACAGACTGAAAGTGAGGGGATGGAAAAAGATATTCCATGCAAATGGAAATCAAAAGAAAGCTGGAGTAGCAATTCTCATATCAGACAAAATAGACTTTAAAATAAAGACTGTTACACGAGACAAAGAAGGACACTACATAATGATCAAGGGATCAATCCAAAAAGAAGATATAACAATTGTAAATATTTATGCACCCAACATAGGCGCACCTCAATACATAAGGCAAATGCTAACAGCCATAAAAGGGGAAATCAACAGTAACACAATCAGAGTAGGGGACTTTAACACCCCACTTTCACCAATGGACAGATCATCCAAAATGAAAATAAATAAGGAAGCACAAGCTTTAAATGATACATTAAACAAGATGGACTTAATTGATATTTATAGGACATTCCATCCAAAAACAACAGAATACACTTTCTTCTCAAGTGCTCATGGAACATTCTCCAGTATAGATCATATCTTGGGTCACAAATCAAGCCTTGGTAAATTTAAAAATATTTAAATTGTATCAAGTATCTTTTGCGACTACAACGCTATGAGACTAGATATCAATTACAGGTAGAAATCTGTAAAAAATACAAGCACATGGAGGCTAAACAATACACTACTTAATAACCAAGAGATTAGTGAAGAAATCAAAGAGGAAATCAAAAAATACCTAGAAACAAATGACAATGAATACACGACGACCAAAAGCCTATGGGATGTAACAAAAGCAGTTCTAAGAGGGAAGTTTATAGGAATACAATCCTACCTTAAGAAACAAGAAACATCTCAAATAAACAACCTAACCTTACACCTAAAGCAATTAGAGAAAGAAGAACAAAAAACCCCCAAAGTTAGCAGAAGGAAAGAAATCATAAAGATCAGATCAGAAATAAATGAAAAAGAAATGAAGGAAATGATAGCAAAGATCAATAAAACGAAAAGCTGGTTCTTGGAGAAAATAAACAAAATTGAAAAAGCATTAGCCAGACTCATCAAGAAAAAAAGGGAGAAGACTCAAATCAATAGAATTAGAAATGAATGAAAAAGGAGAAGTAACAACTGACACTGCAGAAACACAAAGTATTATGAAAGATAACTACAAGCAACTATATGCCAAAAAAATGGACAACCTGGAAGAAATGGACAAATTCTTAGAAATGCACAATCTTCTGAGACTGAACCAGGAAGAAATAGAAAATATGAACAGACCAATCACAAGCACTGAAATTGAACCTGTGATTAAAAATCTTCCAACAAACAAAAGCCCAGAACGAGATGGCTTCACAGGCGAATTCTATCAAACATTTAGAGAATAGCTAACACCTATCCTTCTCAAACTCTTCCAAAATATAGCAGAGGGAGGAACACTTCCAAACTCATTCTACGAGGCCACCATCACCCTAATTCCAAAACCAGAAAAAGATGTCACAAAGAAAGAAAACTACAGGGCCAATATCACTGATGAACATAGATGCAAAAATCCTCAACAAAATACTAGCAAACAGAATCCAACAGCACATTAAAAGGATCATACACCATGATCAATTGGGGTTTATCCCAGGAATGCAAGGATTCTTCAGTATACGCAGATCAATGTGATACACCATATTAACAAACTGAAGGAGAAACACCATATGATCATCTCAATAGATGCAGAAAAAGCTTTTGACAAAATTCAACACACATTTATAATAAAAACCCTGCAGAAAGTAGGCACAGAGGGAACTTTCCTCAACATAATAAAGGCCATATATGACAAACTCACAGCCAACATTGTCCTCAATGATGAAAAACTGAAACCATTTCCACTAAGATCAAGAACAAGACAAAGGTGCCCACTCTCACCACTCTCACCACTACTATTCAACATACTTTTGGAAGTTTTAGCCACAACAATCAGAGAAGAAAAAGAAATAAAGGGAATCCAAATAGGAAAAGAAGAAATAAAGCTGTCACTGTTTGCAGATGACATGATATTATACATAGAGAATCCTAAAGATGCTACCAGAAAACTACTAGAGCCAATCAATGAATTTGGTAAAGTAGCAGGATACAAAATTAATGCACAGAAATCTCTAGCATTCCCATATACTAATGATGAAAAATCTGAAAGTGAAATTAAGAAAACACTCCAATTTTCCATTGCAACAAAAAGAATAAAATATCTAGGAATAAACCTACCTAAGGAGACAAAAGACCTGTATGCAGAAAATTATAAGACACTGATGAAAGAAATTAAAGATGATACAAACAGATGGAGAGATATACCATGTTCTTGGATTGGAAGAATCAACATTGTGAAAATGACACTACAACCCAATGCAATCTACAGAATCAATGCAATCCCTATCAAACCACCGCTGGCATTTTTCACAGAACTAGAACAAAAAATTTCACAATTTGTATGGAAACACAAAAGACCCCGAATAGCCAAAGCAATCTTGAGAAAGAAAAATGGAGTTGGAGGAATCAGACTCCCTGACTTCCGACTACACTACAAAGCTACAATAATCAAGACAGTATGGTACTGGCACAAAAAGAGAAATACAGATCAATGGAACAGGATAGAAAGCCCAGAAATAATCCCACACATATATGGTCACCTTATCTTTGCTAACGGAGGCAAGAATATACAGTGGAGAAAAGACAGCCTCTTCAATAAGTGGTGCTGGGAAAACTGGACAGCTACATGTAAAAGTATGAGATTAGGACACTCCCTAACACCATACACAAAAATAAACTCAAAATGGATTAAAGACCTAAATGTAAGGCCAGACACTATCAAACTCTTAGAGGAAAACCTAGGCAGAACACTCTATGACATAAATCACAGCAAGATCCTTTTTGACCCACCTCCTAGAGAAATGGAAATAAAAACAAAAATGAACAAATGGGACCTAATGAAACTTCAAAGCTTCTGCACAGCAAAGGAAACCATAAACAAGACCAAAAGACAACCCTCAGAATGGGAGAAAATATTTGCAAATGAAGCAACTGACAAAGGATTAATCTCCAAAATTTACAAACAGCTTATGCAGCTCAATATCAAAAAAACAAACAACCCAATCCAAAAATGGGCAGAAGACCTAAATACACATTTCTCCAAAGAAGATACACAGATTGCCAACAAACACATGAAAGAATGCTCAACATCATTAATCATTAGAGAAATGCTAATCAAAACTACAATGAGATCATCTCACACAGGTCAGAATGGCCATCTTAAAAAAATCTACAAACAATAAATGCTGTACAGGGCGTGGAGAAAAGGGAACCCTCTTGCACTGTTGGTGGGAATGTAAATTGATACAACCAGTATGGGGAACAGTATGGAGGGTCCTTAAAAAACTACAAATAGAACTACCATACGACCCAGCAATCCCACTACTGGGCATATACCCTGAGAAAACTATAACTCAAAAATAGTCATGTACCAAAATATTCATTGCAGCTCTATTTACAATAGCCAGGACATCAAAGAACCCTAAGTGTCCATCAACAGATGAATGGATAAAGCAGATGTGACACATATATACAATGGAATATTACTCAGCCATAAAAAGGAATGAAATTGAGTTATTTTTAGTGATGTGGATGGACCTCAATTCTGTCATACAGAGTGAAGCAAGTCAGAAAGAGAAAAACAAATACTGTATGCTAACACATATATATGGAATCTAAGGGAAAAAAAAAGGTCATTAAGAACCTACAGGCAAGACAGGAATAAATACACAGACCTACTAGAGAATGGAGTTGAGGCTATGGGGAGGGGGAAGGATAAGCTGGGACAAAGTGAGAGAGTGGCATGGACATATATACACTACCAAATGTAAAACAGATAGCTAGTGGGAAGCAGCTGCATAGCACAGGGAGATCAGCTCAGAGCTTTGTGACCACCTAGAGGGGTGGGATAGGGAGGGTGGGAGGGAGGGAGACGCAAGAGGGAAGAGATGTGGGGACATATGTATATGTATAACTGATTCACTTTGTTATAAAGCAGAAACTAACACACCATTGTACAGCAATTATACTCCAATGAAGATATTTTAAAAACTAATAAAATAAAATAAAATTGTTTGTGTTTGTATGTGTGTGTTTAAGTTTTTGTGTGTCCAAAATTACCTGAGTGACTTGCACTGTCATTTTAGACAAATAAAATGCAAATGTGATGCAAATCTCAATAGGGTAGCACTTGGCCTTTGAAAACAGATTTGATAGCTTTGTAAATATAGCTGTAGTAAAAAACATTTAAATACATAAATAAAATTAGCCAGCTCTCCCAACTTTACTCATTTTCCACAAAGGATCAGAGTGGCAACTATTTATTGCACATAGGAACCTCCATTCACAAATAATAGTTATCTAATCACCCCAATTTATGCTGATGTAACATAAATTGGTACCACACAAATTTTTGGATAATATGTTTAGATCACTACCTCTCCATTCACATAGTTATAAAAAATGGCTAATTCTGAAGGAACGTAATATACTTAGACATCTTTTGACTTATGCATAGAATCATTTATAAAATACTGCTTTGTTTCTACATCTTCACCTTTTAATTTTGGATGAGAATTTCTCAACTTGATTGTGTTATAATTTGCTAGGTTTAAGTGTGCTGTTTCTAAGTCCTAAACAGGGAAACCAAAACACATTCAAGAGTCTCACAGTTGTAGATTTTACATGTTTTTTATATACAATTCATTAAATTTGGTCATAACACTTGGTCAAATGGCAACTTTTGAAAATGCAAAACAGGACAACTATGCTTATAATAGTTTGCATCCCCCATATTGATCATAAAGCAAAATATATTGCTATTACCTGGCATCATAAGAAATGCCATATGCTCACAGTTTCATTTCCACTGTGTTGCTCTAGTACAAAATCCTAATTTAATATATTTGCTATTGTTTGTCAGATTACCTGTTCTTATAGAGGCACAGGGTAGGGATATATATAGGAAAATGTGGCAGTATTTGATTTAAAATATGCAGAACACTACGAGCTCTTTACAAAATCTATACAGAAGAGAACTGTGAAGTTTACATTTTTAGTCTCCTTAATTAGGCACCTTTCCTAGGATGGAACTTTATCATAAACCTTTGGTTTATACTTGCCATTTTCAATATGCAGTAATTATAACTTAACAGTCAATTGGACCATATATAATAGTATCCACAGATTTCCATGAAGAATGAGGAAAAATAATGAAATAATAGACATTTAATTTTTTTATTCTGGATTTCTGCTGTGGTGTAGAACATGACTTGGAATACAGAGATAGAGAAGGCACAGTAAGAATGAAATGGCTTTTATAATACTTCAATGGCTTCAGTGGCTTTTATAATACTCATACCCTTTGATATATTACTATACATAATAGAATTTATCCTGAGAAAAAAACAATGTGGACAAATATTTATGAATAAGGCTTTTACAGTGGTATTATTTAGCATACATAAAACTGGAAATGTTGAATACATCACCGTTTTGTATTTGAAAAAAGAAATTGTGGTACATCTAAGTGATATAACAAAAAATAAGGTTGAAGAATATTTACTGATATGGGAAAATGTTTACCATGTCTTGTTAAGTAAAAATTGGCAGAAATCAGCTCTTACAGTAAGACACCAATTACATGAACGCATACTTACATAAGTACACAATAAAAAAAACTGCAAATATATAGCCTGTTTAGACATTGTAAGTGACTGCTAATATTTTCATACTTTTCTCCTTCTAGGCACAAGGGAAGAGTACATCCCTCTGTCCCCTTGAAGTGATACCTGACCATACTAACTGTATTTGGTCAATGGAATAAGCAAGAATAACATTTGTGGTCTCTAGGCAGGAATATTTAGCAGCCAGTGCATGATTTTCCATGGTTACCTTCCCAGTCATCAAACTTTGAAGTCTCATGTGGAGAATTTAGTGTCCTAAAAAGTGGTGGAGGCTCTACCAGTCTATATCCCTGAGTGAATACTCTAGGCACAGGCTTGCTGCCCATCTTTGTTTTACATTTAGCATGAGCAAGAAAAAAAGAACATTGCTGTTTTAAACCACTTGTGTGTGCAGCTTGTTTG
The DNA here is from genome assembly GCF_949774975.1 of Lagenorhynchus albirostris. Taxonomy (NCBI): domain Eukaryota; kingdom Metazoa; phylum Chordata; class Mammalia; order Artiodactyla; family Delphinidae; genus Lagenorhynchus; species Lagenorhynchus albirostris. The sequence goes on from NC_083116.1 coordinate 22,721,961, forward strand.
TTATTGCAAGATAATCTAGCATATCCTTACTGTTACATAGTACAAAATATTTTTGGTAGATCCCTTTGCTTGAGACATCATGAATATTCTTTTCTTCTGTATTCTTTTTCCTGTTTTTCCCAATTATTTAGGATGAGCATAAATATTTATGAAATAATAATAATGAAGGTTAAACATTAGTAACGAAAATGAAAAAATTAATGAGTTCCGCTTTTGACATTTACATAAAATTTATTTTAATAGACCACCAACAATCTCTTCATTAAAGTCAGAATTTCTAAAAAATACATTTCATATGTCATTCAAGAAAATATGATCATAGAAACTTGATTAGGATTCCTATGGATTACTGATATGGTTAGTAACAAGTTCTTATACAAAAATTTGTCCTGATGATGTACCAACCTTCAGACCTTAATTGGGAAAATTAGAAACGATCAGAGCCTCAAGAAGCTCTAACTAAAATTATAATGAACCATCTATTTCTAACATCTCTTAACATAAAAGAAGATTTTAAACATCTGAGATTATTTTCCTCTAAACGTTCTGTTAAAAATAACAAGAAAAATATTCTAGACGCAGACCTACTAGAGAATGGACTTGAGGATATGGGGAGGGGGAAGGGTAAGCTGGGACAAAGTGAGAAAGTGGCATGGACTTATATACATTACCAAATGTAAAACAGATAGCTAGTGGGAAGCAGCCACAGAGCACAGGGAGATCAGCTCGGTGCTTTGTGACCACCTAGAGGGGTGGGATAGGGAGGATGGGAGGGAGGGAGACGCAAGAGGGAGGAGATATGGGGATATATGTATAACTGATTCACTTTGTTATAAAGCAGAAACTAACACATCATTGTAAAGCAATTATACTCCAATAAAGATGTTTAAAAAAAATCCTATGAGAAAAAAACAAAATGCTCCCAGACCATAGTACAATAGCAATTATAATTTATTGACAACTGCATAGTGCCAGTCATTTTAGGTTCCCCATTGCTGATCCTCACAACAGCCCTGCAAGTTTAGTATTATAATTTCCATTTCATAAAGAAAGAAACTGAAACAAAAAGAAGTAAAGAGACTTGTTCAAAGCCACACGTAAATCTAGAAATCAGTAACAGCAAGAAAAGGATAATAAAGGAATACTGTAAACAACTCTATGCACACAAATATGATAACCTACATGAAATGGAAAAATTCCTTGAAAGACACAATTCTCAAGAACTCACACAAGAAGAAATAGACAATCTGGATAGGCCTATACCTACTGTAGAAATTGAATCAATAATTAACTTTTCAAAACAGAAAGGACCTCAAGAAGCTCTAACTAAAATTATAAGGAACCATCTAAGGACCAGATGGGTTCACTGGTTAAGTCTACCAAACATTTAAGAAAGAAATTACACTAATTCTCTAAAATCTCTTTCAAAGGATAGAAGCAAAATGAATATTTCCTAACTTATTATATAAGGCCAGCATTACCCTAATATCAAAACCAAAGACATTACAAGAAAACAGCTCAATATTTCTCATCAACATAGATGTATAAATCCTCAACAAAATATTAGCAAACAGAATTCAACAACATATAAGAAGAATTATACACCATGACCAAGTAGGATTTATCCCAGGTATAGAAAGCTGCTTCAACATTCAAAAATCAATTAATGTAATCCATCACATCGATAGACTAAAAATGAAAAATCACATGATCATATCAATGGATGCAGAAAAAGCATTTGACAAAATCTAACACTCATTTATAATTTTTTAAAAACTCTCAGTAAACTAGGAATAGAAGGGAACTTCCTCCACTTGACAATGAAAATCTACCCAAAAAAACCTATAAATGAGAAACTGGGAGCTTTTCAACAAAATGTCCCCTCTTACTACTCCTTTTCAACATCATACTACAAGTCCCAGCTAATGCAAAAAGACAGGAAAAGAAAATCAAAAGTATACAAATTGGGAAGGAAGAAATAAAACTGTCTTTGTACCCAGATGATGTGCTCATCTATTTAGAAAATCTAAAAGAACTGACAAAAATCTCTTGGAAGTAATAAGTGATAATAGAAAGGTTAGAGGACACATGGTTAATATACAAAAGTCAATCATTGTCATATACAATACCAGTAATGAACAGGTAGAAACTGAAATTAAAAACACAATGCCATTTACATCAGCACCCCCAAAAATGAAACACTGAAGTATATATCTAACAAAACATGTATAATATCTATAAGAAGAAAACTACAAAACTCTGGTGAATGAAATCAAAAAATAACTAAATAGGTGGAGAGATATTCCATATTCATGATTGGGAAGACTCAATATTTTCAAGACCTCAGTTCTTTCCAACTTTTTCTACAGATTTGGTGCAATCCCCACCAAAATCCTATGAAGTTAGTTTATGGATATTGATAACTTTCTTCTAAAATTAATGTGAAGAGACAAAAGACGCAAAACAGCCAACACAATATTGAAGAAGAACAAAGTTGGAAGATTAAGACCACCTGACTTCAAGATTTACTCTAAAGCTACAGTAATCAAGACAGTGTGGTACTGATTTAAGAATAGGCGAGTAGGGAATTTCCTGGAGGGCCAGTGGTTAGAACTCCATGCTTTCACTTCTGAGGGCACAGGTTCGATCTCTGGTTGGGGAACTAAGACCCCACAAGCCATGCAGTGTGGCCACAAAAAAAAAAATCAAAGAATACACAAGTAGATCAATGGAAAAGAAGAAAAGCCAGAAATAGAACGACATATATATAGTCAACTGATCTCCGAAAATGAAGCAAAGGCAATACAATGGAGTAAAGATGGTCTTTTCAACAAATGGTTCTGAAACTGGACATCCCACATGGCAAAAGAAAAAAAAAATTTAGACACAGACCTTACATACTTCATAAAAATTAACTGAAAATGAATCACAGACCAAAATGTTAAATCCAAAACTATACATTTCTAGAAAATAACACAGAAGAAAACCTAGATGACCTTGGGTATGGTGATGACTTTTTAGATAGCACACCAAAGGCACAATCCATGAAAGAAATTGCTAGGCTGGACTTCATTAATTTAAAAATTTCTACTTTGAGGAATTCAATGTCAAGAGACTATGAAGACAAGTCACAGACTTGGAGAAAGTATTTGCAAAAGACACATCTGATGAAGGACTGTTATCTAAAATATACAAAGAAACCTTAAAGCTGAATAATAAGAAAACAATCCAATTAAAAAATAAACCCAAAACCTTAACAGACATCTCACCAAAGAAGATATACAGATGGAAAATAAGCATGTGAAAAGATGCTCCATATCATCTGTCAACAGGAAAATGCAAATTAAAATAATGAGATATTAAAATGGCCAAAATCCAGAACACTGACAACACCAAATGCAGGTGAGGATGTGGAGCAACAGGAATTCTTATTCATTGCTAGTAGAAATGCAAAACAGTACAGCCACTTTGGGAGAAAATTTGGCAGTACCTTACAAAACTAAATGTACTCTTATCATATGATCCAACAATGTTTCTTGGTATTTGCACAAAAGAGTTGAAAACTTATGCCCACACAAAAACCTGCACAATATTGATAAGTTTCATTCATAATTGCCAAAACTTGGAAACAACCGAGATGTCTTTCAGTAGGTGAGTGGATTAATAATCTGTGGTACATCTAGACAATGGAATATTATTCTGCACTAAAAATAAATGTGCTATTAAACCATGAAAAGGCATGGAAGAAACCTAAATAAACATTACTTAGTGAAAGAAGCCAATTTGAAAAGACTAGTAGGGAAGGAGAGATAATTTTCCCTCTACCCTTCTGGATTCCTTCCTGAGACTCCTGTAATAAAAGATTAACAAGAGAAAAACAGGTTTAACATATGCAGCACACAGCATGAGGGAGAAACCTAACACAAAGTAACTAAAAATGGCAGCTTAGAATTCCAGTTCATATAGCATCTTCAACAAAAAAACAATACATTTGTTGACAAATGACAGGATAAAGGAAAGCAGTTTTAGGTTTCTAAGGGTGGCAAACTATGGGAAGTAAATATATGGAAGGAGTAAGGTTTTCTTGAAGATTCCTCTGTTGCCATCTCTGGGCTCAAAAGATTCTGTCTCCAGTAAAGGAGAATTTATATCCTGCCTTTAGGAACAAACTGGGGAGCTTTTTCTGTGTTTCCTGCTTCCTAATTACCTTCAGCACAAAATAATTTTTACATCAAATTTTTACATCATATTTTGGGATAACATATTCTGGTTTCCTTCAGCTCCATATTATAGGATTCCAACTATATGACGTTCTGGAAAAGGCAAAACTGTGGCGACATTAAAAAATTCAGTGGTTGCTGGGGGTTAGAGGGGTGAATAGTTGGAATACAAAGGATTTTTAAAGCAGTGATACTATTCTCTATGATACTATAATGGTGGATACATTTGTCCAAACCCATAGGTTGCATTGTTTCTTCACTTTTGGTGAAGAACACCCGGAGGGCATCCTAATGTAAACTATGGATTTGGGGTGATAATGATATATCAATGTAAGTTCATTGATTTTAACATATCTTCCACTCTGGGACAATATGTTGATAGAGAGGAAGGCTATGCTTGTGTGGTGACAGGAGGTTTATGGGAACTCTCCATACTTTCCCTTCAGTATTTTGTGAAGCTAAAAACTATTCTTAAAAAGTCTATTTAGGGCTTCCCTGGAGGCGCAGTGGTTGAGAGTCCGCCTGCTGATGTAGGGGACACGGGTTCGTGCCCCGGTCTGGGAGGATCCCACATGCCGCGGAGCGGCTGGGCCCGTGAGCCATGGCCGCTGAGCCTGCGCGTCCGGAGCCTGTGCTCCGCAACGGGAGAGGCCATAACAGTGAGACCCACGTACGGCAAAAAAAAAAAAAAAAAGTCTATTTAAAAGGTGACATTTCAAGTAAATAAACAATGATTCCTCTTTTTTTATAAATGGATAAAAGATTTGCATAGGAATTTCTCCAAAGATACACAAATGGCTAACAAGCCCATGAAAAGGTGCTCAACATGATTAGCCATCAGGCAAATACAAATCAAAGCCACAAAGAGATAGCACTTCACATCCACTGGCATGGCTATAATAAAAAACAGGCAATAACAAGCACTGATGAGAATGCAGAGAAATTTGAATTATCCTACATTATTGGTGAGACTATCCTCAAGGCTCACCACATTTTATACCACTTTGTTCCCCAAAACTTAGTACAGAGAAGATACTTACTGAATATTTGAACAAGTAATGACGCTTGCAACAATTTTAGAGCCTAATTCTTGAGAAACAGAATGGAGGAAACAAACTCAAAACTTGTCTACTAATTTAGGTTATTAAGTCTGTCACATTGTCCATACTTTAATTAATGTAATGCTCAATATATAGGTACTATTTTCAAAACATCTAAATTAACATGAAAACCACTGTATTAGCCAAAATTGGATTATCTAACATAAAGTGCCTTCAAAAATTCAGGATACTCCATTTCTTCAACCTTTCCTACTGCAGTATATTTTAGGTATTCATGGACAATGTCCACTGAGGGATTTCCCTGGTTGGCAGGACACCAACATTTTGACTACTCTGACCTACAGAGTAGAAAAATCCTATATAGGGCACCAGGTAGAAAGTGTGTGGAACAGTGATTCAAGTGCCCGGTTACTTTTTTTTTTTTTAGTAGATTTATTTATTTATTTATTTTTGGCTGCGTTGGGTCTTCATTGCTGCACATAGGATTTAACTAGTCACAGCGAGCGAGGGCTACTCTTCATTGCGGTGTGCGGGCTTCTCATTGCGGTGGCTTCTCTTGTTGCGGAGCACGGGCTCTAGGCACATGGGCTTCAGTAGATGTGGCACATGGGCTCCAGTAGTTGTGGCACATGGGCTCAGTAGTTGCAGCACGCAGGCTCTAGAGAGCAGTCTCAGTAGTTGTGGTGCACGGGCTTAGTTGCTCTGCAGCGTGTGGGATTTTCCCAGACCAGGGCTCGAACCCGAGTCCCCTGCATTGGCAGGCGGATTCTTAACCACTGTGCCACCAGGGAAGCCCCTGTTACACTTCTGTATGGTTTATTTTATCTGCCTTATATTCATTTGAGTATGAGTTTTTTAAGCCACCTTTTAAGTGTATGTCTATTAATTCTACCTCTAATAAAAGTTTTGACTACATATTGATTGACATTTTGGTCAAAAAAGTATTTGCTCTTAGTCAAAATGTGATTTTGACTGAATTTCTTGGAAATACTTCAGTTTTCTAGTCATAAAATTTTCTAAATTAGTTTGAGGACATCATTTATCTGGTGCTTTTTATGTCTCTCCAGCTTTCCATCTATTCTTTTAGCAACATAGACTGATAAGATGTGTTTAACATATTATGAGACAATTGACTAAAATTTACTACGGTTACAAAAGGAGCAGAGGCTCTCCCTTTGTTTTTATTTTTGCTGGGAACGGACTGTGTGTTGGAGGAGGTCACTGAAAGGAGGTAACCACTGGTTGACTTACAAAGTGGACTGCAAGCTGGACCCGGCAATCAGTGGCTCCTCACACCCTCCTCTGCACTTGGAATGTATATTCTGCCCACTGTTCCCACAGTAGGAGTAGCTTCAAAGCCACAGTCTTCAGAGAGTAATGTGGTGTTGAGACCATCTGGACAGTATGTATGATTGAACTTAATTAAGGTCTCTATATAAACTTTTATGATTCAGGCAGGTGGGTGCAGCAGTCAACTTGTCTTGTGGCCACCCAAAGCAAGCCTTGTATGTAAGTTCCCATGCTTATTAAAACCGCCACCTACCAATGTGGGGTAGTCTGCCTCTTTCTTGCCCTCTGGGTACAGGACCAGTTTCAGATTTCACCCAGGGAACTCCCAAGGTTGTGAATCAACATTGCGGCAGTGGCAAAGAACACTCTTCTGCGAGCACTGCTGAAGATACTTTGATTTTCAGAACAGGAAATATGAGTATGAAGAAACTTTCCTTTTTGCCAGCTAAAAGAAATGAAACAAAACAACCTCTCTCCTCTACAACCTTATGCTCAAAACAGTATTGGGGCATTTCCTCTGCTTATCTAACAAGTGTTAACTGAGTCCTAATCATGCTCCAAACACTGGAGGTTGTGTCTCTATTATGATTTACAAAGTTGTTATCACTACAAACCATCCTGGGATCACTGGTCTTCACAAAGCTAACTACATTTCTTGTTGTTGTTGTTGATGCTGCTGCTGCTGCTACTGATGTTACTGATGTCATCATATAATTGATCCAAGTAAAACTATTAGGAAGAGTAAATATTTTTCCACCAGTGTTTAACAAAGTTTCTTATGATACAAATGGGAATGAAAGCATAGAATAGTACAAAGCATTCAGGAACTGGAAGGTAAAAATTTAAATAGTGGAAATAGAACTTACTAGCTGTGTGATTTGGGGGTGTTAATTAACTCCTCTTCAATTTCCTTATCTGTACATTGGTGACAATGATGCCTGTCTTAATGGTTGCTATGCTGATTAAATTAAATAACGTATTAAGGTAACATTTTTTTTTCTGGCACATAAAAGATGCTCAGTAAAAAAAAAAATGCTGGAAAAGTTAATTTTGCAAAAATCAACAAAGAGGGTAGCCTCAAATAGTGCAACAAATTAAATTACACTTGAATTAAAACTTTAAGTATTTAAAATAAAACTATAAACATATTAAAAGAAAATGAAGGTCAATCTTTGTATGAGTTCTGTATGAGGAAGAATTTCCTAAACTTTAATGAATTAAATATATGCAAAAATGGTACATTTCGTTACATCGATACATCAGTTGATGGGTGTTTATTTGAAGTATATATTGGTAAGTAAAAAAAATCACAGGCACTATCTTAGCACTTTTGCAACTATACTTTATGCATAGCTGGAAAAATATCGCATCATTCAGATTACACAACTAGCTCTTGTGAACCAATAGTAGTTCTGGTGACTCTGTATATCGTTTTGCCAAGTCTGGAAAAGTGGGTATCTCTCACTGCCTACACTAGTGACTTTACCCAACCTCAAGATTCAACATCTCTCTTCTCTATCTACCCTCTTTGTTTCCTACTATTTATCTTCGTTCTTCACTCCAGCTATACTTCCCTCCATATCACACATTGTGCTAGTTAGAGTTCTTAAGCAAGGCCAACTTAGAGTCTGCTGGTCCCCCTTGTAAAGAAGGGCCCACCATATTGACAACTAATTCATTTCTTAGCAATATGAGAGGTAAGCAAACTATATATGGGTCACAAGTTACTGAGTTGAGAATGCTGCTACAGATGCCTACCATTGGCTATAGAGCCTGTCCCTGGTTCAGTAGGTTACAAAAGATAATATTCATGGCATGTTTACAAACTATAGAGGCAAACATTAGTCTCATTGGCTTCCCTCCAGAAAACAGAGAACCAGGAGGGTGGCCTCTCTGGTGATATCTCATGTTGCTCTGTCCCTGTCTATGTCAGTCAAGATTCTATAGGTGACTTCACTGATGACATAAATAGAAGCCTATTAAATTTGCCAAAAATATAAACTGAAATGCACAGTTATTATATTACATAACGGAATTATGATTCAAAATAGGCTTCATAGGCTGAGGTGACTAATGCAAAAGATTACTGTAAAGTTCTTCATTTCTGTTTATATACGCACATACATATACATACACACACACACATTTGAAAAGGTAATAGTGCACAAAATAACCTGAAGGGTTTTACGTAAGGACAGTTTTCCAACAATCAGAACATTTTTACAACTGGATTGGTATAACTTTTAGATAGCAATTTCCTTTCCTCAATTGTTGAAGCAAATAACTAATGACCATATATCAGGAATGTCACAGAAAAGATTTCTATACAGAAATAGACATTCTACAGATGGCCAATCAGAGTCTTTGGGACTCAATTTCCTTCAGACTATATGCTTCTAAAAAATTAATTTCCTTCTTCCTTCTAGTCATCTCTTCTAAAAGTAACTAAATTCTTTGCCTAAGGTTTTGCCCAGAGTTACCAGTTCACCAGTTCAGAACTAGACTGAGAATACACAGGAGCTCACCTGAGTGCCAGATCAGTGCTCCTTCTACTACCACACTGCTGCTTTCCTTAGCAGTTACATTGGGAGTTGTCACTGGGATAGTTATTCCCCTACCCTCTTGTTGTTCCACCTATTTGTCTCTACTTAGGCTATCTTTTTATTTAATTTTTTTTTTAATTAAAAAACAATTTTTTTTTGGCCGCACCATGTGGCATGTGGGATCTTAGTTCCCCAACCATGGAGGGAACCCACGTCCACAGCACTGGAAGCACAGAGTCTTAAACACTGGACCACCAGGAAGTCCCACTTAGGCTATCTTTTAATGCACTCTTGCAAGTGACCCATATACTTCTGGGAACACACAAGCAACTGATAAAAATATGCAAAAAGCATCCATGCACTTACCTGTTTTTATGTGAATTTTCCCATTTCTGCTTGTTTCTCAATAAAAATGAAAGGCTATTAAAAATGGAACTCATGTTACCCTTTGTTCTCTATGCATTTCCATTTAAAAATATTTCAGTCTTTCTTTTTACTTATACCAGAATGTATAAGTAATAGGAAATTGCTTCCATAAGCCTTTACATTCATATATAAATTTTCACATTAAGAGCTGGAATAACCTGGTATTTGTTGAATTATTGATATTCATACAATTGTTTGTAGACATTTGAATACCTCCTATTGAGAAAAGGCTGAATTGTTCAGAATCTTCTGAATTGCATATGCAAATACCAAAGAACAGGCATTTCTTGCTATTCCAGACTAAATGGCATTGAAGTGGCTTATCCTATGTTTACTTTGTGCATTTTACAGTTCAGCCATGTTATTTCAGAGCTATGTGCTCTTAAAGCAATGGCAGATTCAGAAGCCTTGGCATGATGGTCACTATAAAAGAGCAATAGGGAGAAATGCCTTGCGCTTTTACATGTAACTCTTAAAAGTGGTACTTGGCAGTTCACTTTCAGTAGAAGTGAATTATTATAGTAATCACTAATGTTTTATTTTAAAGGACTCATTCACTCTTATGACACTTGTGTACAAATGTTTTTGGAGCTTAAGTGGCCATCATTCCATCTTTCCATCCTACACCACTTATTAAAAAACAAAAAACAAAAACCTTGCATTAACTTTGAAGTTACCCTTCTAACCCCGATCCCATCTTCTGAACATCAAGTTCTGCATTAGGAAGAACAACAGGCAAGGAAGTATGGTGAGGAAGCTGTTTCTCAGGGCAGCTTTTTCATGCTTCTCCTTGTGACCCTCTCTCTGAATCTCTCCACTGGGTTTACATCTCACTGAGCTTTCTTTTGATGGCTCTGAAGTGTTTGTTTCCAAAAAATGACAGATTTGCCCTGTCAGATTCTCATCAGAAACACATAAACAAGAAGTGTGGTATTAATAACTATCACCACCTCAACAAGAAAAATCTGAAATGATGTTAACTTTCCTCTTCCTCTTTCTAATATTTATATCTAGATGAGGACAAAAACAACTCCTTTGCAAATGCATTTCAACTGATTGGCTTTACAGCGTTGCGATGAGAGCCAAACCTGCTCTCTAAAGACCCTTTGGTTCCAAACCTTTAAGTGCAGTCCATCATATTCATCACAATCAATCAATATTTCAGGCAAAGTTGCTACCCCCACATTGTCCTGGATCACAGCCCAAATCGGAAGAGGCTGAAATGTGCTCAGCCCTCTCTTTCCGACTGTTTCCAGTCTATGGTGTTCAATCCCTCCAAGAGTTTGCCTTCCAGTGCAAGGGGTGTGGGTCCGATCCCTGGTCGGGGAGCTGAGATCCCACATGCCTCACAGCCAGAAAACCAAAACATAAAACAGAAGCAATATTGTAACAAATTCAATAACGACTTTAAAAAAAAAAAAAAAGAATGAGGATGGCTTCAAGTGTCATGCCTTCTAGAAGGGAGTGCTATGTTTCAGGCACTTTGGCAAATAGATGAGAGAGCTATATTTTTGAGCAGAATCCCTTCAAAGCAAGCACACCAAGATATAGCTCCTACTCTTTTGCTCAGGCATAGGAATAGCACTTTTTCTGTGCAAAAAAAAAGTGGGGGGGAGGTGTAGATCTAGTTTTGTGTTTGCCAAAATGTTTAATTTTAATAGCACTTAAATTTGACAGTAATATGGCTGTTATCAACTAATTTTTTTTTTTTTGGCCACGCCAAGTGGCTTATGGGATCTTAGTTCCCCAACCAGGGATCAAACCTAGTCCCCAGCAGTGAAAGCACTGAGTCCTAACCACTAGATCACCAGGCAATTCCCTGTCATCAACTAATCTTATTTTTTTTTTAATTTAATAGTGCTTTTCCCACCTTTCCGGGGAAACGTTGGTTCTCCCTTTCATTCTACCTTGATTAGGATACAACAGAGCACTCCCCCCAAAAAAGTTTCAATAACTTTGAATCTTCAGAAGATATTTAGGTCTTAATTTTTAAGCTCAGCATATCAATATTTCTCCAGGAAAAATAAAGTTGTTTTTCCAGATACACTGCTTTATATTAATACATAAAACAGGCATATTAAGAGTAACAGTTCACACTGCAAAATGATAGATTCAAGGGAAGTTATCTTTAAATTCAAAGTTCAACTAGTCCATTTCACATCTGCTATAATTGAGCTATGCTCAACTTTACCACAGTGAGGCAGTGTTGTGCAGTGGTTAAAAAGTACAGGTTTCTGAGTCAAGTGTAATGAAATGCAAACTCTGGCTTTTCCCTCTTATTAGCTGTAACATAAGTATGTCACCTCCTCCAATCCTCAGTTTACTCGTCTGTAAAATGGGAAGAATAATAACTAACTCAAAGGGCTGATGTTAAGATTAAAGTATTTAGTACAGGGCCTCACACTCAATTTAGAGTGTGAGGCCCTGTACTAAATACAGGGTCCATCTACTATGACTTGGGAAAATTGTTTAGGTTATATTTGAAAAAGTAGCTCTTTAAAATCATACTGCCCAGCAGAAACCTTAGGTTGAAATTTACAGGTGTAATAATCCTTGTAATTTTCCCAGAATAGTGGGGGCCATATGAGATAATGACCATATTTTTGTGCACTGTAACAGCAGCATTATCATTTGGAACTTTAACCATTTTAGAGTTAAATACTAAGGAAACTAAAATTAATTGGTTGTCATCTTTTGTTTCTTGCCCTCATATACCACTAAACAACTAGTTTTTCTCCCTTTTGTCAATTCCCATTGTGTATTTTGCCAAAAAGTACTGTATTCAGATGCCAGCCAATAAATTGTCACACAATGGAAAATGATATGCCACAACATTCATTGTAAGGTTTAATAAAATTAAATTTGCACCAAAAAAAAAGTGTTCAACAAATGGCAGCTTAAAAACAAAGGACCAAGATGCTTATATGTAAATAAAGCAAACTCTGCATACATACTTTTCTAATTAATACACACCTGTACACAAAACCAATAATAATGGCCACCTTTTTACTAGCACATATACTCTACAAATAATTATATCAATGGATCAAAGTATGAACTTTGTCCTCTCTCCCTTTGAGTGTTTTTAAGAGAGTTTCATGATTTGAATTGCCACTTGATAAACTGCTATTGCTTTTTAGAAATACTTAAAGAAATGTCAGGCTGTGGCTGTGTGATCCCACAAAGGGAACAGAAAAGGAAATGTGTCATAGGCCTGGGCTCTATCAAGTCCCAGAGAAAGGAGTTGTTCTAACTGCTTCATACTCTTACCACTGTATTGGGAAGGGGCTGGAGGTGAAGATAACCTAGGGTGAAAAAAGCTGATGCTATAAGGATTTCTCACTAGTCTCTTAGGATCCAGGATGCTAAACAAGTGCCATAAAGTGACAAAAAGCTTTGGAAGCTCAGGTGAAAAAGTTCATCTCAGCTTTCTTGAAAATCTAGGCCATGACCTTCATGGCACTTTAGTTTTTTGTTAAGGTCACAAAGGTGTTAAGTACACACATGTTCCTGTGCTTGCTACACTTATCAAAGAACATAAGGACTCACTAGAAACAAGGCACTGTATATGATTATGTATACATTTATTAGACTGCCTAGAAATTAGGGAAGGGAAGTTGGAGAAAGGCTGATTTCATCTGCTTCTGGAAAGGGTATGTGCTCTAGAATGGAATAGTAAAGGAAATAGTAAAAAGGAATAGTAAAAATGAAATTTTGTTAATGTTAGAGTATAAAGAAGCTATACTTCTTTATAGTGAGGAAAAGAGAAGGCTAAAAATAAATCAATAGAACATCATTAAAAATAAATAAATAGATCAGCATCGACTGTGCTCAAACTGTGATATAGCTGGAGTATATCACAACTGGTAAAGAGTAGGTGGGTAATAACTATGTGATGAATGGACAGAAACTTCAAAAGTTTGTAAGGTCGTATTTAGAGACTGTTTACGGAAAATCAGTTCAATAAACAATTATTGAGAACCAGTATGGGCAGTCAGATGAGGGATAAAATGGCAAGTCACAGGACCCAATCATCAGGACTCACAATCTACGATAATTAATCAAAATCTCATTTTACTGGTATATGACATTTTTCCTTGTAAACCTGCAAGATTTCTTAAAATAGAGCAAAACTTTAATGTATGCTGATAAGTGCTTACAAGAATATCTGAACAAGAAACATGTGACTAGACTGTCACTGTGCTAGACATTTCCAAAACAACCACCAATCCTAAAGGAATCATGTTTTTTCATTAAACAAGGGAAATATGCTATTTGGGAAGGGTAAACATTATCAGGAATGAATTTGCCAGAGGCATCTATTACCTTCCAGTTATAAATAGTCTAATAAGGGGAAAATAGTACAGATACATTTTGATTTTGAATAAGTTGAGAATTCTAGGATTTTAGAGTTGAAAACGCCTTTGAAAGTATTTAATCGAATGGTCTCATTTTACAGAAGTGGATACTAAGACCCTAAAAGACCTAGAGTCAAAAATGAGTTAGAAGGAGAAATAAGATTTAAACTCAGGCCATCTGAAACTCTGTTCCATTCTCATTCTTCTATTCCTGCCATCCTGTAGGAGACACTGAGTTTTTTATTGTTTCAATGCAAGGAAGGGACAAGAGTTGCCAAAGATCAATTGGTGTACTGAACCATTCTGTCTAGAGATCACTTTGAAAAGGATGACCTCAAGGGCCAAATCTAGTCACAATGTGTTTGTTAGACCTACACATTATTAAACTGTTTTTGTATGATTTGCCAGCATTTTAAACTTAAGAATTTAACATTAAAATCCCAACGGGAGGTTTCTCTTGAAAAATAAAAAGATCTGGAAACACTGGGTCCTCATCCCCACACAACAAAAATTGGCAGAAGCCGGGTAGGAGACTCCACCATTAAACAGGACGTGTGTTTCAGTTTACCATTCTCCACCACTCTCTATTGGATCTTACACAGAGCCTATTTCACTCATTCACATTTACATACATATTCCTGTAGACCTAGGGTTTTGAGTTTGTGACTTCTGAAATCAACTCTGAATAGAAAATTTCAAGTTTGAATGTCATGTGGCCTCAAAGCTCTTAAATAAGAAAATCAGAAACCTGAAATGTCTAACACTACAGAAAGATGGTTAAAAACTCATTCTGATATTACTATAAATATTTCTTCAGTGAGGTTCTTTTATCCCTTCATTAGTTAGCAAGGGTGATTTGAAGTTTAAAAAAGAAGTATGTTAAACAAGATGCCCAGTAATGAAATAATATTCTGTGATACATTGACATCTTTAGTAAAGAAGGATTAGGGAAATTTCACACATTCAAAAAATAATGTGTGTTTTGGCTGCAAAATGTACAATGTATAAAATATTTCAGCTAAACTACAGTACAACACACAAAGGATGAAGAAATGTTAATCATTGTTTCAGAATTACAAGTTGTAGCTTATATACTTATGGCACCACATTTTAATACAGTACCGATAAAGCCTAATACATCGCAGGTAACTAACCAACTATAGGAAGTATATGAGTACAGGCAGAGATAGCTACCTCATAATCTAATGCCAAGACCATCAGCTAAAATAAATAAATAAATGCACTAACCATTTTTTTTGTCTACATAATGTTATACAACTGGCTTGACTACTTGGAAAAAACATTATTTGTCCGAAATGACTTGATAATTTGGAATCGTATTTGTAGACCACTATAGAATTATAATTTGATCCAAAATAGAAATGTTTCTATTTCATATGCTTTAAAAATTTTTTCAGCCAAATAATTTAAGAAGGAAAAATTATCTCATGTAGTCTTGGCTTTAGTGTATCGTCATCATTCCCCAACCTGATGAAAATCTACTTCTGCATCCCTGTTTTCCTCATAATTTGACTCTCCTTCCACTGACTTCTTCACTCAACATATACAGACTATTCAAAACAGAAAAAGAATGGGCAAGTCAACTATGTATGGTGAAATCAAATATCCTAGTACAAAAGACATTCTTCCATCTATAAATAATACATAATTATGACCATAATGAAATGTACATGTTCAGCTTTTAGTTTCCCTTCCACAGATCCTCCTATGGATTTGAAGTAAGTACAGCTTGAGAAACATTATCCTGAAAATATACTGGGTTGGCCAAAGGTTTGTTCATTTTTTTCTGTAAGATGGCTCTAGTAGCAGTTAGTTGTCTTTAACTTCATTGGAAACAATTTTTGTTAGATTGTATGTGACAGCTGTCATATCAGCGTGCGTTTAAAAAAAAGACTTATCAAAATTGGTGAATTTTCGTGTAGCCATTTTAATATTGAAGATGGAAGAAAAAAGCAACATTTTCGGTATATTATGCTTTATTATTTCAAGAAAGGTAAAAACGCAACTGAAACGCAAAAAAAGGTTTGTGCAGTGTATGGAGAAAGTGCTGTGACTGATCGAACATGTCAAAAGTGGTTTGTGAAGGTTCGTGCTGGAGATTTCTCACTGGATAATGCTCCACGGTCAGGTAGACCAGTTGAAGTTGATATCGATCAAATTGAGACATTATTTGAGAACAATCAACATTATACCACGCGGGAGATAGCTGACATACTCAAAATATCCAAATCAAGTGGTGAAAATTCATTTGCACCAGCTTGGTTATGTGAATCGCTTTGATGTTTGGGCTCTACACAAGTTAACTGAAAAAAACCTTCTTGACCATACTTCTGCATGCGATTCTCTACGTAAACGTAACGAAAATGTTCCATTTTTAAAACAAATTGTGGTGGGTGATTAAAAGTGGATACTGAAAAAAAAAAGTGGATACTGTACAATAATGTAGAATGGAAGAGATCATGGGGCAAGCGAAATGAACCACCACCAACCACACCAAAGGCTGGTCTTCATCCAAAGAATGTGATGTTGTGTATATGGAGGCATTGGAAGGGAGTCCTCTATTATCAGCTCCTTCCAGAAAACCAAACGATTAATTCCAACAAGTACAACTCCCAATTAGACCAACTGAAAGCAGCACTCAATGAAAAGCGTCCGGAATTAGTCAACAGAGAACGCATAATCTTCCATCAGGATAACGCAAGACCGCATATTTATTTGATGACCAGGCAAAAACTGTTACAGCTTGGCTGGGAAGTTCTAGTTCATCCGCCGTATTCACCAGATATTGCGCCTTCGGATTTCCATTTATTTCGGTCTTTACAAAATTCTCTTAATGGAAAAAATTTTAATTCCTTGGAAGTCTGTAAAAGGCACCTGGAATAGTTCTTTGCATAAAAAGATAAAAAGTTTTGGGAAGATGGAATTATGAAGTTGCCTGAAAAATGGCAGAAGGTAGTGGAACAAAAGGGTGAATACGTTGTTCAATAAAGTTCTTGGTGAAAATGAAAAATGCGTCTTTTATTTTTACTTAAAAACCAAAGGCACTTTTTGGTCAAACCAATATTTAGAGCTACAGCAAACTTCCAAAGAAATATTTGCCCTCAAAATTAAAAGGTCTTGTCTAAGGTTGCACTCGAAGAGTAGAATTATATTCTGTTCAAGGTAATTCCACTTCGACTTTCACAATGCTTTGTTTTTGGTTTTGTTTTACTTTGTTCTCCCCCTTCCCCCCATAGATTCCTTGAAAATTACTTTCAAAGTTGGTTTGGAAATTCTTAAAATTGCACACTGGAGGGCCCTCGAGTTAACTGGAATATCGCAACTGTGATGGATCATTGTTCAAGTTCTAGAAAATCAAGAAAGTTAAATTGTAAAGAATCTACAAGAGTCTCAAACTAGGTTTTTTTAATATGTTGTTTTATTTTCCATATTCCTCTCTAAAATCACCTTTTGTTTCCCAACATTTTTTTGGTAAACCTCATTATGACCTTGCTCCAGCAAAAATCCTTATTGTAGAAAAATGTTATAAATGACTATTGCTTAATAATTTTAACATCTCTCTAGCCATTTTCTATGCGGTCACTGAGTAATAAATTTAGCTGTGTTAGAAACTTGGACATTGAGTGTACATGACTGAATCTTCAAATAAAACTTATTTTGTAACTGGTTAACAGAGTATTTGGTGGGGAATTATCGTGCTATGACTCCTTCCATATTAAAGACATATCAATACAAAAATAAAAGATTATCCTAATATATTTGTAATATTTCTAAAAATCAAGCCAATATTAAGGATGATGGTTATTTCCTAATGATGCTTATGGTTTGATACTTTTCTTTATGACCATATGACAGCCAACAAGCATCATTTGCCTATCACTCTGTGGAGAGACTTGGATTGAAGAAAGTATCTCTGCCTTCATAAAATTTCAATTCTGATTGGAATGTTTAGATGCACAGGGAAGTACGCACATATACATAAAATTAAGTAGGATCATAGTATGAAGAATAATTCTCAGAGGTTCAGATTTTTTATTATAGCATCACTGAGGGATGGTAATTCAGCCTGATGGATAATTCCAAATCTGAAGAGTTTACCATTTCATGAGATGGCTGATATCTTTAAAAATTTTTTGGAGGATGTCTGTCTCTCATGCTAAACTCGACATGTAATACTGGATTCCCAGAACTTAACAGTGCCTGGAAAACTGTACATACTCGATAAAATTTTGTTGCATGAATTTACTTTTTATATCAAATAAATAATTTATTTCTGCAATTTCCTTTCCTAGTACTACATAGATTTTCTCTTTGGACAAATAAAGAACAAGTCTGGTCTCATTTATATGATAGAACTTTAAATATTTGGAGCGAATTCCTAAAATCATAGAGTTCCAAAACTGAGAGTTCCCTGATTTTCAAATTAGAGTACTCAGCCACCCAGACATGCGCCAGGGCACAGAGAAAGCCATGAGAGAAATCGAATCATATTGTTCTTCAGCATCTATTCAAAAAGCACTGCATGAAAATGTTTTTATATTAAAATATAGGTACACAGGGAACTGGTGTGAAAAATTCACATGAATTTGCCAAATAAAACAAGAAATTTCAATGAAATGTCACATTTGAAAGTGGCTTCTACCATACACCCCAGTCTACAGAGAAATCATAGCTATTTTCCTTATCTGTTATGGGTTTGTTAGTAGAAATTTTTGAGAAGGTAGTTTTAGCTGACATCTGGAGAAAGGAAGAGACTTCACAGAAGTTACAACATATATTAACGGCAAATCCCTGACTAGAATCTATGTAACATCACTCATATCCAATAACCTTCATCAATATGTGTGTGTGATGTATTTTGTGATTCTTCATTGTCCAGATTATCCTCCTGCCCATATATAATGTCCCTCCAAGTTATCCTTTAAATTGCCAACAATTTCATTCTAAAATACGAGTCAATACATGAAACTCTCCTCTTCAAAAACATTTAAAACATTCAAAAACATTCAGTACCAGAAAGTATGAAAGTGTTCAAAACACAAAAAGATGGGAGCATGTCAAAGGAATGTGGGAGCCAACCTGTAAAAGTTCCCAATGGCCAAAGCTGAAACAATCTGAGCAGCAAATAAAATAGCCAACGACTGGTTATAACTCAAAATACGAAATAAGGAACTCCTCTGGTGGTCCAGTGGGTAAGACTCTGCGCTCCCAAAGCAGGGGGCCCGGGTTCGATCCCTGGTCAGGGAACTAGATCCCACATGCTGCAACTAAGAAGCCCGCATGCTGCAAGGAAGATCCTGCATGCTGCAAAGACTCAGTGCAGCCAAAATAAAATTTAAAAAAATACGAACTAAGTATACATAGATCCATAAATAAATGATTGAATAAATAAACGGAGACAAAATCTTCCTTACAGAATTCCGAATAATATGTGTAGATACATCTCCCTCCAAGAAGTAGAAGTTAACTGCCTCCTTGAGAGTGGGCTGGATTTCCTGACTTACTTTTATAGAATAGAGAAGCCTGGCAAACATCACTTTAAATAAGAAATGAAGGTTAATACCACCACTGAAGCCACAGGGATATCATATGCCCTCTTCTATGGTATAAGGCCAATTCACTTCCGTGGTATTCTTCCCAAAATCTGTAACCTCAGTCTTATAAGACAAATATCAAACTGAGGACGTTATGCAAAATACCTGACCAGAATTCCTCAAAACTGTCAAGTTTATCAAAAAGAAGAAAAAATCTGAGAAACTGTCACAACCATTAGGAGCCTAAGGAGACATGATGACTAAATCTAATCTGGTCTCCTGGCTAGAATCTTGGATTGTTAAAAAAGGACAGTAGTTCTGATGAGTGATGCTGGTAATGAGGGAGGCTTTAGATGTGTAGGGGCAGGGGACATATGGGAAATCTCTGTACCTTCCTCTCAATTTTGTTATAAACACAAAACTGCTCTAAAAATGTCTTTCAAAGGAAAGGAGTACAGGAAAAGAGTGGTGAAACCTCAAAATGTGTATCATTTAATTAATGGTAGTACACCAATGCCGGTTTCTTAGTTTTGACAAATGTATCATGGTAATGTAAGATGTTACATTAAGAGAAACGGGGTGGAAAGTATATGGGAAGTCTTTGTACTAGCTCTGCAGCTTTTCTAGAAATATAAACTAATTTTTGAATGTTTATTTAAAAAAAAGAAAAATTCCATGAGCTTAACATCAGGAAAAATGGCAAGTGAGCAAAAAACTGATTCTGTTACAGAATCAACTTGTCAGAATTCTGAGAAATAGTCAAAGTTTATAACAACCAAGTGAATGCTCAATCAAGAAAAAAGTGACTTAAATATAGTAGGAGAACTTTGTAGCATTTGAACTTAGCCTTGTCCTACCTCCTCGCTAGCATGAGGGTGATTCTGAAGATGAGTTCCCATGTTCCCAGTGTGGTTACCTGACTCTGGGGATAGCAGAGCAGACCTTGCTCCCCCCAAATTTTGTTTCTCTGTTTTGACCTGTCTGGAGTTTCCCTAAAGGATTGGAACAGGATACTTGCATCTGTTTCACCTAACTTAGAACTCTCTCAGGGCAGAAAAGTGGCTAAGCATATAGCTTTCCTCAAAAATACTGAAAAGCAGGGACTTCCCTGGTGGTCCAGGGGTTAAGACTACACTCCCAATGCAGGAGGCATGGGTTCAATCCTTGGTCAGGGAAATAAGATCCCACATGCAGCCCAGTGCGGCCAGAAGAAAAAAAAAAAAATACTGGAAGACAAACAAGCTGCTGCTTCCAGTGGCAAAAGATCACAGTTGGGTCAGGTGCTTCTCAAAGCACCTGCATACAATGGGGACTCTAGAAAGCCAAGCACAAGTCCAGGGACTCATGATCAGGAAAGACCTGAGAAAACCCTAAGCTTTCACCTCCAGCAGATTTTTAGGTTCAGTGCCAGCAGGAAGTCAAGGTTAAGGCAGTGTTGCAAAGGACCTATTGAATAAGCTTTAAAACACCTCCCCAAAACAGAGTCAATCTGCAAAGTCTGGCAGTGTATTTTCTTTTCTTCTTTTTTTTCTTTTTACTACTTTATTTATTTTTTGGCTCCATACATATAGGAATATCTCTTTCACACCTCTAGCTGACCACAAGCTAAAGAAACAGGGACAACAGAAACCACACAAAAAAGAATAACAGCCTGACAAAACAGGTTTGAAAAATCACTAAACAAACAACTACAACCCACAGCAAGCAAGAAAACTAACCCTGAGGAAGGTAAGGATCTGATTTTCAGAGTGACCACATTATAATATTCAAAATGTCCAGTTTTCAACAAAAATTTACAAGGCACATGAAGAAACAAAAAATATGATCCATTCACAGGGAAAAAAAAGAAATTAACAGAAACTGACTGTATCAAAGCAGAGGCACTGCTTCCTCAACAAAAAAAGAATAACAATAAAAATATAGAAATTATAAAATAGAAGCAAATAGAATTTCTGACACTGAAAAGTACAATAACTGTAATAAATCACTAAATGGCTTCAAAAACAGTTTTGAGTAGACAGAAGAAAGAATCAGTGAATTTGAAGGTAGGTCAATTGAAATTAACCAGTCTGAGGAACAGAAAGAAAAAATAGTGAAGAAAAATAAACAACATCCAAGAGACCTATGGGATACTATCAAGTATATCAACATATTCTCAATGGTAGTCCTAGAAGGAGAGGAGAGAGAAAAGGGAACAGAAAGACTATCTGAAAAATTAATGGCCAAATACTTTCTAGATTTCATAAAGATATAAATGTATACATCCAAGAAGCTAAACATACTCCAAGCAGAATAAATATAAAGAGATCCATACTGAGACACATTATAATCAAATGATAAAAAGACAAAGCATCTTTAAAGTCAAGAGAGTGAAGCAATTTCTCAAGCACTACACGGGACCCACCATAAGATTAACAGTTAATTTCTCATCAGACTTTGGATGCCAGAAAGCAGTGTGATATGTTTAAAGTACTGAAAGAAAAAAAGCTGCATCAAAGAATTCTAATTATGCTAAAACTATCTTTCAACTATGAAAGAGAAATCAAGGCATTCCCAGAAAAACAAAAGCTGAGAGAATTCTTGTCTAGGAAACCATCCCTCAAGTCCTTCAGGCTGAAATGAAAAGACGTTAGACAGTAATTAAAAGCCATATGAAGAAAACAAAAATAAAAGTAACTACATAAGTAAATACAAGAGATAAGTATTATTGTATTTCTGGTTTGTAACTCCTTGTTTTTTCCTACATTGTTTAAAAGTCCAATGAATTAAACAGTAACTATACATCTATGTTAACGGGCAGACAGCCTATGAAGGTGTAATTTGTGACAACAACATAATGGGGTAGACATAAGCTGTATAAAAGTTTTTGTATATTATTAAAGCTGAATTAGTACTAATTCAAACTATATAGCCAAAATTTTAAAATGTTAATTGTAATAACCGGAGTAATGACTAAAAATATACAGAAAAGAAACTGAAAAAAGCATCAAAAATGGTACACTGCCAAAAAAAAATCAAATAAACACAAGAATTCAGCTATACAGGAAATAGAAAACAAAATCTATAAAATGTATAGAAAACAAATAAAAAATGGCAGAAGTCCTTCTTTATCAGTAACTACTTTAAATGTAAATCAGTTAAACACTGACTAAAAGAGATTGACAGAAAAGATAAAATAACATGATCCAACTATACTACGTACCAGATACTCACTTCATATCCAAAGCTACAAATAAGTTGAGAGTGAAAAACAGAAATCTATATTCCATGCAAACTGTAACCAAGAGAGCATAGATGGCTATACTAACATTATACAAAATAGATTTTAAGTCAGAAAGTGTTACCAGAGACAAAGAACATTTTATACTGATAAAAAGGTCAATGTATCAAGAATATATAACAACTGTAAACACATGCACACTTAATAACAGGGCTCAAAAGCATATGAAGCAAAATTTGACCGAACTGAAGAAAGAAAACGACAGTTAAACATAATCAAAGACTCAATAACCCATTTATAATAATGGACAGATCAACCAAATGGATGATCAGTAAAAAAAATAAATAAATAAAGGACTCGAATAACAATATACAATTAGACCTAACACACATAGACAGAACCACTCCACACAGAAAGAGCATCATAAGCAATTCTTCTCAAGTGAACATGGAATACTCTCCATGATAGACCTTGCGTTAGGCGACAAAAAAAAAATCTCAATACATTTAAAAAGATTACAGTCATACAAATTATCTTCTCTGACAACAATGAATTTTGTTGAAGGAAACTAGAAATAAAATATCAGAAGAAACTTGGAAAATTAACAAATATATGAAAATTAGACATCACACTCTCAAACAAGCAACAGGACAAAGAAATCATAGGGAAATTACTAAATATTTAGAGCCCAGTGAAAACAAAACACAACATACCAAACCTTATTAGATACAGCAAAGGCACTACTTATGTGGAACTATATACTGTAAAAACTACATTAAGGGACTTCCCTGGTGGCACAGCGGTAAAGAATCAGCCTGCCGGGGGAGGAGCTTCAAGATGGCAGAAGAGTAAGATGTGGAGATCAACTTCCTCCCCACAAATACATCAGAAACACACCTACATGTGGAACAACTTCTACATAATGCCTACTGAAGGCTGGGAGAAGACCTCAGATCTCCCCATAGGCGAGAAACTCCCCACGTACCTGGGTAGGGCAAAAGAAAACAGAAAAAACAGAGACAAAAGAATAAGGACGGGATCTGCACCAGTGGGAGGGAGCTGTGAAGGAGGAAAAGTTTCCACACACTAGGAAGCCCCTTCACAGGCGGAAACTGCGGGTGGTGGAGGGGGGGAGCTTCGGGTTCACGGAGGAGAATGCAGCAACAGGGGTGCGGAGGGCAAAGCGGAGAGATTCCCGCACAGATGATCGGTGCCGACCAGCACTCACCAGCCCAAGAGGCTTGTCTGCTCACCCACCGGGGCAGGAGGGGCTGGGAGCTAAGGCTCAGGCTTCGGAGGTCAGATCCCAGGCAGAGGACTGGAGTCAGCAGCGGCGTGAACACAGCCTGAAGGGGCTAGTGTGCCACAGCTAGACGGGAGGGAGTCTAGGAAAATGTCTGGACCTGCCTAACAGACAAGAGACTTTTTCTTCCCTCTCTGCTTCATGGTGCGCGAGGAGAGGGGATTAAGAGTGCCGCGTAAAGGAGCTCCAGAGACGGGCGCGAGCTGTGGCTATCAGCGCTGACCCCAGAGACGGGCATGAGATGCTAAGGCTGCTTCTGCCACCACCAAGAACCCTGTGTGCAAGCACAGGTCACTCTCCACAGCTCCATCCCGGGAGCCTGTGCAGCCCACCACTGCCAGGGTCCCGTGATCCAGGGACAACTTCCCCAGGAGAACACACGGCACGCCTCAGGCTAGTGCAACGTCACGCTGGCCTCTGCCGCTGCAGGCTCGCCCCACATCCATATCCCTCCCTCCCCCTGGCCTGAGTGAGCAAGAGCCCCCGAATCAGCTGCTCCTTTAACCCCGTCCTGTCTGAGCGAAGAACAGACACCCTCAGGCGACCTACATGCAGAGGTGTGTCCAAATCCAAAGGTGACCCCGGGAGCTGTGCAAACAAAGAAGAGAAAGGGAAATCTCTCCCAGCAGCCTCAGGAGCAGCAGATTAAATCTCCATAATCAACTTGATGTACCCTCCATCTGTGGAATACCTGAACAGACAATGAATCATCCCAAATTGACAAGGTGGACTTTGGAAGCAAAGATATATTTTTTTCTCTTTTTGTGTGTGTATGTGTATGCTTCTGTGTGTTATTTTGCTGTATAGTTTTGCTTTTACTATTTGTCCTAGGGTTCTGTCTGTCCATTTTTTTATTTTTTTACTTAAAAAATTGTTTTTTTCTTAATAATTATTTTTTATTTTAATAACTTTATTTTATCATCTTCTTTCTTTCTTTTTTTCTCCCTTTTATTCTGAGCCGTGTGGATGAAAGGCTCTTGATGCTCCAGCCAGGTGTCAGGGCTGTGCCACTGAGGTGGGAGAGCCAAGTTCAGGAACACTGGTCCACAAGAGACCTCCCAGATCCACGGAATATCAAATGTTGAAAATCTCCCAGAGATCTCAATCTCAATGCCAAGACCCAGCTCCACTCAATGAACAGCAAGCTACAGGGCAGGACACCCTATGCCAAACAACTAGCAAGACAGGAACACAACCCCATCCATTTGCACAGAGGCTGCCTAAAATCATAATAAGTCCACAGACACCCCAAAACACACCACCAGACGTGGACCTGCCCACCAGAAAGACAAGATCCAGCCTCATCCACCAGAACACAGGCACTAGTCCCCTCCACCAGGAAGCCTACACAACCCACTGAGCCAACCTTAGCCACTGGGGGCAGACACCAAAAACAACGGGAACTACGAACCTGCAACCTATGAAAAGGAGACCCCAAACACAGTAAGCTAAGCAAAATGAGAAGACACAGAAACACACAGCAGATGAAGTAGCAAGGTAAAAACCCACCAGACCTAACAAATGAAGAGGAAATAGGCAGTCTACCTGAAAAAGAATTCAGAATAATGAGAGTAAAGATGATCCAAAATCTTGGAAATAGAATGGAGAAAATACAAGAAACGTTTAACAAGGACCTAGAAGAACTAAAGGCCAAACAAACAACCATGAACAACACAATAAATGAAATTAAAAATTCTGTAGAAGAGATCAATAGCAGAATAACTGAGGCAGAAGAACGGATAAGTGACCTGGAAGATAAAATAGTGGAAATAACTACTGCAGAGCAGAATAAAGAAAAAAGAATGAAAAGAATTGAGGACAGTCTCAGAGACCTCTGGGACAACATTAAATGCACCAACATTCGAATTATAGGGGTCCCAGAAGAAGAAGAGAAAAAGAAAAGGGCTGAGAAAATATTTGACGAGATTATAGTTGAAAACTTACCTAATATGGGAAAGGAAATAGTTAATCAAGTCCAGGAAGCACACAGAGTCCATTATAGGATAAATCCAAGGAGAAACACGCCAAGACACATATTAATCAAACTATCAAAAATTAAATACAAAGAACAAATATTAAAAGCAGCAAGGGAAAAACAACAAGTAACACATAAGGGAATCCCCATAAGGTTAACAGCTGATCTTTCAGCAGAAACTCTGCAAGCCAGAAGGAAGTGACAGGACATATTTAAAGTGATGGAAGAGAAAAACCCACAAACCAAGATTACTCTACCCAGCAAGGATCTCATTCAGCTTTGACGGACAAATTAAAACCTTTACAGACAAGCAAAAGCTAAGAGAATTAAGCACAACCAAACCAGCTTTACAACAAATACTAAAGGAACTTCTCTAGGCAGGAAACACAAGAGAAGGGAAAGACCTACCAAAAAAAAACCCCAAAAAACTTAAGAAAATGGTAATAGGAACATACATATCGATAATTACCTTAAATGTAAATGGATTAAATGCTCCAACCAAAATAAAGGGATTGGCTGAATGGATAAAAAAACAAGACACGTATATGTGCTGTCTACAAGAAAACCCCTTCATACCTAGGGACACATACAGACTGAAATTGAGGGAATGGAAAAAGATATTCCATGCAAATGGAAATCAAAAGAAAGCTGGAGTAGCAATTCTCATATCAGAAAAAACAGACTTTAAAACAAAGACTGTTATACAAGACAAAGAAGGACACTACATAATGATCAAGGGATCACTCCAAGAAGAAGATATAACAATTGTAAATATTTATGCACCCAACATAGGAGCACCTCAATACATAAGGCAAAGGCTAACAGCCATAAAAGGGGAAATCGACAGTAACACAATCATAGTAGGGGACTTTAACACCCCACTTTCACCAATGGAGAGATCATCCAAAATGAAAATAAATAAGGAAACACAAGCTTTAAATGATACATTAAACAAGAGGGATTTAATCGATATTTATAGGACATTCCATCCAAAAACATCAGAATACACATTCTTCTCAAGTGCTCATGGAACATCCTCCAGGACAGATCATATCTTGTGGCAAAAATCAAGCCTTGCTAAATTTAAGAAAACTGAAATAGTATCAACTACCTTTTCCAACCACAAAGCTATGAGACTAGATATCAATTACAGGAAAAAATCTATAAGAAATATAAACACATGGAGGCTAAACAACACACTACTTAATAACCAAGAGATCACTAAAGAAATCAAAGAGAAAATCAAAAAATACCTAGACCAAATGACAATGAAAACACAATGACCAAAACCTATAGGATGCAGCAAAAGCAGTTCTAAGACGGAAGTTTATAGCTATAGAAGCCTACCTTAAGAAACAAGAAACATCTCAAATAAACAACCTGAGCTTACACCTAAAGCAGTTAGAGAAGGAAGAACAAAAAAAACCCAAAGTTAGCAGAAGGAAAGAAATCATAAAGATCAGATCAGAAATAAATGAAAAAGAAATGAAGGAAACGGTAGCAAAGATCAATAAAACTAAAAGCTGGTTCTTTGAGAAGATAAACAAAACTGATAAACCATTAGACAGGCTTCTCAAGAAAAAAGGGAGGAGACTCAAATCAATAGAATTAGAAATGAAAAAGGAGAAGTAACAACTGACAATGCAGAAACACAAAGTATTATGAGATTTATATAAGCAACCATATGCCAATAAAATGGACAACCTGGAAGAAATGGACAAATTCATAGAAATACATAACCTTCTGAGACTGAACTAGGAAGAAATAGAACATATGAACAGACCAATCACAAGCACTGAAACTGTGATTAAAAATCTTCCAACAGGGCTTCCCTGGTGGCACAGTGGTTGAGAGTCCGCGTTTCAATGCAAGGGACACGGGTTCGTGCCCCGGTCTGGGAAGATCCCACATGCCATGGAGTGGCGAAGCCTGTGAGCCATGGCCGCTGAGCCTGTGTGTCCGGAGCCTGTGCTCTGCAATGGGAGAGGCCACGACAGTGAGAGGCCCGTGTACTGGAAAAAAAAAAAAGAAAAAATCTTCCAACAAACAACAGACCAGGGCCAGACGGCTTCACAGGCGAATTCTATCAAACATTTAGAGAAGAGCTAACACCTATCCTTCTCCACCTCTTCCATAACATAGCAGAGGGAGGAACACTTCCAAACTCATTCTACGAGGCCACCATCATTCTTATACCAAAACCAGACAAAGATGTCACAAAGAAAGAAAACTACAGGCCAATATCACTGATGAACATAGATGCAAAAATCCTCAACAAAATACTAGCAAACAGAATCCAACAGCACATTAAAAGGATCATATACTATGATCAAGTGGGGTTTATCCCAGAAATGCAAGGATTCTTCAATATACACAAATCAATCAACGTGATACACCATATAAACAAACTGAAGGAGAAAAAACATATGATCATCTCAATAGATGCAGAGAAAGCTTTCGACAAAATTCAACACCTATTTATGATAAAAACCCTGCAGAAAGTATGCATAGAGGGAACTTTCCTCAACATAATAAAGACCATATATGACAAACCCACAGCCAACATCATCCTCAATGTTGAAAAACTGAAACCATTTTCACTAAGGTCAGGAAAAAGAGAAGGTTGCCCACTCTCACCACTATTATTCAACATAGTTTTGGAAGTTTTAGCCACAGCAATCAGAGAAGAAAAAAGAAATAAAAGGAATCCAAATCAGAAAAGAAGAAATAAAGCTGTCACTGATTGCACATGACATGATACTATACACAGAGAATCCTAAAGATGCTACCATAAAACTACTAGAGCCAATCAATGAATTTGGTAAAGTAGCAGGATAGAAAATTAATGCACAGAAATCTCTAGCATTCCTATACACTTAATGATGAAAAATCTGAAAGTGAAATTAAGAAAACACTCCCATTTACCACTGCAACCAAAAGAATAAAATATCTAGGAATAAACCTACCTAAAGAGACAAAAGACCTGTATGCAGAAAATTATAAGACACTGAGGAAAGAAATTAAAGATGATACAAATAGATGGAGAGATATACCATGTTCTTGGATTGGAAGAATCAACATTGTGAAAATGACTATACTACCCAAAGCAATCTACAGATTCAATGCAACCCCTAACAAACTACCACTGGCATTTTTCACAGAACTAGAACAAAACATTTCACAATTTGTATGGCAACACAAAAGACCCCAAATAGCCAAGGCAATCTTGAGAAAGAAAAACGGAGCTGGAGGAATCAGGCTCCCTGACTTCAGACACAAAAACAGAAATATAGATCAATGGAACAGGATAGAAAGCCCAGAGATAAACCCATGCACATATGGTCACCTTATCTTTGATAAAGGAGGCAAGAATATACAGTGGAGAAAAGACAGCCTCTTCAATAAATGGTGCTGGGAAAACTGGACAGCTACATGTAAAATGAAATTAGAACACTCCCTAATACCATACACAAAAATAAACTCAAAATGGATTAAAGACCTAAATGTTAAGGCCAGACACCATCAAACTCTTAGAGGAAAACATAGGCAGAACACTCTATGACATAAATCACAGCAAGATCCTTTTTGACCCACCTCCTAGAGAAATGGAAATAAAAACACAAATAAACAAATGGGACCTAATGAAACTTCAAAGCTTTTGCACAGCAAAGGAAACCATAAAGAATACGAAAAGACAACCTCAGAATGGGAGAAAATCTTTGCAAATGAAGCAACTGACAAAGGATTAATCTCCAAATCATACAAGCAACTCATGCAGCTCAATATCAAAAAAACAAACAACCCAATCCAAAATGGGCAGAAGACCTAAACAGACATTTCTCCAAAGAAGATATACAGATTGCCAACAAACACATGAAAGAATGCTCAACATCATTAATCATTAGAGAAATGCTAATCAAAACTACAATGAGATATCATCTCACACTGGCCAGAATGGCCATCATCAAAAAATCTACAAACAATAAATGCTGGTGAGGGTGTTGAGAAAAGGCAAGCCTCTTGCACTGTCGGTGGGAATTTAAATTGATACAGCCACTATGGAGAACAGTATGGAGGTTTCTTAAAAATCTAAAAATGAACTACCATATGACCCAGCAATCCCACTACTGGGCATATACCCTGAGAAGGCCATAATTCAAAAAGAGTCATGTACCAAAACATTCATTGCAGCTCTTTTTACAATAGCCAGGAGATGTAAGCAACCTAAGTGTCCATCTACAGATGAATGCATAAAGAAGATGTGGCACATATATACAATGGAATATTACTCAGCCATTAAAAGGAAGAAAACTGAGTTATTTGTAGTGAGGTGGATAGACCTAGAGACTGTCATAGAGAGTGAAGCAAGTCAGAAAGAGAAAAGCAAATACCGTATGCTAACACATATATATGGAATCTAAGAAAAGAAAAAAAAATGATCAGAAGAACCTAGGGGCAAGATGAGAATAAAAATGCAGACCTACTAGAAAACTGACTTGAGGATACTGGGAGGGGGAAGGGTAAGCTGTGACAAAGTTGAGAGAGTGGCATGCACATGTATACACTACCAAATGTAAAACAGATAGCTAGTGGGAAGCAGCCGCATAGCACAGGGAGATCAGCTCGGTGCTTTGTGACCACCTAGAGGGGTGGGATAGGGAGGGTGGGAGGGAGGGAGATCCAAGAGGGAAGAGATATGGGGACATATGTATATTTATAGCTGATTCACTTTGTTGTGGAGCAGGAACTAACACACCATTGTAAAGCAATTATACTCCAATAAAGATGTTTAAAAAAAGAAAAGAATCTGCCTGCCAATGCAAGGGACATGGGTTCGAGCCCTGGTCTGGGAAGATCCCACATGCCACGGAGCACCTAAGCCCATGCGCCACAACTACTGAGCCTGCGCTCTAGAGCCCATGTGCCGCAACTACTGAAGCCCACACGCCTAGAGCTCGTGCTCCGCAACAAGAGAAGCCACCGCAGTGAGAAGCCCGCGTACCGCAATGAAGAGTAGCCTTCGCTCGCCACAACTAGAGAAAGCCGCACGCAGCAACGAAGACCCAATGCAGCCCAAAATAAATATATTTTGTTAAATCTTAAAAAAAAAAAATCATATGACAAATTCCAACACTCTTTCATGATAAAAACCCTCAAAACTTAGGAATATAAGGGACCTTTCTCAACATGATAAAGGCATTCATGACAAACCCACAGCTAACATTATACTCAATGGTGAAAAACTGAAAGCTTTTCCCCTAAGTTCAGGAAGAGAACTAGGAACTCACTTTCACCCTATTATTCAACATAGTATCAGGAAGTTCTAGCTAGATAAGTTGGAAAGAGGAAGAAATAAAACTATCTAAATCGGAAAGGAAGAAGTAAAACTAAATCTATTCATAGACAAAATGACCTTATATACAGAAACTGCTAAAGAATTCATACACACCAAAAAATATATATATTAGAGCTAAAAAACCAAATCAGTAGAATTGCAGGATACAAGATGAATATATACAAGTCACTTGTTTTTCTATACAATGCCAATGCACAATCAGAAAAGGAAATTAAGAAAACAATTCAATTTACTATACGATCAAAAACAATAAAATACTTAGGAATCAATGTACAAGTATTTTACAGTGAAAATTACAAAATATTGTTCAAGCACATTCAAAAGACCTAAATAAGTGGAACGATATCCTATGTTCATAAATAGGAAGACTTAATATTGTAAAATGGCAATACTACTCAAAGTAATCTATAGATTCACTGCATATCCTATCAAAATCCCAATGGCTTTTTGTGCAAATATGGAAATGCCAATCTTTAAGTTCATGTGGAATTGCAAGGAAACCCAAATAGCAGAGACAATATTGAAGAAAAAGAACAAAGTTGGAGGATTCACATTTCCGGATTTCAATATTGACCATAAAGCTACAGTAATTAAAAGAATGTGGTGGTGGCATAAGGATAGGCATATCAATCCATGGAACAGAACTGAGAGTCCAGAAATAAACCAAGACATGTATGTTCAATTGATTTTCAACAAGGATGCCAAGATCATTCAATGGGGAAAGAATAGTTCTTTTCAACAAGTGGTGCTGGAACAACTGGATATCCACATGAAAAGAATCAAGGTGTTCCCTATATCACGCCATAAACAAAAATTTACTCAAAATGAATTAAAGACATTCATTTAAGAATTGAAACTGTACAACTCTTAGAAGAAAACAAGGGCAAATTTTCAAGTTTTGGGTTTTGGCAATGGGTTCCTAAATATGACACCAAAAGCATAAGCAACAAAATTAAAAACAGACAAAATGGACTTCGTCAAAATTAAATACTTCTGTGCATCAAAGGATACTATCAAGAAAGTGAAAACAAGCTACAATAGTGAATTGAATAAACTTGTTTCCTCCTATCTGCTCATAGCATTTTGCAGGTGTCTCTCAATGATTTAATTCTGCCTTGCACAGTGCTGGCATCTCTTATTCTTTTTTTATTCTTTACAACTCTCGAGTGGCTTGCATATGAAGGTGATCAATAAAGTTTTAAGTATCAAATGAATGCTAGTTTATCCTCAGTTTCCCTGATATCATCATTTAGGAATACATGAAAACAATGGCTTGGTAATGAAGAAATAATTCTAAGGAAATGTGCCATAAAGGAGTAATCAAACTCACTTTAGTATAGTAAGGAATACATCCTAGAGAAGTAAATTTTAAACCAAATTTTGAAGGAAGTAAGGAAGTGCTTCACTGGTGCTTAGGGGAAATGAATCTATAGAGGGGTAGATGTAAAAATAATGGAATCAATAAAGACAAAAGCAGAAAGTAATATTGGTGTGAAATGAGGTGACCAAGAAACAAGACACAGGGGTTCTGACTGGGAGGAATAGAAAATCCATGGTTATAAGCAACAAATAAAAGGCATTTTGTTAATTGTTTAGGCAAGCAGAGGAGACAGATTTTTTTTTCTATCTAACATCTTGTCTATCAAATCAAAGGGATTAGACATGATGTCATACATCTCATGGTACCAGATGAAACCTACCATGTGAAATATGTATGAACATATACCATTGATATGTTACACTGAGCCTATAAAATGAGACAATCCATGCCACATGGCAGTATCTCACAATATAACTGAACAAGTGAGGTTATAGATTATCCTAAAGCCTTAGTCCTAGTTTTTAGAAAGACAGGATTCATTTTGCAATAGAAATAAATCATTCATGTATTTTACTAATGTCATTGTCATATATGGCCATCAAAATACCCTGCAGCAGGCAAAATCAGTCATTATAATTTGATGGGACTATTTTATGTGTGTGTGTGTGTGTGTGTGATCAATAAACACTGCTACAAGCATGTTTATTTAAGTGTATCGAAACCTGCGTTAGCAGTCTATCAATTGATGTTTTTCATGATGCAGTCTGGTGATTGTCAACTGTTGACTTTTGTTGTTTAGTTTTGTCTTTGTGTACAGGCAGAGTCTTACTGGATTTCAATTTCTCTATCAGCTAAGTGGAGACAGCAGTACTAGTCATGACAACCTGCCTTCCCAATCCAAAATGATAACAAAGACACACTAGAGCTAGACTGCTGATAGCTTCTTCCAAACTGCCTGGGTGACAAGGAAAAATTCACAACAGACGCTTATTAATGAAGAACAACCTACAAGTATATTAAATGTTTCACTTATCCACTTAAGTACTTTTAAAGCCCTTTTAACTTTGACAAGCATAAAGGAAAAAAATCTTAACAATGATCAAGAGTGGAAAAACATGGATGAAATTTGTTCTTTTGGTTTTGTTTTTATTGGCTGCATTGCTGTGTGCAGGCTTTTCTCTAGTTGCTGCGAGCGGGGGCTACTCTTTGTTGCGGTTCATGGGTTTCTCATTGTGGTGGCTTCTCTTGTTGTAGAGCACGGGCTCTAGGCGCACGGGCTTCAGTAGTTGTGGCACACGGGCTCAGTTGTTGTGGCTTATGGGCTCTAAGGCTCAGGCTCAGTAGTTGTGGCTCATGGGCTCTAAAGCACAGGCTCAGTAGTTGTGGCACACGGGCTTAGCTGCTCCGTGGCATGTGGGAACTTCCAGGTCCAGAGCTTGAACCCATGTCCCCTGCATTGGTAGGCAGATTCTTAACCACTGCACCACCAGGGAAGTCATGGATGCAATTTGGTTGCCTACCAAATAAATGAAGGACAAACTAAATAACCCTTCCACGTCATCAGAGATGATGATACAGCTTGAAAAGGAATCTGACAGTATCTGAGTTTAAGTGTATTTACTTCATAGAAAGCGGATTGATTCTTCAGGCTTTAAAAAGAATAGAGACTTCCCTGGCGGTCCAGTGGTTCAGACTCCACCTTCCAATGACAGGAGTGTGAGTTTGATCCCTGGTCGTGGAACTAAGATCCCACATGCCATGCGGCGCGTCCAAAAAAAAAAAAAGAAAACAAAGATGTTTTGCTTGGAGTAAGGAAGGCTGTGGGATCCTCCCATTATTTTTGTACCTTGAACCCACCTTTCTCATATGGCAGGGGTCATTCTTCCTTTAATCCTCCTATACCCCCCCAAAAACCTGCAACTCAGAAAACAACAAAAATCTTCCATCTAGGTTAAGTATCCCAAATGCCACCACAGGAAAAAAAGTTAAAAAAACAAAAGTTAAAAAAACACACAAAAAAAATCTACATCTAAAATCAACACAACTTGTTTTAATGTATATGAATACAGCATTTACCCTGATTCATTTGCATGTGGATAGAAGAGTGTGGTTTGCAATGCACTTTTTTTTTTTTTTTTTTTTTTTTTTTTTTTTGGTACGCGGGCCTCTCACTGTTGTGGCCTCTCCCGTTGCGGAGCACAGGCTCCGGACGCGCAGGCTCAGCGGCCATGGCTCACGGGCCCAGCCGCTCCGCGGCATGTGGGATCCTCCCGGACCGGGGCACAAACCCGTGTCCCCTGCATCGGCAGGCGGACTCTCAACCACTGCGCCACCAGGGAAGCCCGAGACTTCACTCTTAAAGGGCACATGCAAAATCTCGCATGCTCCAAGACCCAGGGCAGAAGCAATAATTTGAAAGGACCCTGGATCAGACCTACCTACTGATCTTGGAGAGGCAGGAGGCAACTAGAGCTCACCTTGGGGATATAGATGCTGGCAGCAGCCATTTTGGGGAGGACAATGGTGCTGGAATCCATTTTGGAATCCTCCCTCTAATTTATTACCACCAGACCCAGCCACATCCACCAGCCTGTTTGCACCAATACCAGGATGCCTCATGCCAAGCAGTTAGCCAGGCACACACAATGCCCCACCCACCAGAAGACCAGCTGCCTTAGGACTCCCTGAGCCCCCAGCTGCTCCCTGCAGGACCTGGCCTCACTGAAAAGCAGACCAACACAAATGCCAAAATGCACAGGGCCCTATAACTAGAGACCCCAAGACCTGGTTCCACCCACCAGAGGCTGGCACTAGACCCAGGAACCCCTAGGCCCAGGCTGTGACCACCATTGGGCTGATACTAGCTCCAGGATACCCAGGCCCTGCAGCCAGAGATCCCAGGACCTGGCTCCGCCTACCAGTGGGCCAACAGTTAGCCCCAGGACCCAGCCTCACCCACCAGTCGGTGGACACCAGCTCCAAGACCACTGCAGCCCACAGCCTGCCATGTCAGTACCCAACCCACTGACCAGCAGCCCAACACCAGCCCTGGAACCCCCAGGGACCTGGCCCCACCCACCAGTGTACCTACACCAGCTCTGGGACACCTTGGGACCCTCAACCAACCACGCTGGGTTGCAGCCCCACCCCCCAGTGGACCAAAACCAGCTGTGGGATATCGCAGACTCCACAATGAGCAGTATTAGAAACAAGCCTTACCCACCAGCCAGCCAACACAAGCTCTGGGACACCCAGGGCCCTGCAGACAGAGGCCCCAGGACAAGGCTCCACCTACCAGTGGGTGGGCACCAGCCCCAGGATCCACTGGGCTCCAGCCACACCTGCCAGCAGGCCAACACCACCTCCAAGACACCTTGTGAACCTCAGCCACCCAATTCCAGGATCAGGCCCAACACACCAGCAGGCTGGCTCCAGCTTTGGGCCACCACAGACCCTGCAGCCAGGCACGTCAGGAACTGGCCCCACCCACCAGCAGGCCAACACGAGATGAACCAATGGCCCTGAAACCACACATTCCAAAACCCAGCTCTACCCACCAGTGAGCCAGCACTAGCCCCGGGACCCAGCTGCCTTATGACCCAGCCTCTAGCATTAGCGAATGGCAACCTCCACACAAGGCAAAGCCTAGCAACCAACTGGACCAGGGGCCAGCCACGGCTTCCAGAAAACCCACAGAAGTCAGGCCAGTATACCAGAAGAGTACATGCAACCCACACACAGGGAAGCCCTGCAATGCACTTTTAAATAAACTAACTCATTTTGTCCTCACCGAGAAACTCTGAAGTTGGGCAGAAGGTGGGAAATGTTAGCATTCTCATTTCACAAAAGAGAAGACTTAGTGAAGTAATTTGCTCAAAGTAACACAAGGAAGTGGCAAAGCTAGAACCATAAATCCTGTCCTTTTTACCACTGTGAATTGTCACTGGCCTCATAGTAACATTTATATAAACGTTTTCGAGTTTCTAAAGTGCTTTCACATATATTAGGTGGAACCACATGAAACATGTTTTAACCAACTAAAATGGCAATTTCATATGATTCAAACAGACTTTTATTTTCACAAGGTTCCTTCCTCGCTGTCCTCCTACTTTCCTGTAGGCGCCGCCTCTCACATCACCCTCATGTTAGCATTTTAACATAACCAAGGACCACTGTTGCCAGATGCTCTCAATTTAGGAAAAGCCACATGTTGTGAATTTTTAATTACTCCCTCCTTTCTAATGTATTCACTCTTTGCCCTCTTCTATCTAGATTCTCTAAATGACTGATAAATGACTTTACACAAGAGTTCTAATAACTGAGATGACCAACATGTTACCTCTCAGAAAGGCACTTGCCCTAATCTTTTGTAGGCCATTAATTCAAAGGAATAAATTTCTAATGAATCTCTAAAACAGTATTTGAGTATAATGGTGGTGTCCCTTCCAATCGTGTCACTCATTTCCCACCAAGAAGCTAACGTTTATTTGGCCTGTATGGAAGATTTCCTCTTGACTACTCTCGCTTTTCTCTCTCCATCCCTTACCTCCTTCCCCCTTCCCTCTCTCTCCCTTGTCTCTCATTCTCTCTTCTATCTTTGTTTCTACTATCCTTCTCCTCAGAAGCTTTCCCTTCCTTCTTTCCTTTCCCTCCTTCTCCAGGGTAGCCCTTTCCTATTTCAGGCCTTCTTTCTCAGTACCTATCAAATAATTTAGCCTGTCAGTATCCACAGGGCAATACTTAGAACTTCTAATTTTCGTCTGTCCTAAAGCAGTGACTGGCTTTAAATTTAAAACTACTCACAGCGTGCCCAGTGGTCCGTGGATCTCTTGGTTCAACATTATTTGTACCGAACAGACTCGGGGACGCCCCTTCTTCCAGCCTCTGACCACCCTCCAGCCTCTTTTCCAGTTGCAAACTCCGGGACCATCTTCTGTGCCCTCCTCGGCCTCCCGGACAAGCGAATGCCATTTTTTTGCTTAACTCCTTATTGCTGACCAACCATGGGCCCCCAGATTTGTCAGAATCATTCCACTGAGGTGGAGGCCGCCGTCAACCGCGGAGTCAACATGCATGTGGGTCCTCCTACACCTACCTCTCTCTGGGCTTCTATTTCCACCGCGAGGATGAAGCTGTGAAGGGCGCCGAGCCTCTTTTGAAGACGCAAAACCGGGACAGTGGCTGTGCTCTCTTCCAGGACGTGCAAAAGCCGTCCCAAGATGAATGGGGTAAAACCCTGGACGCTAAGGAAGCTGCCACGGCCCTGGAGAAGAACCTGACTCAGACCCTTGAGGACCTGCGTGCCCTGTATTCTGGCCGTGAGGAGCGCCCCTCCCTGTGACTTCCGGGAGAGCCGCTTCCTGGAGGAGCAGCTGAAACTCATCAGGAAGATAGCGACCAGCTGACTGACCCCGCCTGAGGGGGGTGGGGATGCTGAGCCAGTAGCTCTCCGAAAGTCTCACTCTCAAGCCTCTGGAGCCCTGCAGCCTTTGAAGGGGCCCCTCTGCATCCCCCTGCTGTCAGGGGCTCCTGCCTGAGCCTCTCCCTCCAGCCCCCAGGCAGCTTTTTAACCACCCTGGAGCCCTCGCCCAAGCCGTAAACCAAAAGGAAACAAAGCTTTTTGCTGAAAACATCAACAACAAAGCAAAAACAACTGCAACAATTAAAAAAAACAATTCAAGTCAATATTAAATACTATTTTCTATATGCAGCCACTGAGTTGGTTACTGTGCCAAGCCTTTTATTTAATACTTACATATTGTTCCTAATTGCACGCATCATTTTATATGCATTCATGTTTAAATTAACTTTTATTTGGAGATGATTGTAGATTCATATGCAGTTGTAACGAATAATAAAGAGAGCTCCTGTGTGTACCCTTTACACATTTCCCCCAATGGGGGTACCTACCCAAACTATGGTACAAAATCACAAGCAAGATATTGACATTAATATGGTCAAGATACAGAACATTTCCAGCACCACAGGGATCCCTCATTTTGCCCTTTTATAGCCACACCCAACACATCCTCCCAAACCCTCTGCCCTGTCCCTGACCTCTGGTCATTATTGATCAGTTTGCTGCGTCTATAGTTTTGCAAGTTCAAGAACGTTGCATAAACTGAATTGTATAATACGTAAGGTTTTAGTATCAGCTATTTTTCACTAAGTATAATTCTCTGGAGATTCATTTAGGTTGTTACTTGTATCAATGTTCCATTCCTTTTTATCTCCAAGTAGTATTCCAAGGTATGTATGTACCACAGTTCGTTTAACCATTCATCCACTGAACAACATTTGGGTTATTTTCAGTTTGGAGCTATTACAAATAAATCTGCTATAAATATTCATGTACAAGTTTTTGTTTGAACATAATTTTTCATTTTTCTGAGGTAAATGTCTAGGAGTACAATTGCTGGGTTGTATGCTAGTCACAAGTTTGGGGGGGTTGTTTTTTGCTTGTTTGTTTTTAACTGACAAACTTTCGCAGAGTTGCTCTACTATTTCACATTTCACTGTCAGTTGTATGAGCAATCTGGATTCTCTGCATCCTTGCAAGCATTTGGTGTTATTACTATTTCTATAATGTATATCTTTTATATAGTGTCTATTTAACCGTTCTGATAGATGTGTGGTCAAATCTCATTCTAGTTTTCATTTGCACTCACTAACGGCTAATGTTTTGAATATTTTTTCATGTGCTTGTCTACCATCTGTACGTCTTCTTTTGTGACTTGTCTCAATGTCTTTTGCCCATTTTGGGTTTCTTTAAACTGTTGAGTTTTGAGAGTTCTTTACATATGCTAGATATGAGTCCTTTGTTAAATATATGATTTGCAAATAATTTCTCTCAGTCTATAATTTACACCTTCGTCCTTTCAAGGGATTTTTCACAGAGCTAAAATTTTTAATTCTATGAATTTCAGTTTATCAAGTTTTACCAAAAGTTCTTAGAGGATACTGTTTTAATTTCTATAAAGCTAAAGACATATGTATGTATGGAGAATAGCATACGTATACAAAACACATTGACACTCTTGTGTTGAACCACTCTTGCAATTACTGTGATAAATCCCACTTGGGTATGGTGTGTAATCCTTTTAATATGCTGCTGGATTTAATTTGCTAATACTTTGTTGACGATTTTTACATCTATATTCATAAGAGATACTGGTATATAGTTTTCTTTTTTACATTACCTTTGTCTAGTTTTAGTATCAGAGTTAACAGTAGCTTCATAAAATGAGTTAGCAACTGTTCGCTACTTAAATTTTTTGGAAGAAATTTTATGGAATTGGTGTTAATCCTTCTTTAAATACATGGTAGAATTCTACAGAATTCTCGTCCTGAAGACTTCTTTGGGGGCATTTTTAACTTATGAATTCAATTTCCTTAATATTTGTGTGGCTATTCAAATTAAATATTTCCTATTGAATAAATTGTGATAATTTGTGTTTTTCAAGGAAGTGATCCATTTCATGTAAGTTGTCAAATTTATTTTTGAATAGTTGTTTATATTTTTCCCTTACTACCTTTCTCATGTCTGCAGGGTCTTTAGTGATATCCTGTTTAATTCCTGATATTGATAATTTGTATCTTATCTCTTCTTTCTGTCAGTCTTGCTAGAAATTTGTAGAAGTTATTGGTCTTTTAAAAGAATCAGCTCTTTCTTTCATTTATTTTCTGTATTTTTTTCTGTTTATAATTTCATTGATTTCAGCTCTTATCTTTATTATTTTCTTCCTTCAGCTTGCTTTGGATTTATCTTGCTCTTCTTTTTTTCTAGGTTCTTCAGATAAGAGACTAGTTTATTGCTTTGAAATGTTTCCTCTTTTGTAATGTATGCCTAAGTGCTATAAATTTCCCTCTCAGCACTGCTTTAGTGGTGTGCCACAAATTTTAATATGTTGTATTTTCCTTTTCATTCAGTTTAATATATTTTTATTTCCTTTAATACTTCCTCTTTGACCCATGGATTATCTAGAAGTATGTCTGTTTTCCAAGTGTTCTGGGATTTTCCTATTATCTTCTTGTTATTGATTCCTACTGTGATTCCATTGTGGTCAGAGAACACACTCTGTATGATTTCAATTACTTTAAAAATTTTGAGGTTTGTTTTATGGCCCAAGATATGGTCTATCTTGGTATATCTTCCATGGGAACCTGAAAAGAATGTGTTTTCTGCTTTGGGGTGATGATAAAGTACTCTATAAAGATCAATTAGATCAGCTTGTTTGATGTTATTGTTGAGTTCTATACTCTTGTGGATTTTCTTTCTAGTTGTTCTGTAAGTTGTTGAGAGGAGGTATTGAAGTCTCCAATTATAATTGTGGATTTGCATATTTCTTCTTTCAGTTCTATTAGTTTTTGCTTAACATATTTTGCTGTTTTGTTGTTTGACGCGTACACATCTAGATTGCTATATCTTTTTGAATTGACAATTTTACAATATATAATGACCCTTCCTGTATCTGGTAATTTTCTTTGCTCTTTAGTTTACTTTATCTAATATTAATACACCTACTCTTGCTTTCTTTTGATTGTTTGCATTATAAATCCTTTTCCATCCTCTTGCTTTCAACCTGCCTATACTGTTACATTTGTAGTGAGTCTCACATATGTAGTATGTAGTTGGATTTTAATTGGTATATTTAGATCACATATTTTTAAGGTAATTTTTGATATCTTCTAGCTTAAGTCTGCCATTTATTTTCTGTTTTTCATTTCTCTGGTTGCTTTTTCCTGCCTTTCTGTGGTTTACTTAAACATTTTTAAAAATTTAATTTTCATTTATCAATAGTGTTTTTGAGTATGTCTGTTTCTGTAACTTTTTAGTGGTTGCTCTTGGTGTTACATAATATACATAACTTATCCTTGTCACTGCTGAGCAGAGTGAGTGTTCTATTTACCCATTATGCCTTCTCTGATGCCTCACAAGCTTAGAAGCATAGAAGTACCTCCTTATTGTTCCTCGTAAGGCCTCCACTGTCACTAAGGGTGGTGGCCTTATTACCACTGCAAGGTGGTGAAAGTCCTGACTCTTCACTAGGCCTCCACTGACGCCTCCTCAGTTGGGGAGGTGGGGGAAGGACACCTCAGTACTCCACACAGTCTCCACCCACACCACTGGACAGGACACTTACTTGTTACCACCAGTTGGGGATAAAAGTCTCAGCACCTTAACTCAGCCTCTTTTGACACTACCGCAAAGGGGGCAGGGAGGAGTGGGGCATCTTTAGACAGCCTAGAAAGAGTGCAAGTCTAGGCTCCTCCTTTTGCCTTTGCTGGTGGGAGTGGGTGCACAGTTTTTTCTGTGGTGTTTCTGGTTATAGTCCAAAAGTTATCTGTCTTACTAGGCTACCCCTTTCCTGGTCTTTCGACTAGAGAAAGCAGGGTATTTTTTTAATGTCTGTGCTTGTCGATGTTTCTAGGTTGCTGGTTTCTTCAGGACCCAGTCTAGAAGAGGTGGAATAAAAATAAAGCCAAGGGAACTCACTGCTATGTCACTCTTTGGGTTCACAGTTTACCAGCTGATCTGCCTTCTATTCATCTCTCAGAGTCTTCTTGCCTTTGTTTCATATATCATATCATCCCCACAGTTTTTAGTTATACTTAGCAGGAAAAATAGGGGAAAGTATGTCTACTCTATCTTCTTGGAAGTGGAACTTGTCCAATAGTGTTATTTTAACTTCACAGCAATGCTCAAAGTTTGATCCTATCATTATTCCTATTTTATATTCCCCTAAAAAAATTGAGGCCCATAGAAGTTACCCAAACTGCCTAAAGCTACCAACTAACAAATGGTAAAATCATAATTCAAATCCAGCTGTGTATGATCCCAAAGCTCAAATAATTAACTGATATGTTGACCCACATGAAAAAATCATTTTCCTTGCCCACCAGGAGTCGGTGGTCCAATGTGCCGTTGAATATAGTAGCCACTAGCCATCTATGGATAACTAAATTTCTGTTAATTTAAATTAAATAGAGACTTCCCTGGTGGCACAGTGGTTGGAAATCTGCCTGCCAAAGCAGGGGACAGGGGTTCAATCCCTGGTCAGGAAGGATCCCACATGCCACGGAGCAACTGGGCCCGAGTGCCACAGCTGCCGAGGCCTACGCACCTGGAGCCCGTGCTCCGCAACAGGAGAGGCCACCGCAATGGGAGGCCTGCGGACCATGGCAAAGAGTAGCCCCCACTCGCTGCAACTGGAGAGGGCCCACATGCAGCAACGAAAACCCAATGCAACCAAAAATAAATAAATAAATAAAAATAAAGTAAAATAAAAAATTTAAAAAGAAAAGAATGGATCAGATTCTACATATATTTTTTTTAATTAAATAAAATTTAAAATTAAGCTGCTCAGTCATACTAGATTCATTTCAAGTATTCAATAGCCACATATGGCTAATGGCTACTATATTGGACAGTGCATTATAGAATATTTCCATCATCATA
Source organism: Lagenorhynchus albirostris (assembly GCF_949774975.1). NCBI lineage: Eukaryota > Metazoa > Chordata > Mammalia > Artiodactyla > Delphinidae > Lagenorhynchus > Lagenorhynchus albirostris. The sequence goes on from NC_083116.1 coordinate 22,765,048, forward strand.
GAACATTATACTGGACAGTATTGGTCTAGAGAGTATGCACACAATAAACTATGATGGATGCTGATGATAGAGGGATCCATTATATTATGGATGAGCAAAATGCCATATAGAGGAATACTGAGTGAATCTAACTGATATAATCTAAGAAATGTTTATGGAAGATACTTTGAGAGCTACAGGTACATTTAGAGCAATTGGACAACAGGGTTTTGATGGTTTTGTTCCCTGATATATCTCCAACATCTCAAACAGGACCTTGCACATAGTAGATGCTCAAAAAGTATTTCTAATAAATGCCTGAATTAATAAATAAATTCGAGGGCACTGTTCACAAGCCAAACTACTATTTCTGAGCAAATGCATAGAGAAGGGAGTGAACATGGATTTTTCAGGGAACAATTCATATGGCCAGCACAGCATTTGGGAAAAGATGTGATAGGAGATGAGACTAGAAAGGAGAGTAGGAGCCAGATCATGGAAGGCCTTATATACATCAATAAAAGGCCATCTCCAAACTCCATATGTCCAAACTCTAATTAGTCCTCTTTCCCTCCAGTGCATTCCTTCTTCTGCATTCTCTGTCTTTACCCAGTTAGAGTTATCAACATCAGATATATGAAGATGATCTTAGACACTTCTTTGGTCATTACATCCTGCCGTCAATCAGTCCCCAGGTCATTTCATTTCTACTTCTCAAATCTCTAATGAATCTACCTCTTCCTCTCCATTCATACCACTGCTACCAAACTTCAGGACTTTATTGCTTCTTGACTGAACCACTACAATAGCTTCCTAGTTGGTTTTCCTGCCTTCATTCTCTTCTAGTCCGTCCTTTACATTATAAGATTTATCAGTTTAAAAAACATCTATGCAGGTAAGTACCCTGCTTAAACCCTTGGCATCATACTTAAATCCTTTAGAGCTTACATACTTCCCCAGATTTATCACGTCACCTATGAATTGCATTCCATTTCCTTTGAGACAACAGAACCAACTGCATTCTTCAAGTGTCTCAAGCCTTTTCTATAAGTAAGCCTTGTTGTTGCACAGGGTGGTAACATTGTCTGTAATAAATGAACTCTCCAATTTGTCTTAAGAATACTTATTGAGTTAATACGACTCAGCTTTACCAGTATCAAGTCTGTAAATATCTATCCTATCCTTGACTCCTATTCCTCCCATCCCTAGCCCTGGATTCTATTAAATACTCTCTCCTCTGTGGTCACATAGTATCCCAAGTATACTTCCATTGTGGCACATAGCATAGCACATTACTTTTTCATCAATGTCTTCTTTCCCCACGCATTGTGAGTTCCTTGAAGGCAGTAGCTTTGACTGTTTTCTTTGTATTCCCATGGTGTCTCACTCAGAGGAAGCTCTCAATAATTGACTCTAAGATGAATCAACTTTACTTCACATGCCATTGTGAGTCATGAAAGTGTTTTAACAGACGTGTGGCATTATAACTCTGCTTCAAGACTATTATCCTTGTAGCAGTGTGAAGAATGGGTTAGATGCCTAAGATAGAGGGTGAGTATACTAACAACCCCTTAAATGAGCAGTAAAACAAAGTAAGCTTCAAAGTGAGCTTTTCCATTATCAATTAGGTTTTTTTTTTCCTTTAAGCTTTTAATGATCATATATAATCATCCTATTAAAGACCAGGAGAGGTTAAAGTCATGCTCTTTTGAATATTTTGCAGATGTAGCACTTGGCAAGTACAAAATTATGATGAACAATGAACATAGTTTCCTTCTATGAAGGAGTAACTGGTTGTTTCAAAGTCAGGAGATTATCCTAGGGGCCAGAGAGGAAGATCAAAGGGAATACTACTACCTTTAAGCTTCTGAAGCAATAGCTTACTAATTAGCATCCTCCAAACAAATAGCCTACATGTAGACACACTCACATGGAAATAAAGGAGATAATATTCTACCAAGAAGATAAACTATGGTCCCCAAGGGAATAACCAGCCTGTAGGGTTTGTGACACTCCTGTACCTTTGAAGAAGTACTGACGCTGGTCTGGGTAAGAAAGGTGTGGGAATTACAAGGATCTCAGCAGCTCAGTGTGAACTACTGTGCTTGGAAAAGTGGGATTCATGCCAATCTTTATTCAGGGGAGAGGAGGAGAATAGGGATACTGTACATGAATGAACTTTGCTCCCTGGGTCTTTTGATGAGTTAGCCTTTTGTGAACAAATCTATTAGGCATGCAAAGGAAGAGATATAAACTGGAATTAAGGGCTTAGTAACTGTCATATGCTAACTCTGTATTCAGGGTGAATATTTTTTTAAATCGTATATACAGGGAAGTACTTCGTATATGTGTGCTATACCCCATACTAATATATATATATATATATATGTGTGTGTGTGTATACAGTTTTAAAGAACTTAAATTTATTTCCTCCAAAAACTTTTCTTATATTATTTTTAACGCACAAGATAAATACAAGGTGTTAAATGGTTACACACATGGGTTGTGATTCCTTTGCTCCATATCTTAGCTTTGAAGGCACTACTTCTGGAATCTTCTTTATTCAAACACTGGTGTTCCTATACTCCATAGTAGTAGTTTAGCCTGAAAAGCTAGGCTCTCAAAGAAGAATTTTGGAAAATGTCTCAATATTTAGTTAACCATAACTAAAGTCACTTCCAAGTACTATTTTAATGTTTGACCTCTAGGGCTCATAATTCTGATGGGAGAAAAACGTGAAACAGCTGACAGGGCTCGTTCTCTACTTCCTAGACTTTTGATTACACTGCATTCCGTTTCACACTGGCCTCCTACAGCATTGCAAGGAATGAATCCTCAACAAAGTAAACCCTTTTCCTCAGCTAATGAGTACTCTTGAAGTTTTAACTGAAGTGAGTACAGGCACACCTTGTCTTATTGTGCTTCGCAGATATTGTGTTTTTTATAAATTGAAGTTTTGTTGCAACCCAGCCTCAAACAAGTCTATTGATGCTATTTTTCCAACAGTATTTGCTCACTTCGTTCCTCTGGGTGTCACATTTTAGTAATTCTCGCAATATTTCAAATTCTTCATTATTATTATATTTGTTAGGGTGATCTGTGGTTGATGATTTTGATGTTACTATTGCAGAAATATGACTTGCAGAAGGCTCAGATGATGGTTAGCATTTTTTATCAATAAAGTATTTTCTAATTAAGGTATGTACATTGTTTTTAGACATAATGCTATGGCACACTTAAGAGACTATAGTAGAGTGTAAATATAACTTTTATACCCACTAGGAAACAAAAACAATGTGTGACCTGCTTTATTATGATGTCTGGAACCACACCTGCAATATCACTGACATATGCCTGTTGTTGACTGAAGAAAAACACACAACCAAAAATTTTGAGTTAAGCTTTATTCAAGGACCTTACTGAGAACTATAGCTGGGGAGACAGCCTTTCAGCTCTGAGGGACTGCTCCAAAGAGATAAAGGAGGAGAAGCCAGGATATATAGAGGTTTTTGCTTAAAAAAAAAGTAGTTGAACATCAAAAGATTACTGTTAATTCAAAAAACAGACATCTGAAATTAATGATTTTAGTGCTTTTCTATGTATGAGAAGAAGCAAGAGTAAGGGCTCATTGAAATTATTCCTTAGAATAATAAGGGGGAGGTGCGGGGGGCGGGGGGCAGCGCTGCAGTAGCTAATGGCTTTATGGCTGGCAACATTCTTTGTTTACTGGAATGGCAGGCAACATTCCCTTTCCACACTGTACTTTATGTTTAGGCTGAATTTTATGAACCTTTCCCTAATTCCCTGATCACAATTTAATCCTTTTTTTTGCCTCAATCTGACAAATGCTGTTTCAGAGCAAAAGTTGTGGTAACGTGTCTAGGGAAGAAACCTCTTTACTTGCCCTTGCTTCAGTTTTCTCAACTGAAAAATGGGACCGATAATTACTATTTGGCTCTGCAGAAGGTTTTTTTTTTTTTAATAGATAAGCCAAGACACGTTTAAAAATCATATATGTTCGCTTGTAACTATAACTGTTATAATAATTCTTATTAATAATTACTGGCTAGTGCATATGGACAAATATGAGGTAGAGATGATTTTGAATTATGTTTAAAATTTAGAATTTCAACCTAGAATAACTCCAAGTCTAGAACCATCTGTCTATTCTGCACAACCCACTGACCTAGTCTCTGAAATCAAGCAGAGCACGAACCTGTATTCACAACAAATGGGAGCTATGTGTTTGTAGCTTGCATGCTCTGTTTTGAATCTTCCTCCCCAAATCCAATTACTCCAAAGCTGTTGTCAAGGAGCCAAATTGCCTTATTTTTCTTCCCTCCTGCCTACTTTGTGAGGTGCTGAGAAGTAGCTCTGAGCCCTAAGGGTAAGCAGCCAGAGACCTGAGACAAGCTATAGCCACTTATAGCTGAAAACTTGTTAATTGGCCTTCAGATAATCAAGAGTTTATAGAAAATTTAGATCTACTGATACTCACTGAGTTTTACTATAACCACACGATCTTTGTTTTGCAGTCATCAATCCATAAAGAAAAGAAATTAGCTTTCAGAGTGGAGAACTAAATGATAGGGCAGCTTTGCTAAGGGGAATATTTTCCTTATTGTCTTCTAATACAATGCTTATCAAAAGTATCTTTGAATTAAATGGAATCCCTTAGAACATTATGAAAATTAATGATGAATTAAATCAGAGTTCAGATAAAAATCATAATGCTCTATAAGAAAATACAGTATAAATAAGAAGCTTTATATCCATCCATTTAAAAAAGCAACACAATATTTTTAATAATATTATGAAATATATTTATTGTATATTTATAGTTAACATTGAAATAATATTATGATAATAAATGTTCTGGAACCAATTCCAATGTGCATGTGTGGAGATTTCCCCACACCATAAAACAAGTCTCTAACATCAGCAGGGTTTCTACAATTCAACTCAATTCTGACGCTATCTACCAAGAGATAGCATCAGATTCCACAGGTTAAGGGCCCAGTCCCACAAGACTGCCCCCCACTTCAGCGCCAATCACAAGCCCAGGTTGTTACTGACTCACCTGCTACAAATTGGAGTTTCCCATGACCCCATCTTTGGGTTCAATTAATTTGCTAGAGCAACGCACAGAACTCAGAGAAACATTTTACTTACGTATTACTGGCTTATTATAAAAGAATGTTACTCAGGAACAGCTAGATGGAAAAGATGCATAAGACAAGATATAGGAAAAAGGCATGGAGCTTCTGTGCTCTCTCCAGGTGCACCACATTCCCTGAACCTCCACATGTTCGACAACTGAGAAGCTCTCTGAACCCAGCCCTTTTGAGGTTTTATGGAGGCCTCATTACATAGGTGTGAATGATTAAATCATAGGCCATTGGTGATTGATCCAACCTCCGACCCCTCTTTTCTCCAGGAATGTCGAGGGTGGGACTGAAAGTTCCAATGCTCTATTCTTGGTTGGTTCCCCTGGCAACCAGCCCCCATTCTTAGGTGATTTCTAAAAATCACCTCAGGAACTGTAAACCTAGCTGTGGAAAGCGGCTCGTTATGAATAACAAAACACCCATGTCACCTTTATTGCTCTAAAGCTATTTCAGGAACTGAGGACAATAGACCAAATATGACAAAAGATGCTCCCATTGCTCTTATTGCTCAGGAAAATCCAAAGGTTTTAAGAGCTGTGAGCCAGGTACTGTGAGGAAGACCAAATATATACAAGAAATATATTTTAGTCACTTGAATGACCAAATATATATTTCTTATAAATCACAATAGCACAGATTGAAATGGAGCAGGACCCTAATGGGACTCCCAGGTACAGATCAATGTCCCTGTTTCTTGTTCGTAAGAAAAAGGCTTCATTCAGCTTCCATGAACTTCCCTGGGTTCCAAAGGGCAGATTCAAACAGTTGCTAATCAGGGAAGGGAGGGAATGCAGAAACAAAGAAGGAGCAATCAAGAAACAATAGTGCAGCCTTGGGGCAGCTTCCTGGTTCCTCCACAGGAATATACATAACATCTTTGAATTCTTCTGCAGGAACTAAGGTCCCCATCCAGGTGGAGGATGGTATCTTCAGGCTGAGCACAGGATTCCTGGAGCACCGCCCTGTTACCTCACCACCAACCAATCAAAAGGAAGTCAAACACCCTGCAGCCCTCACCCCAAACTTTGCCTATAGAAACTCCCTGAAAACCATTGGGGAGCTTGGGGTTTTTGAGCAGGAGCTCAAAAACTTGCTTGGCCCTGCCATAAACTTTTCTTTGCTCCAAACTCCTACGTTTCGGTTCGTTTGGCCTCACTGTGTGTCAGGCACAAGAACTTGCATTCAGTAACAATTTAATGAAAAGTTTTTATAGGTTATTTAGATTTAAAGAGCTTAAAATATCTTATAAAATTCTCCTTTATGCCATTTGTCACTGTTGGGGCTCAGGGCGGGCCACCCCCACATTTGCCACAATGGCATATTGATTATTTCAAATTAAAGTTACTTAAGAAATGGCCAACACAAGAGTAACACTCTGACTCTCCTCTCTTGTCTCCCTGAAAGCAGGAAACATATCGCTCATGTACAAAGTGCACTCCCTGCATCAGGAGATAGACGAGCACACTTATGGCCAGTGATAGGGAATTTGGACTGAGAAGCCTGTTTAAACAAACCTTGTTACTTTAATTTGCTACCTCAAGCCCAAACTCTGCTTAGATTCTTCTCTAACCAAGCACCTGTTACCAAAGAGAACTTGGATTTACTCTCCCACCACGCTGCAAAGCCAATTTACTGACCCTGGGCTGTAGTAAGGAAAGTACAGAGTTTATTGCAGGCATGAAGCAAGAGGAAAGGATGGCTCATGGTCACAAGACTGAAACTCCCAGATAGTTTTCAGGGAAGGGTTTTTAAGGCAACATCAGGGCTGGGGTTTGCAGGGTATGTGATCAGCTCATGGGCTTTCTTCTGATTGGTTGTTTTTGGTGAGGTAACAGGGTGATGTTTCAGGAATCCTAATCATCAACCTTCTGATTCCAACCAGTCTGAGGTCTCCCTGCTTGTGCTCTGCAAGTAGTCACTATCCTCCACCTGGGTGGGGGAGTGGGTGTCTTAGCTCCTGCAGAACAACTCAAAGGTATGCATCCGATTATTATTATGTATATCCCTTGGGGAGGAACTAGGACTATGTTTTATCTCTGAACTATTGTGTCTTAACTACTTTTCTTTTGCTTCTGCATTTCCTCACTTCCCTAATTAGTAACTGCTTGAGTCTGCTCTTCGGAACTCAGGGAAGGCCGAGGAGACTAAAGGTTTTATCTACAAGCAAAAAATGGGGGACACAGAGGGGCTTGGTTTCATACCCCAAACCTAAGTTTCTTTGTCCTGTCAATTCCTCACAAATTTACTGGTTCTTTGTCTAAAAAGTATAAAAGCTGCCTGCTTTGGCCACTTCTTAGGTGCCATTTCTATGAGACCTCTGTGCCCAAGACTTAAAATTTCTTTTTCTCCTATTAATTTGTCTTGTGTCAATTTTATTATTAGTTCAGCCACAAGAACTCAAGAAGAATTGGGGGGTTGGGAGAAATTTCCCCCTCCTTGACACCATTTATATCACAATGATAAATTTTAAAAGGTTTATATTTATTTATAGATACTTCATGGGCTAAATACCCATAAAAGTTGTATGTGCATATATGTAAAGTAATAAATGATGAATACATATTGAAAATTCATGATAATTAAATGTTTTCTTAAAATACATCATTGAACAAAGAGGAAATAGTTTAGGGTTGTGGAAACCAGAGAATTGAGTAATCCCCGATTTCCTAAATTTCATATTAAATTGACACCATACTCAACTTACATTCAAAGCCCTGTAAAATTTGGCACCAAACTAACTTTCAAGCTTATTTTCCTTAATAAATCTACTTCAAATTCAATTAAGTTTATTCTCCAAGCAGTTATTTATTCACTTATTCTACAAATATTCATTAAAATCTTTCAATATATCAAGTACCATGGTAGGTATTTGGAATAGAATATATAAGACACTTATCTGGCGCTCAAGGACTCTAAGTTCTACAGGGACAAAGAGACATAGAATCACATAATTACTAAACAATGTGGAAGTGCAACCAGTGAGAGGTATGCAGGATATTAGGAAAGTACAGAAGATAATGAAATAAAACATGGTCTGTGGATAGGGAAGTGCTTCAAGAAAGGGCTTTTGGAGGAAGTAACTTTGGGTGAAGTCTTTAAAGATAAGTAGGACTTAGTTCAGTAAATAGACATATGGGCTGAAGGCATAGGGCAAACTAGGCAAAGAAACATGAACAGAAGCATAGAAATGAGTAGTAGTATGGTATGGACAAAGGACTATAAGTAGTTTGGTATTGTTGAAGCATGAAGTAGGGAGTGGTAGGAAATGAGGCTGGAAAACTAAACAGGCTAAATCATGAAAGGCACATAATATATAATCTTTTACGTTGTTGCTAGGTTTGGAAAGGTTAAGCAAAGGTTTTAGGCAAAGCAATTTTCATTTTATATTCATCTTAGTGGGCATATAATAATTACAAACAAGATCACGAAGGCTGAAACTATTCCAATATTATCATGGGTATAGAGGAGGAGATGGCTTCAAGAAAGTTTTGATAAAATGTTGTCAAGACACATGGATAATTGAGTTTATCAATTGGGCATGGCCATCCACTTCTGACAACAAAGTGGACCAGATAATGGGAAAAACCTACTACTATAAATATCAAGAAAGGCTAAACAAAATATAAAGTATAATAAGAAAATGCATTATAAGAGAATACTATGAATGATTTTATGTCAATAAATTATATGAAATAGGTTATTTCTTAAAAAATAACTTTTCAAAACTGATACAATATAAAATGGAAAAGTGAGTAGAATTATAATCAGTAAAGAACCTGGGGACTTCCCTGGCTGTCCAGTGGTTAAGACTCCACACTTCCACTGCAGGGGACACGGGTTTGATCCCTGGTTAGGGAACAAAGATCTCACATGCCACGTGGCATGGCCAAAAAATAAAAATTAAAAAATTAAAAATAAATTTAAAATAAGAAGAACCTGAATCAGTAGTTTACAATCTAAGGAACCCATGGGCACACAGAAACATACACACACACTAGTCCCAGATAGTTTCATAGTCAAAATCTGAAACCCATATTACACATTTTTCCATTTTTGTGATATAATTCACATACCACAAAATCTACCCTTTTAAAATATGGAATTCTGCTTATTGGTATACTCACAGAGTTGTGCAACATCACCTATATTTAATTCCAAAATATTTTATTACCCTAAAAGAAACCCAACAGCTATTAGCAGTCAATCTCCTTACTCTCCTACCCTCAGCTCTCATCAGCCACTAATATGTTTTCAGTCTCTATGGATTTGCCTGCTCTGGACATTTCCTGTGAATGGAATCAAACAATATGTTGCTTTTTGTGACGACTTCCTTCACTAAAGAAAATGTTTCCAAGGTTTATCCATGTTGTAGCATGCATTAGTACTCCATTTCTTTTAATGGCTGAAAAATGTTCCATTGTTTGAATATATCATTTTTCTTCCCCTACAATAACAACTTGAGGAATACAAAGATCAATACCAAAAACTCATCTGCATTCCTGTGCACCGTAGGGAGAGAAAAATCATTTTCCTTCTACCTGTCTAGTTTCGTGGCTGAGAACCCCCTGTAATAAGAAGACAGGCTAACAGGAGAAAAACAAACAGAAGGTTAATAATATGCATACTTCATGGGAGAGACCCAGGAAACTGAATAATTCTCCCAAATGGCCCAAGCCACCACCTTAAATATCATCTCCAGCTAAAGACAAAAGATGTTGGGGGGGGGGGTGGCGGTGGGAGGCCAGTTATGGGAGCTTATCAAGAAAAGCACAGTAAACAAGAGTAAGGCAGTTATGCAGATTTAAGCCATTGCCTTCTCCGTTATTAAGAGCTTCTAGAGTTTTAGTCATCCTCCTCTTCCTGGTGCACAGAGGGAGAGACACATTTACAGATGGAGATTTCTATCATAAATGTAAATAAATATCTCTTACGAAAAGGTAATGTCTACTCCGTTTTCAGAGCTTCTCCTGTGGCGGCTATTCCTTAAAAACACCAGGTGTTCCCTAGTGGTGCAGTGGTTAAGAATCTGCCTGCCAATGCAGGGGACAGGGGTTCGAGCCCTGGTCCGGGAATATCCCACATGCCACGGAGCAACTAAGCCCGTACGCCACAACTATTGAGCCTGTGCTCTAGAGCCTGCAAGCCACAACTACGGAACCCACGTGCCACAACTATTGAAGCCTGTGCACCTAGAGCCTGTGCTCTGCAGCAAAGAGAAGCCACCACAAAGAGTAGCTCCTGCTCGCCACAACTAGAGAAAGCCCATGTGCAGCAACGGAGACCCAACGCTGCCCAAATTAATTAATTAATTAAAAAATAATCAGCTGAAAGTAATCCTTATGCCAAAGAGGCATGTTTTGGGGTGGCATACTCTGATCCCCTTCTGCACCAAGAATAAACAATAAAAAATTTAACTTTTAAGGTCTTATTTATAAGGGCAACCAAAAAATACAGTGCCTAGGAATAAAACTAATAAAATTAGGCAAAATATTTTTTCATAAATCATAAATATGTGTGAAAATTATAAAATAAAATTAATTATATGGAGTGTATATTGTAGTCTCAGAAAGGAAGACAAAACAGCATAAATGACAATAATCACTTAATTAATTTATAAATTCAATGCAATTCCCCTGAAAATTCTAAAAAAGATTTTTTTTCATGAAATGAAAATTGACATATAGATCTGAAAACGTATATAGATAAACAAGATATAAAGAATAGACAATACAATTTTGAAAATCAAGGGGGTACGTGCACTACAATATATCAAGATATTATAAATACTTGGTAAGGAATACATTATTACAAGGATAGACCTTCCCCAGGGGACACATGAGCCCATTCAAATACAAGGATCTGATATGTAAAAGAAAGGGGTACTACAAATAAGTATAGAAAAATATGGATTTTTAAATAAATGGTACTGGGACAATTAGTTATACTTAAGAAAATATTTATATTTATTTCATATTTTAAACTACAAACATAAATTTCAGATTGAATGCAGACTTAAACATGAAAAAAAAGAACTCCAAAATTTTACAAAGAAAAGATGAGAAAATATATGTGATTTCAGAGTAAGAATAGATTTTGTATATAAAACACACAAAAATACCCTTAAATCTTAAAAAAAAAAAGAGTAACACATTTAGCTATATTAAAATTAGGCGCTTCTGTACAAAAAAAGAAGAAGTACAAACAAAATTAGAAAAACACCTCTCAAATTGGAAGAATTCTTTGCAATGCATCTGACAAAAGATTATGTTTAGACAATATATATATCACAAAAGACTAAGAAAAATATAAAAATGAAAGACCAAAGAATGAACACAGGTAATTTATAAAAGAAGTAACCTTGATGGCTAATGCATATATTAAAATCAGGAAAATGCACATTAAAATAAATGAGACAGCTTTTCATACATATTAGATTAAAAAAAAGTAACATCCAACAATATCAGGTGTTTGTGGAGTTGTGAAACAATGAGACTCTTACATGCTGCTGGTAAGTGCACAGGTGGGTACAACTACTTTGGAGAAGAAGGAGAAATAGATAATAATGATAAAGATGAGCATACCAAGAAACTGCACTCCAAGTTATTCCTTAGAAAAGTTCCTATACATGTACACATGGAGACATTTTTTAAAGAATAAAATTGTAGCGCTAGTAGTAAAAGAAAAACAGAAAACAAATTCAATCAAGAAGGTGGATCATGGTATGCTTCTACAATGGATTATTATAAAGCAATAAAAAAGGATTCAAAGCACATGGACCTATATCACAATTATAAGGCTGAACAAAAACATCAAATTGTAGATGTATATGTGCAGGATCATTCTATTTATTAAAGTTGAAATCATGTATATATTCAGAATATGTGTATGGATACATATGTTTGTGGACACTTCGTAATGAAAGTACAAAAACATTCTTGGATGTTTTTGAATACTAAGTTCAAAAACCCATGAACACTAAGTTCAAAATATTGGTCACTTCTTGGGCTTCCCTGGTGGCGCAGTGGTTGAGAGTCCGCCTGCCGATGCAGGGAACACGGGTTCGTGCCCCGGTCCGGGAGGATCCTGCATGCCGCGGAGCGGCTGGGCCCGTGGGCCATGGCCGCTGAGCCTGCGCGTCCAAAGCCTGTGCTCCGTGGCGGGAGAAGCCACAGCGGTGAGAGGCCCGCGTACTGCAAAAAAAAAAAAAAAAAAAATTATTGGTCACTTCTAGAGAGGGAGGGAGGAAAATGGTACTTTGGAAGTATTTACCTACATATATGTCTCCAAGGATTTGTTTATTTAAAACAAGGACCTAAAACAGATACTGCAAAAACTTAAGTCTTGACAAGCTGGTTGATAGACACACGAGTGGTTTTTATGTTATACTTTAAGCTTTTATGTGTATCTAAATTATTTCACAACATTACTTTTTGAGGGGAAGGCAATTCAAGAACGTTGCCAGGTTCTATCTAGTATGAACGGATGGTGTGTTTGTGACATTAGGCAAGATAGAGAATAAATAGAATAGAGCATGTTCTGGAGGTAAGAGGATGAATTTTGTTTTGCTGGTGTTTGATTTGACAAGCCTTGGAAAATCTAGGAAGAGAATTCCAACAAACATTTAATAAATATGCCCAAATATAGTATCAGTGCAGCAATGGGGTTAGAGATAGAGACTTGATGTTCAGAGCTTATGTGGCTTTGATGAAACCACGTGCTTTTATGAGAGTCCGGGGGAGAATGCATAGAGTGAGGCAGTCAGTGTTTTGAGGGCAAAGCCACAGACAAATTAATTTCTATGGACTAGGTAAAGGAAATAGATCCACAAAGAAGCAGGAGAAATAACTGTCAGAGTTATTGGGAGAACCCAGGTATAGTTGTTTCCCAGAAGCTAGTGAAGCATGGTGTGTTAAGAACAAGGAAGTGGTCTACTCTCAATTAACAGAGATGACCAGGCTGATAGCAACTGAGTACTTGTTGTATGCAGCAACACGGAAGTCCTATAAATTAGCTAATACTGTTGTTTCTATTTTAAAGATGAAGAAACTGATGACAAGAATACAGGTAATTTACCTAACATAATGCCGATATTAAGCACACCCCCAAAATTCAAACTCAGGTCTGAAGGCCTCCAGAGACTAAGCTTTGATAAGACCCAAGTCTTTTTATCTCTGTATGTTTAGTGTCTGAATATAGTTACTGTTCAATATGTTGAACAGATGCATGAGTGAAAGGGGACACACAGATGATTTTGAGAGAGTTTCATTTTTCTCTGGTGGTGTTTATTGAGTACTTGTTAGGAAGAAGAGATTTACATGTAACAATTATTTTCTTTGCTTGTATGACAGATGAACTGGCATCCATTAGAGTTTTGTGCAAATATCATGTGTTGCAAATCAAAGTAATTTCTGAAAGGTATGTATTATTCCGAACTGGTTGTTTACAACATTTTCAGAATTACGATGACCTAATGATTTGCAGTACGACTGAAATATATGAGATATTTTTATTAAATAAATCAAAGTAACTTATTTTCATCCATCTTTAATACTTTTCTGTCACTTTATTTCACATACTGGAAAGCTCTTGAGTCCATTTAACTATCCTCACGATTGATATCAACTAAGAACAAGTTACAGTTATTTCTTGCCTAGACTACTATAACAGCCATCCATTTTCCTGCATCAACCACTGTTCCTTTTCTAATTTATCCTGCACAGTTCAACAGAATAATATTACTGCTTGGAATGTTCCTCCCTCCCCCGCAACCAGTTATCTCCTATTCATATTCCTATTTGAGGCCAAATGTCTCCCCATCAAGAAAGCCCTCTTGATTCACCAGATCTATTCTGTGCTTTCATAGCATCCAGCACTTTTATTTTTCATTTTGAGATAACTGCAGATCCATACACAATTGTAAGAAATAATGAGTGCCTGAGTATCTTCTACCTCAGTACCTCCCAATCATAACATTTCGCAAATATATAGAACACAATAGTGTTATGATGTGATTTCTTTTGTGTTCTGATTCCTACTCATCTTCTGTGAAACATGTAGGATTTAAGTTATGTTCAGCTATGTTAAGTAGTTTAAATGGAGTCACAGTGGCCAATGTGAACTTCCATAGTAGTGGTTTTGAAACGTCCGGTATAGGACTGCGAGTGTGATAAACCAAAGACTATTATTTTAGATAAGGACTTTGTTTGGCAACATCCACGAAAATTATTGGATTCAATAATTTGTCATTATTTACTATGTATCTGGTACTTTTCTAAGCACTGAAGATGCAACAGTAATAAACCAAACAAACCAAAACAAACCCCTGCCCTCTGGAACTTACATTCTAGTCTATGGAGCTAAACAATCTTCAAAAAGTAAATGATATTCAATATTAATTTATTGATAAGTTCCATGCATGTGAATAAAGCCTGGAAAAAGGCTAGACAGCCCGGGGCACTGCAATTTTCCATAGCATAGTCGAGGAAGGCTTCATTGAGAAGATAACATTTGACTAAAAACCTATAGGAGGCGAGGGAGTAAATCAGTTGGGTAACTGGGAAAGGAACATTCTAGGCAGAAGGAACAGCACATGTAGTGTCTTCCCAGAGTGTCTGAGTAAGCAAGTGCTAGAGGTAAATGAGCAGGATGGGAAGTATTAGGAGATGAGGTCAAAGAAATAATGAAGAACTAGATCTGCACTGTCCAATACAATAGCTACTGACCACATGTGGTTATTGAGCCCTTGAAATGTGAATAGTTTAAACTGAAATGTGATGTCACCAGTGTTTGGACACTTAGTATAAAAAAGAGAATGTAAAACATTTCATTAATAATATTTTATATTGGCTACATGGTAAACTCATAATATTTTATATATATTGGGTAAAATTTATTAAAATTAATTTTGCCTCTTTTTTAATGTGGCTATTAGAAAATCTAAAATTGTATAAGTTGCTCACATATATTTCTATTGGAGAGTATCAGAACTTATCATATAGGCCATGGTATGTGATTTTAAGGCTTTTGTCTTTTACTTTGAGGTAGGGAACTATGGGAAAGTGTTGATCAAAGTTTAAATTGTCTAATTTCCACCTAAAAGATTACCCAGTCTGCTCTGTTTTGAATGGAATATAAGGACAATAATGGAAGCAGAGAGACCAGATTTAAGGCTATTACACTAACTCATATGAGAAATGATGCTGGCTTGGGTCAGTTTGGTAGTGGTGGGTATGGTGGGAAGTGGTCAGACTCTGGATTTATTTTGAAGATAGAACCAGTAGGATTTCATGACAAATTGAATGATGTGGAGCATGAGAAAAAGAAAACATCGAAAATCACTCCAAAGTTTTTGTCTTGAGTTACCATTAATGGACACAGAAAAACTGCAGTTGGAATAGATTTGGAGAAGGAGATCAAGAGTTTGGATTTGAACATATTAAGTTTGAGATGCTTACTAGACATCAACATGGAGATACTGAGTAGGCAAATGGATATAAAAGTCTAGCTTTGAGGAAAAATACCTAGACTGGAGATAACATTTGATATTTAAAGACTTTTGAAACTGGATGTGATCACCAAAAAGTTAGTTTAGATAGAACAAAAAAAGAGATGTAATAAATGAACCTTGGAGCCCTCCAACTTTACGAAGTTAGGGAGAAAAGAAAGCCTGCAAAGAAAATTCTCCTTCTTCCATGCATTTTACTGCTAAAAAATTGTTTTTGTTATTGAACTTCATTATATGAAGTTATTAGACATTCCCTTTGCAGTTATTAAAGCATGATTCCTTCTTTCCTTTAATCCCTCTGGTTTTCAAAGGTCCCCAGCCCTTGGTCATATACTTCATGCCCTAAAATGACCAGTGACTAATCTAAAAATCTGACAAAATAATGTTAAGTGAATGATAATGATTTATTGGTTATCACATCCAGATAGCACATTGACCTTTTAAAGGGGGACTTCAAATGTTCTAATTCAAGGATTTGGTTATGGAAAACTATTCTTAGGCTTATGAAGTAGACCTTTTTGCATCCTGGGTCAACCATATGAAGTAGATGACTAATAACTAATGACGTAGTGAAAAGAGCACTGCACCAGAGAGTCAGTAACCCCAAGTTCTATTCCCAGCTCTACCGTTCACCAGCTGTCTCCCCACAGCTGGTCTGAATAGAGTGATTAGCAGCTTCTGGTAAAGTTGTTACTGGTTAAAAGTAAGGACAATGTAGAGGGCTTTCCAATATTTAAATATATGTAATTTTAATAACTATCCTTATTACTGAGAGTATTTTCTAATTGTTGCATTAAAATGGGTGATAGCAGATGGTAATTGGTGTAGTAGGTATGATAGTAGATGGCGTTTTAAAGATTTTTACTTGGCACGTACACACACACACCAGTGGCAGCCCCTATTTATGGTTTATCTACAAATCCATTTATTTATACATGTTTCTCCTCCATGAAGTCCAGAAGTCTGAGAACCACTAATATTAGATATGTCACTTCAGCTTTCTGGGCTTTGTTTGTTCTATATACATAACTACATAGTAAGAGTATATATAAATGCAAGGAAATAAAACACACTGGCCTCAATATAAAGCAATCTTTCGAATGAAGGAAGGAGAAATTAACGGGGATTGGGCTTCAGCTGTAGCTGTAATATTTTAAAAGAAAAAGATATGAAGCAAATATGGCAGTATGTTAATGTCTGTAAAAATGGGTGGTGAGTACATGGGTATTATTGTCCCTTCTATTGATATTTTGAACAACATCATCATAAAAATAAAAAATAATAATAACTAAAAGTAAGTCAGACTATGAAAATATGTTTTGGAATCAGAATCAGAACAATGTTCAAATCCAATCTCTGTCATTTGCTAGCTATTTGACCTTGGAAAAGTCAATTAACCATTTTACTTACTCCTCAGTTACTTTTTAGTGATAATAACCCCTACCTTGCAGAGCTTGTTTTTTTTTGGTTGTGTCGGGCCTTAGTTGTGGCACACGGGATCTTCCTTGCGGCACGCAGTATTCTCTCTAGGTGTGGTGTGAGGGTTTTCTCTCTCTGGTTGTGGCACTCGGGCTCCAGGGCATGTGGGCTCTGTGTTGTGGCACACAGGCTGAGTAGTTGTGGCGTGTGGGCTTACCTGCCCCGCAGCATGTGGGATCTTAATTCCCCAACCAGGGATCAAACATACGTCCCCTGTATTGGAAGGCGGATTCTTTGCCACTGGACCACTAGGGAAGTCCCCAGAGTCATTATAAATTAGACTCTTGAAGGCAAGGAACAAGATTTCACTCACTTTAACTAGTAAGGGTTTTATTGTGGTGTTAGGCAGGTGGTCAGGCCTCATCAGAATATCCATGCAATGAAAATGTCATAAGAACTTAAAGAGAGTTGAAGAATTAGAAGAGTCCCAACCAACTCCAGTGACTCACTTATTTCTTACCTTTGTAAAAAATTAATAAACAAAAACCTCAATTAAGTAGAATTGGGAAACCAGAAGGGGGAGCTCTCGTGCCCTGGTGAAGATCGCAGAGCCCAACAGGAGGAAGAATGACTCTTCTTTCCTGGCAAGGACTCAGTCAGTGAAAAGCCATGGACTTCTGGTTTACTCTAGCCCTGCCAACTTCCCTTTCCTCTCTAGAGAAGCCTTCTCCTTCCCTTGCCACGTGGGGGACTTGCACATGGCTTGCCATCGTTTCAGACCCCGAATTGCAATTCTCTGCTGATTCCAAATAAGCCCGTCTTTGCTGGAGGAATAACTGGCAGTCTTTTTGTTTTAGGTTAGCATTTTGGTGGTCTGTGTGAAGACCAGAGAAGATCCAGGATGGCTCCGGGGCTGGTGAGCAAACAGGTGCAGTACCTACAATTGAGACCACTGAGCTCAATGCTTTTCTCACCAACCCCAGAAATTGAAGATATGTCTTGCTCTTGGATCCGAGCCTCTGCCCTCTTTGTGTTTGAAGCTGTCCAGCCTTTATTTGGATCAACTTTATGGTTTCTTTCTTTCTGGTTAGAGCCTAGTTCTGTATTCAAGTACTTGTTTGACACTTCAGTCTGATTTTGAAATCAGACTGTTGCAACAGAAACCGATTGAGAATCCTTCAGCCCACTCCTTTGGGTACAAGGGCTGTTTCACTGAAACTGCCAGTTGAGCTATCCGCCCACTCCTTTGGGATGGGAGCTGTTCTACGTGAACTGACTGAGAAGCCTTCAGCCTGGATACTTCAGGACCAAGTTGTTCGCTTAGAACTGGCTGGTATTAAACCTGTGGGTTGTTTGAACTGTTTGGGTTGCAAGCTGTTTGAATTGAACTGTTTGAAAAATTGTTCTTTTACTCTAGAGAAAAAACCTCTGAGAAATGGGATCCCAGTTATCTAAGCATTTTGAAGGTGCCCCCTCACAAGAGGCTCTGCCCAATTTTATGTTTAAAAAATCAGGTCCCTCCTCATGCACATTTCTAACTAAGTGGAGAGACCTAAACAAAGGAAATTTAGAATATCAATGGCCATTATGGGGAACTTTTGAAATCCCTAAACTTAACTTTCTTAACACAGAATTGGAATACAGTAGCTCAAAATTTTCCAGAACTGAATGGCATGCCAATTTCAATTGGTAATTTGAGGCTTCCAACTGTAATCAGAAGCTTAAAATTGCCTCTGGAAAAAAAGATTTTAAGATTAACTGAAGCATTAAAAGACTGCAGAAAGATAAAATGCTCCTGAAGCCTCATGCTCCACTTCCCTGGCTTCTTTGTCTCCGACTCCACCTCCAGTGCCATCTTGTCTCCCCCGCTCAGTTCCTAGTGGTCAGACTCCACCACCGGTCCCATTTTCCTTCCCTTCCATGCTGCTTACACCTCCTCTATACCGTCAGTTCCCCCATGCTAATTATTTTCCCAAACTTGTTTTTTCTCTGACATTTCTCCCCAATCCCTTTCCTATCCTTTGAACTTGTCAGAACCTGTTCATTTAAAATTAAGTCTTCTGAGGACCTAGAGGTTAAACCCTTAATTTCTTATATTCCCTAGACTAAACCTTAACTGCCAGCCGTAGTCAGATTTTCCCCAAAGTATCTGAAGATCCTCACAGCTTTGCTGAAGAATTTAATACAGTCATTCAAACTTATCAACCTGGTGTCTCTGACTTACATAAGTTAGTCCATATGCTTGTCTGTGAAGGCCAGGCCCAGCATTGGATGAAAACCACTAATTGGAAAATCCTGACAGGTCTCCAGAATTACAAGCGGGAGACCAGCCTGCTAACTTATTACATGATCAGGCTCATGCAATTGATAGGCAACTTCAAGCAATTCCTAAGACTTGTCCAAACCCTGTTGATTGGAACAAAATTCAGGCTTGCACAGAAAGGTATGATGAATATGTTTATGACTGTTACAATCAACTTCAGACTGTTTATAAAGAAAATTCTGGTCTTCCTTCTGATGTTGATAACACTGCAGTAGCTTTTAACTGTATGTTTACTAATGGGTTGAACTGGATCCTTCCAGTAAAAAGGACAAGAATGAAGTGGGAAACTACGTCCACTCCAGATTTAGTTAATCTGGCAAACCAGCTTTCTCCCACTGTAGACGAGTCACCTAAAAGAAAGATCACCAAAATTCCTAATCTTCAACTCCAGTAGTTGAAGGCCCCTAAATGAAACCAAAACTCTCCTAGTTTCTGCTATTATTGAAAAGAGCCAGGACATTGGCAAAGAGATTGTTACAAATTTAAGCACTTCAGGTGCCTTCAGCCTTCTAATCAGCCTTTCCAACATTCTCCCAATTCTCAATGATGGGCTTCCAAGGAAATACATGGGCTCTTCCCAATCCTGCTTCTTAATTGGCTTGGAAAAATATGTCTCCATATTAGGGATGAATCTTTTCCAGTCCAACTGACACATGAGCCGCACTCTCAGTGTTCAAACCCACTACTATAAAGCAGCCCCTGCCTTGGAGTAGTAAAACAGTTCAAATAGTGGGGATCTCTAATGAACCTCAGGAGGGTCCTGTCTCTGAACCTATTCTGTTTTGCTTAAGCCCACTAAGGATACCCACCCTTTTCTCCTTAGTTCTTCCATCCCTACACATTTATTAGGCCAAGACTTCTCAGAGGAGTATCATGTTGAAATTTCTTTCTTCCGAAAGGGGGAAATAATTCTGGATTGACAGTAATCATCAAAGTAACCAACCAGGTGAATTAAATGACCCTTTGACATCTTTCGTTTGTTCTGTTTCTGATGGTACTAGGGCCGATTATGGAACCACTAACCATTTGTCCCTATTAAGTCAGGTACCACTTTCCTTAGCAAAATCTCCAACAGATACTGGCAAAATTCCCAGTGCACCTCCCGTCAAGTTTCAAATAGACACCTCAAAATCACTTCCCAGAATTAATACCCTATAAGTAAAGAAGTCCTTCAAGGCATAAGGCCCACAGCAGAAGATTACAGGCTCAAGACTTCATTATCCCTTGTACTAGCCCCTGTAACACCCCCATTTAACTGGTGAGAAAACCTAAAGGCCAAGGGTGGAGGTTTGTCCAGGACCTACAAACAAATAAACAACATTGTTATTCCCTCAACAGTGCTGTTTTTAACCCTCATAGGTTTCTAACTTCCATTCCCACCAGAAGTAAATTCTTTACCGCAATTGATTTATGCAGGTATTCATTCTTTAGTATTCCAGTTGGTGAAACTAGCCAATACCTTTTGACCTCCACTTGGGAAGAAAAACAATTTACCTGGACAGTAATGCCTCAGGGTTTTACTGAGAGTCCTTATTTCTCACAAATCCTGAAGGCTCATAGGGAGGATATAAAATTCCCTAGAGGTTCTACCTTGTTGCAATATGTAGATGATTTTCTTCTTTGCTTTCCTTCTCAAGGCTCCTCACAGGAAGAGAGGATCACTTGCTAAAGCTTTCAGCCTTCAAGGGACATAAGGTTATGAAAGAAAAATTGCAGTGTGTCTAAACCCAGATTTGATGTTTAGGGCATCTGATACCAGAACAAGGAGTACAACTAGACCCAGATAGGCTTCACTGTTTCCTAAGTTTCCCAAAACACAAAACTAAGAGCCAACTGTGAGGTTTTCTCGGACTAGTTGGTTGTCAAAATTGGATTCCAAATTTCTCTCTATTGCCAAACCTCTGTAAATTTTACTAAAGAATAACAACCCCAACCCAATTTTATGGGAAAAACTGGATATATATATATATATATATATATATATATATATGGGTACTCACCCCAAAACACAGGGACCACCATTGATCCATGATATAATACAGTTAGCAACTGGACCCTGTGGCATGGGGATACTCCCCTTCTCTTAGAGCCATTATGGCCACTGCCTTTTTAGTAAAGGCCATTGAGAGAATAATTGTGAAGTTCTCTTTAACCATTTTTTCACTTCACCCAGTAGAAGCCCTCCTGAATTCTTGTCACACTTGTTGCCAAATCTGGCTCCCTGTGCACCGATGCCAAATAGAAATAAGGAGACAGAGAACTGGAAGATAAGAAATAGAGAGGCTTTTTATTTTCTTTGCCAGGCAAAGGGAAAGCGCAACAGGCTAGTGCCTCAAGAACTGTGCCCCCCTTCTTGGGGAATCAGAGAAGATTTTATACGTGGGGCTCGCAGTCCGGGGTATATGATAAGGATCAAAAGTAGTGAAGGTCTTGCATTTCTTTTTTCTGCAAATTCATGGCCAAAGCTGGCATCAGGCACCTCAACAACAGGTTCTGGTGTCCCTGAAGTTATCGGCCTATCACCCTCTTTCTGAAATAAAGAGTGCTACAAGGGAGTGTAGGGGGAGAAGAAATGCCAGGTGCAAAGGGTCATTTGTATGGAGTCAGAGAGTAACCAGCTTTGTGAAGGACAAGTCTAGCTACAAGTGTTTGTTAGTAGTAACAGCTAAAGAATAACCAGGATTGCCTAACTCTTTCAGGCCTGTTTATGTTGTTTCCCTAACCTGTTCGTTGTATCCTTATTTTCCTTGTTTATCAAAAAAGTTCTCATTTCTATTTTCACAGCAACACACTCAACATTTCTCAGCTGCCTCATCTCCTATGAAATCCTTTTGTTACCTGCTCCGCACATAACTCTTTTACGTTGTTATAACCTTAACACTGATACTCTTCTCTCCTCCATCACCGATGAAATCCATTATGACTGCATAATGATGATGGACCACCTCCTGACTACACTACTGCAACTCCTCTAGATGTTACTGAGGCAGTATTTTTACCTATGGCTACTTAAGTGCAACAGGCTGAATTATAAGCTCTTACATAGCCTTGCATTTTAGTCAAGGACAAAACTGCCAGTATTTACACTGATAGCAGATATGCTTTCAGAGTAGCTCATGATTTTGGAATGTTATGAAAACAACGTGGCTTCCTTGCTTCCAGCAGAAATAATATTTAAAATGACCTCTATGTTTAGGAATTATTGGATGTAATACTTTTACCTACAACTTTAGCTATTATTAAGATTAGGGGACATTCTAAACTTGACTCTCTGTAAGCTAAGAGAAATCACCTGGCTGACGTTTCTGCAAGGAATGTTGCCCTTAAAGGAACCAGCAGCAGCCAAACCTCAGTCATGGTCCAAAGGGATATTTTCTGAAATGATACTTTAGAAAAAAATGGCTAGAGAAGCCCAAAAGTTATCTTCAGAAAAGGTAAAACAAGATTAGAAATTCAACAATTATTTGTTTGATAAAAAACAAAGCTTTGGTTCAGACCAAATAACAACCCAGTCCTCCTGGAGACTCTAAAAGTTCCACTCCTTACCACTGTTCTTGCATTAAACCGTTGATCTACCAGAAAGACAATAGCCTCCGTGAATCAAAAGACAATAGCCTCCGTGAACTGGTGGGGAAACATTAGCAAGGACACAAAAAGCGTCTACCTCACTTGTCCCACTTGTCTGAAGTACAACCCAGGGAAGGCTGTTCATATTGCTCCTGGACATTTTAAACTGCCTAATGGACCATTCAAGGTCTGGCAAATGCATTTCATACAACTTCCTTCATCTCATGGATATAAATATGTTTTAGTCATGGTCTATGTTTTCACACTGGTAGCCTTCCCTTGCAGACAGGCTACTACCTGTTCTGTGCATAAAGCCCTTTTGGAAAAGATTATCACTACTTTGGGAACTCATTTCAAACTTCATAATAACTGAGGAACCCATTTTACTGGTCAGGTACTTTGACGAGTCTGTGCTGTTTGGTCACTTTTACCACTCTTTCACTGGTTTACCACCCTCAATCCTCTGGCTTAATCAAACACACTAATGGCATCGTTAAGACTCAACTGGCAAAATTTGTAGGGGTTCTCCAAATACCTTGGCCAGAAGCATTTCCATTTGTCCTTCTAAATCTCAGATCCATCCCTTTCAGGACTCATAAACTGTCACCTTTTAAGGTAGTCACAGATTGCCCAATGCACCTGGCTCCTGTTTCTTTTAACCCACAACTGATAAAAAGGAGAGATACTCCAATATTGCAAACTCCTAATTTCTTCCCTTAAAAATAAGCATATTTTGGTAGAGCAATCTTTTCACAGTGTGCCCTTGGAAGATGAAGACTTTGAGCATCAAACCTTACAAATTGGAGATTTCTTCTCTTAAAAGACACCTCCAGAAGAACTCTCTTCAACTGCACTGGAAAGGCCCGTATCAGATACTGCTGAGTGACCCTTGTGCCACTGAATTCCAAGGAACAGACTCTTGGATTCAAGTGACACATGTAAAGAAAACACCAAACTGTGACTGGACCTGCACATTGCCTGGTGACCTGAAAGTAAAGATTTTCTGGAATTGAAGCAGATGACATTTAATGAGACGACTTTTCCAAATATCTGGACCAGGCCTGTTGGAAGTTTGTCACCAAACATTCGATGATGACATAACACTTCAGATGATCTCCAATGTCTATGATCTTGATAACACATGAACTTTAGATAAAAGTACCTGAGAGTTTTCCCTTCTACCTGTGTTTGTTACTAGAATGTGACCTCAATAGGTTTCCAATCTGTGCACTTTTCCTCTGACGTGAGACACTACACTCAGGAAAGGTCCTTCCGGGTGCTGAGGGGAAAAAAACAGCTAAAACCAGAAAACCTGACCCTTGATCTGTGATGCTTTCAGAGAAAGACCTTGATCAATAGGAGGAAATGTAAAAAAACAGATAATAAACAGAAACTTCAATTAAATAGAGTTGGGATACCAGAAGGGGGAGCTCTTACGCCCTGTGATGATAGCAGAGCCCAACCGGGAGAAGGGTCTCCTTCAGGCCAAGAACTCAGCCAATGAAAAGCTAAGGAGTCTTTGTTTACTATAGCCCTCCCGACTTCCTTTTCCCATCTATAAAGGCATTTCTCTGTGGCTTGTCATGGTTTCAAACCTCAAATTTCAATTCTCTGCTAACCCTCCATAAACGCATCTTTGCTGGAGAAATAACTGGCAGTCTATTTGTTTTAGGTCAACACCTTCTAAGCAAGAATTGATGACTCTTCTACAATAATAGTTGATTAGCTTTTCTTTCCCCCCCCACATTTACCACTCCTACTGTTACCTGCTCAGTCTCCAAGCCTTTTTTCACTCATAGCTTCTGCCACTTCGTGCTATTTGCATAGTACCTTCACCTTGGAGTCGTTTTTGCTTTGGCACCTGCCACTAGCCAATAAAAGCTCCTTCTATATCACAGTCAACTTGATTTTATTAATTTCCATACTGTTTGGAAAGAGCGGGACACTAAGCTATCTTGAGACCTCCTTGACAACTATAGCTTTGCCACGCTTCATGAGGTGTCCTTCCAGTAAGCTTTAGTCAAAAAGGCCATGTTATATGGTGCAGAACATGGCCATCTTATTGACAAATAATAAAGGCCTGTTCAAATGAGTAATAAAAGTAATGAAAGTTACTCCCACAACACCTGAATTGGTCCATCTAGCTCTTGTATGTAAAAAAGCCTAGCATAACATCTGGTAAAAACATAGAGGAGGGTTTCCCTATGCAGACCTGGAGGACCAGAAAGTCATTCAAGAGATGATCATGACTAAACTGAGCCCTAAAGGAGGAATAGGAGTCAGATAGGCAAAGTTACAGGGGAATACGAAGAGAAGGATAGAGTATTCCAGGCAGGGAGAGGAGCATGTCCAAACATCTGAAAGCCAGAGAGAGTATGGGAGGCTTTGGGTCCCAGAGTTTGATGGAGCATAGAATTTGAGGTGGGAGAAGCAGTCATTGTGAAAGTTGACAAATTAAAAAATGCAAAATTTCAGTATGCATTTGTATTTGTAATGGAGAAAAATAATTTTTCCTCTATCCTTCTAGGTTTTTGACTGAGACCCCTCTATAATAAAAGACAGATCAACAGGAGAAAATCAAACAGAAGTTTAATAACACGCATACCTCCTGTATACATGGGAGATACCCAGGAAAACTGAGTAACTCCCTGAAATGGCCCAAGCCATCACCCTAAATACCATCTCCAGCTAAAGAAAAAAGAAAGATTGGAGGCAGGGGGTGCAGAGGCCTGTTATGGGAGGTTACCAGGAAAAGCAAAGTAAACAGGGGTAATATTGTTATGCAGATTTAAGTCCTTGCCTTCTCCATTGATAATAGTTTCTAGAGATTTAGAGTCATCCTTCTCTTCCTGCTACAGAGAGGGAGACAACCTTACAAATGGAGAGTTTCGTTATAAATGTAAATGTTCCTTACAAAAGGGTAACTTCTACTTGGTTTTCAGAGATTCTCCTGTTATTGCTGTTTTTCTTTTTTTAAAATAATCAGTTCATGATAATCCTATGACAAAGAGTAATATTCTGGGGTAGCATATTCTGCTTCCTTCATGTTCAACAAGTCATAATACTTGAAGTTTATCGAGAACCAAGATCATACTCTACAAAACGTGCAAAGTTTTTACCTGATGTGCTTAACTTTTAAGTATAGTAATAGCAGGCAAATAATTACTTTCATGTATAGTAAATTTTCATTCTTTTGTAGTTGGAAGAAGACCCATCTGAATTGCCAAAATTATGAATTATGAGATATTTTAAGAGGAATAGTTTTTAAATTTTCAAGGTTATAAGACTTTAATATATACAATTAGTAGTCAAATTTGAAAAATGCTTTCATATAAATATTATTTAATTGCTCTTACTCTTCTATAAATTGGGTCTTATAATATGCATCTCTATCTTTTTTTCCTATAAACTCACTGTCTCAGAGAGGCTAATAACTTCCTGGAGTTCTCAAAGCCAAATCATGGAAGAACCAGATCTAGAGTCATTTGTTTCATTCCAAATTCCTTGTCTTCTTCATTGTGTGAGCTGTCTCTGAAAATAACGCCCTAGCTGTTCTTTGACAGTAGAGCATTTACAGTTAAGGATTATTTTCTTTTTCTTTTTCTTTTCTTTTCTTTTTCTTTCTTTTTTTCTTTAAATTAATGATGAATAAACTGCAAGCTGCTCTGCTGATTGTACATGCTGAAATGGAGCAGGACCTTGTGGAGCCCTCCTCGGTACAAATCATTTCTGTGTCCCCTGTTTCTTATTTGTAGGGTTCATTCAACCTCCTTGACATTCCCTGAGTTCCAAAGGGCAGATTCAAATAGTTGCTAATCAGGGAAGGGAGGGAATGCAAAACAAAGGAGGAGCAGTCAAGAAACAATAGTGCAGGGGCTTTCCTGGTGGCGCAGTGGTTTGAGAGTCCGCCTGCCGATGCAAGGGACACGGGTTCGTGCCCCGGTCCGGGAAGATCCCACATGCCGCGGAGCAGCTGGGCCCGTGAGCCATGGCCGCTGAGCCTGCGCATCCAGAGCCTGTGCCCCGCAACGGGAGAGGCCACAACAGTGAGAGGCCCGCGTACAGGAAAAAAAAAAAAAGAAAGAAAGAAACAATAGTGCAGCCTTGAGGCACAACTACTACTCATATAGAATATAACATGAATGATGTCTCCCCTACTTACAGTTGTAGAGCAAGGGCACAGATCAACCAACATTCCTGTAATTAACAGTTGACACTTTCAAGGCAACTAAAATCATACTAGGGCTGAAAGTGAGTTTAGAGACCATCTAAATCCAGCTACTTCACTCTATAGATGAAGAAACTGAGGCCCACAGATTTTAGTTCATATTTATAAGATCAGAAATCAATCTTTTTGATTCCCAATGCATTGTTTTTGCACAATACACAAGTTTTAAGTATAGTTTTTGGAGATGGAGGAAACTAATCTCCCAAGAAATGAAATTCTTTGCTGTTTTTTTTAAATAAATTTATTTATTTATTTTATTTTTGACTGCGTTGGGTCTTCATTGCTGAGCACGGGCTTTCTCTGGTTGCGGCGAGTGGGGGCTACTCTTCGTTGCGGTGCACGGGCTGCTTACTACGGTGGCTTCTCTTGTTGTGGAGCTCGGGCTCTAGGCTCACAGGCCTCAGTAGTTGCAACACTCAGGCTCAGTAGTTGTGGCTCGCAGGCTCTAGAGTGCAGGCTCAGTAGTTGTGGCACACGGGCTTAGCTGCTCCACGGCATGTGGGATCTTCCTGGACCAGGGCTCGAACCCGTTTCCCCTGCATTGGCAGGTGGATTCTTAACCACTGCACCACTAGGGAAGTCCCAAGGAATGAAATTCTTAACCTAGTAAGCTAGTAACCTCGGTATTAGTTTGTAGATGAAAAATTAATCAGTCAATCTATGAAAGAAATGAAGAATTTTATTCAAGCCAAATTCGAGAATTATAACCCAGGAGCAGCATCTCAGAAAGCTGTTCCTCCCCTTAGAAGTTAAGGCACAGCTATATAAGATTTTTGGGACAGAGGACAGTTCACACAATCCAGATCTAAGCGTCACTGTGGCTCCTTAAAAGATGAAGAAGGAATGTTACCGATATAGGAGCTAGATGTGCTCCAGGCTGAGCAGCTGGGGACAAATACTCCAAGATGAAGAGGAAGAGGAGCTGAGCCCTGCCCAGATAAGAGACCAAATATTTCTCATTCTTGAGGTCAAGGAGACCTTCCCGACTACACAGGTGCAAAAGGGCTCCTTGGAGGTCGAAAAGGGAGTGATGTCAACCTGCCCATTGGGCCTCTTCTCTAGAATCCATCTTGGCTAAGGGATGCGCGTGCACACACATGGGAGGACCCTGAGATAAACCGAATATGGACTCAGAGCCAGGCAAAGCAAGATGATCTGCCAGAGGAAACCTGGGAGAAACGCCCCACATAAGTGATTCAAACTACCATGAGGGCTCGACTCCCTCTCTGAGTCCGCCCATGTGTCTATCCACCCGTACTCCTCCTAACAAACACATTACTTGTTTCACTACTTTCCGTCTTTTTATGGAAATTTATTTCTACAAAGCCGATGGGCAAGGGCCTTGTCCCTGGCCACTGGTCATCGTGGTCTTGTGGCTAGGATTCAGCGCTCTCGCTGCTGAGGCCTGACTTCAGTTTCTGTCTAGGAACCGAAATCGTGCTTCAAGCTGCTGCAGGCTGAGGTCTCAGAGATCATTATCTTTTAAGGCGTTGTCTTATTGATGCTAGGAGAATGTTGCTCTTTACGGTTGAGTAGGTATTTTTGCTGATGGGGGAGACTTGGTAGATGCATCGTGCAGATACACAATGCACAGTACGGGAGACAGAGGAGGCCAAAGGGCAGAGAAAACTTTTTTATGTTTCAGCTTTTCTTGTCTTGCCATGAAATATGAATTTTATTTCACAAGTCAAATGGTTAATATAGTACAGTAATATTATATAGTGCTATATATAGATATTATTTATTATCTATGATATTTACTATTTAGATCAGTTGTTCTCAAACTTTGGCGTGTGTCAGAATCACTTGGAGGACTTTTTAAAAACAGATGGTTGGGCTCTACCCCCGGAGTTTCTGATTCAGCTGGTCTAGAGTGGGACCCAAGCATTTGGATCAGCAGCTAATGCTACTGGATCAGGGACCACACTTTGAACCCTATTGTTTTAGATCTAAGCCTTTAAAGCCAAGTTATATGCCACTGAAAACTGTGTGAACCGTGTGGTGCATTAATCTTTGAGCCTTAGTTTTTTATCTGTAAAATAATAATATATACCTTATATGGACTTAGTGTAACACAAAGCAATATATGTAAAGAGCTTGAAGAAGTTCAGTACAAACTTCCCCAAGATGTGTCACTATGGCGTGTGGATTATTTTGAGCTAAAGGCAATTGAGACCCTGCAGGCTCAAGAGAAACTTTTGCTCCTCCCTTTACATTAACCTAGAATAATTTAAATCGGGGGGTCTTTTCCAGAATGAGAGTTATTATCAGAGATAAATTTTATCTGAGTGACTCATCTGCATGGCAGGGCAAAGATCTAATTACCAAACATATGCTCTTCTTATTGTCCTGTGAATTGTCCTCCTCCCCTTGGAAGCCCCAGGGTCCCTCTCCCACTCCTTAGCTCAGGGTGACATGTAAACCTCTCCTCACTTTTCTGTCTTTGAACCCCTCAGGTATGTGGGGTTCCCATATGTAAGAAATTAAATTTGTTTTTTCCTGCTAATGTCTCATGTTGATTTGATTATTACACCCAGCTGAAAGAACCTTCAGAGGGTAGAAGAAAATTTTTTTTCCCCAACAAGCTGTATGTCTGGTGTCTAAGGATACATGGTTACCATCATTGTATTTTTTATCATTATCATATTGATTCCCTAAGCATTCAGATTCACCAGACACAGATAACTAAGTTAATCAAGTATATCCTAGCAGGGTTCCTTTGGGACTCTATTTAATACATGGAAAGAATGATTCTGTCGGCATAAAAATACTTGTAATTCTGTGCCACTGAAAGTACTTGAAATGGTTTGCTAGTTAAAGTAAAAAGTTTAGCCAGCCCTCTTTCCCCCATTAAGTTTAATAAACTATCAATTTGTTTGGTAGAACCTTTCTTTATCTTCAGAAGGTAACTGGTTTAAACTGTCATCAATTTGAGTTACTGAGGACTGCATTAATGAGGTGTTACTGTGTGTAATATGTTTAAGCGTGGGTGTCTTTGTTTAGGAAATAGAGTTTTTATGGAGGTCAAATACCCTTATTGATTGTTTGACAAAAGTCTCTTCAAATGCAAATGCTTCCTGTCTGGAGGTAAATAATCTCAGACAGTTGAGCAACACATAAAAAGAAAGCCAACTCTTTTAAACCCCAAATGTCAGCTGGGTGGTAAAAAGAATTTTGTTGAATGTATTCAAGGGGGAAAGTAATTTTTTTCCTGAGCTCTCCTTGCTACTGTGCCACTCTATATTCTGGGGCTTGCCTCCTGGCAGATTGTTTCATTATCCAGCAGTATCATTAATCTTTTTTATTAGCACCTTAAAAAATAAACAAACAATGATTTTGTTATGTTTGACACAAGTAGTGCATTTTAATTTTGTAGGCTTGTATTATTGACTTGAAAAAAACCTGCAACAATTCACATTGAAATACCACACTCAATTCTTAACAATATGAAAACACTACTTGATGTGTAGAAATATAATGGCATCTGTTATGCATATTAAATGAAGCAAGCTATTTCTGCAGCGTCCACATGGAGCTTTAGATTAACTAGGAAAGTTAGTATTAATTACCACTGAAAAATTAAAACTTGTCATTCAATCTTGTACTCTCCATGAAAACTCTCCATGAAATTGAGTCAACGCTCCATGAAATATACTCAGAATTATTTGATGAAGACCACACAAAAGAATGCATATGGATCGGTTAAATGATAAGATAAATTTCAAAGTTGGTAAATAAAAACTAAAGATATCTGTTGCCCTCACACAGTATTTTTTCCAGCTTCTAAAGCCTAGATTTTCTTCATATGTGTATTAGGCATGAATAAAATTCATTAATTACAACCAAAAAAAAGGGTAACTAAACATAGCAAAAACTAATATTGTTGCCGAGTCCAAGCTTGCTCTGCTCGCCCCACTACAGGCCAAAAAATCGGAGACGAGGTGTGGAGGCACGAGTACGACTTTATTCGGAAAGCCGGCAGACCGAGAAGATGGCAGACTAGTGTCTCTAAATAACCATCTTATCGGGGTTTAGATGCCAGCTTCTTTTATAGCACAGAGAGGCGGGAGGAGATGAGGTAGTAAGGTAAAAAGGCCATAAGTTTTGCAAACATCC
Organism: Lagenorhynchus albirostris; assembly: GCF_949774975.1. Taxonomy (NCBI): domain Eukaryota; kingdom Metazoa; phylum Chordata; class Mammalia; order Artiodactyla; family Delphinidae; genus Lagenorhynchus; species Lagenorhynchus albirostris. The sequence continues at coordinate 22,796,352 of NC_083116.1, forward strand.
CCTGGAACGGCCAACCTTGGGGAGGGGATGTGTTAATTTCTTCTTTCTTGCAGTCATCCACAGGTGGACAGGGTCCGAATGTTTCCCTGAACAAAGGCACTTTGGTTTAACATTCAGGCAGAGGGGCAGTGTTCCTCGAGGCAGGCCATTATGTATAGACAGTGTCCTTTTAGTGAACAAAAGCAACGGGAAGCAAAGGTTAGAGTAAAAGAAACAGATCCAACATGTAGTCAGATTTGGCTCTCCCCTGTTACAGCATTAGTTAGATGGTAATATTTGCTTTTATTCAAGATTTTCATATCTTTCATGTTACAGATTTGTTTACTGTAATGCAGGTTTTCCTAAATCTGTGCACATATGAAAATTTTCTCAGAGATTTTTTTAAATGAGTGATTTTAGAGGCTACATACTAAATCTATTAAATCTCAGTCTTCAGGGCTGAGGTTCAACAACCTATATATATATATTTTTTTTCTTCACTAGTGGTTCTACTGCAATTAGCAGGTCACCAGGTATTTGAAGAATATCATTATAATGAACAATTAATGAGTGTTTTTATTCTAAAGACTTTATATATGATCTTCAATGTGAATTTCAGCTTCTGAGAAAAATAGAAAAGCAGAAATATCAGAGATGTCATCTTATTGTTTCCCAGAAATTGTCTGTAAAAAAATCAATAACAGAGCTAAAATAAATGTCCAAAATCAAATATGCTGTACATTCTTATACATATATCTTTCATAATCCACCATTAGCTGACATGTTATCAAAACTTGACTCCAAAAGAACATTTATTTTGAAGCCAAGTTCCTGGAATGGAGGTAGAAATAGATCTTGGCCTCTTCTCCACCTTTTGATCAAGCCATGCCTTAATAAAAGCACAACATGTAACCCAAACACTGAATGAGAGTAAGAGTACATTCACCAAGTAGCCTGATTATCGGCCCTCATTATATGTCAGCATTTCAATGACAACAAAATTACCTCCTTCATTCAGCTCTAAGGCTCCTCGAAAAATGGGAGCAAGTCACCCTAAATTTCTGAAACTATCTTAGGATTCAGATACAAATCTAAGAGGCAAAACGTTTCCCCATGGTGCTGGTCTCTGAGGATTAGAAATTAATTACAAGTATACGGAAAAAACTACTGTAAAATAAAATACAATGAAAAAAGAAAGGTCAGAAAAATGCATTTGATGTGTACTACAAATTTGTAGTAAATACATTGTTCCATAAATGGTTTTAGAAAAATTAGCTTGCTATATGAAGAAAAATAAAGCTATTTATACATATCCAAACATAAGCATAAGTAGATTAAAGACCTAAACTAAAAGATGAAAAGAGGGAGACTAACTTTTTAATCTCATAGTAGGGAAACAGCTCTCAAGCAATGGCAAAAAGAATATACCATTAAACAAACAAACAAAAGATATGATTATATATTAAAAAATGTGAATAGAAATTATGTATAGACTCCAACTTCCTTAGTTTAGCAAAGCAGCCTGATTCGGTCATTTTCACTCTTTAGCTAAACTGCTCTCAGTTGCACCCCTAATTAGGCTTGGATTGAGTGGAAGATAGTTCAGCTGTTCTGCATAAAAATTGAAGTTGAGTGCTAGAGTCAGAGGTGAAGGAGCTAGTGATTAGATGGAAGGAGGAAATGAGAACAAAGAGAGGGAGAGAGGAAGAAAGAGGGAGGGGGGAGAGAGAGAGAATTTTAAGAAAAGACATATATTATTCATTTTCAGATTTTCTTCTGCTTGTTGCTGATATGTAACAGCCTCCTACACTCCCCTCTGCTGTTCCGTTATCCTTACATCTTCCATTCTATACTATTACATACAATGGCTATGGGTAAATACATAAAATCAAGGAAGGGAGACTATGTTTCACATTTGGGTTTAAGCAAAGTGGCAAAATGGAAACAGCCGCAAGAACCCATTTAGGTAGAATTTAAACATTCTACAAAAACAGAAAAATAAGAGAAAAATGACCAAGAGTACATCATGACAAAGATATTTGGAAGGATGAAAATTTCTTCACTATCTGTGGGATAGGGTTTCAAGCAAATATAGGTGCATCACAAATGAACAGGGTCATCCTAAACTGACAAACTCGTATATATGACACAGATTAGGCCAATCAGATCCTTTCTTCCTGGATTTGAATATTGACAGTGGAGTAACACAAAGGCCAAACGTGGTTGGTGTTCATTCATCTCAACAATGATTTCTTGATGAGGCTGCTCATTATATCCTACTCCCTAAATCTCCAAAGTTGCCTCAGTTCTTTTACTTTCCAAGTTTATGCTGCAGTCAAGAAGTTTTTAAAATGCACCTGTATGGGCTTCCCTGGTGGCGCAGTGGTTGAGAGTCCGCCTGCCAATGCAGGGGACATGGGTTCGTGCCCCCGTCCGGGAGGATCCCACATGCCGCGGAAAGGCTGGGCCCGTGAGCCATGGCCGCTGAGCCTGCGCGTCCGGAGCCTGTGCTCCGCAACCGGAGAGGCCACAGCAGTGAGAGGCCCGCTTACAGAAAAAAAAAAAAAAAAAAAACGCACCTGTAAAACCTGTTTGGTATACGTACCCCAAGTTTGTGAGGTGGGAACTACATACTTTTTACTGCCAATATTCCATTCAAACTATAACTTCTCTGTTCCCATGTTAAAGCATTATTCTGATGTCTCTGCCATCCAGTTGTGTATCTATCTTATTCCTCCTTGTCTGTGACTTTTAAAAGAACTTTTGGTGATTATTTAATATCCATTAAAGGTATTGGTGCCTACTCACAATTTTTTTCTGTATCCCAATCCCTGCCATCAATGCATGGTGAATTCTGTTTATATGTACAGTAAGTAGCTACAAATTTTTTTCATGCCACTTCAGTCATTTACTCCCACATCATGAATCTTGCCATCACTCACAATTCATCTATTTGTGAAATAATTAATTCAAATAACCTACTTTATAATGACTTCTTTTAATTCCCACTCTCTCTCTCTCTCCTCCCAACTACATATGGCCTGATCTCATTGAATATGCCAGTCCCTTAGTACTTCATTTTCTCACTTTATTAGACCCTCATGAATTTATTTCCTTTTCCAGCCAATGTGTTCCTCCATGACTTACCATTTCATTTTCTTACTATCACCCTTAATTCTCTTGGCCACCTGTCCTGCTTTTGCATCTGTCCCTCAAAATCTCCAACCCTGGATTAATCGAAACTTCTGCCATAGTCATTATTACACCTGAATAGTTGAAAGTTGAAAGGAATCTCTGTGGATTAGTACCATAATGAGTTGATGGCATTCAATCTCTCCTTTATCCTTATTTTTGATCACTGTACTTTTCCTTGAACTATTCTTAACCTTTTCTTCAACCTTTCACTCTATCCCCTTATCTTTTGCCTATAAACATGCTTGTCTCTCCCATTACAAAGAGACCCTCTGTATATCTTTCATTTACTTCTAGCTAAAAATCATCTCTCTCTTCTCCACTCCCATAAGCTCACCTGATTGTCTTATGCTCTTCTTTCTCCAAATAAAAACGGTTATCACATACTCTTGCTCAAAAAGCCTAACATTTTGATGTAACATCCTTCAGTTATAGGAGATCATACTTATTCTGTTCACTTATTGGTTTACTTTCAGGTGTCAGTTAAAACCATTTCACCAGCCCTGATTTTTTTTTTTTTTTTTTTTTTGCGGTACGCTGGCCTCTAACTGCTGTGGCCTCTCTTGTTGCGGAGCACAGGCTCCGGACGCACAGGCTCAACAGCCATGGCTCACGGACCCAGCCGCTCCGTGGCATGTGGGATCCTCCCGGACCGGGGCACAAACCGGTGTCCCCTGCATCGGCAGGTGGACTCTCAACCACTGCGCCACCAGGGAAGCCCCCACCCCTGATTTTTTGACTTAATTTGCTTAGTGTATATGGTACTGATTTCTTATAGGACACTGGTTCTCAGACAAGAATACTAAATCAGGACTTCTGGTGGTGATTTCCAAATATGAGTGTTTTTATTTATTTTTTTTAAAGTTATTAACTTTATTTACGTGGCCATGCCATGCAGCATGCAGGATCTTAGTTCCCCGACCAAAGATCGAACCCGTGCCCCCTGCATTAGGAGCATGGAGTCTTAACCTCTGGACTGCCAGGGAAGTCCCAAGTGTTTTTAAAATGTAGCCCAGGCAATATTGATATGCACCCCTGATTAAGAAAGAGCAACTGTTTAGATACTCTAAACATAAATAGTAAAAAGCTTCAAAACTTACTAACCATTTTATAAGAAAACAAAATTAAATAACTTTTTATTTTGATAGTTCACACAAGGGAGAGAGTAAAGAATTTCAGTTATGGTTGTCTGTAGTTTCCTTAACACCACTGGAAGAACACTGAGGAATAGGGACTGTGCTTGAAAATCAATACCCAAGAGGCAGTTGTTGGTAGAAAGAAAAGTTGCTTTTAATCAGAACACTGGCAATCTGGGGAGAAGACAGACTACTCATGTCCCCCCACAAAATCAGCTTTGAAGATTCTGCTCTGCCATGAAAGTTTTTCAAGGGAAGTAATCTCAGTTAATCATTGAGATGGGGGTCAGAGTCATCACCTTCCCCCACTGCACGCAGGCTTGTTGACTTCTTGACATCTTGTGATCTTTCTTTAGATGCTACCTTGTTCACACAGTTTGTTCTTAAGATTACTGAAGGGGAAACTAGGGAAGAGTTCTGGTCATCTGTTAATTACTTATTCTTCATTTCTTTGATCTACGGAAAGAACCAACAGGTAAGGCAAGGTATTGTGTGATCAAAAGTCTTGAAAGGTATTCTAGGGCCAGAGATGAATAGAGCACAGGGGTGCCTGGTTTAAGGTTAGTTACAGTATAGCTTTGCTACAGTGACAAGAGAAAAAGGTTTTCTTCCTGAGAGCGGTTTCCTGAAAAGAGCTCCTTACATTCTACCTTGGTATCAACCATTTGCTTGGAGACAAGGGTGGGTGGCATGGGCTTTGGATTCATACAGGCCTTGAACACATCCTACTCTAGCTATTTACCTTTGAAAAAGTTACTTAACCATTCTGAGCCTCAGTTTTCTCATTTGTAAAATGAGATAGTAAGAATACCTACCTCATTGAACAGTTGTAAAAATTAAATGAGATAATGTATGCAAAGAATTTAGCAAAACCCCTGGCACATTTTAATTGCTCAAAAAAAAACCAAAAGTAACTGCTATGGTCTTGCTCATAGTACACATACTAGGCACTTGAATTCCTGATGTTTCTCATGTTTGCACTTAGAAAAAAAATTACTACCATTTGTGTAGTACTTTACAGCTTACTAAGTGTTTTAGCTTGTGCTATTACAATCTATCCTTGCAAAGCTCCTTAAGTTAGGCATATTATACATATTTTACAAATTAGAAAATTTAGCCAAAAATTGGCAATCCAGCTTACATAGGAAAGCTGAATATGAGAGAACATAGTGTGTTCAGGGAACTTCCATAGATTGAGAAGGAAGAGTACGAAAAGATGAGGCTTGAAAAGTAGTATACTTGAAGCTATAAATCATATTGTGATTTATAACCACGCTTCAGGTTAATATATACATACACAATCATTTTGTTTCAGAGTTGCCTCCAGAACTAAAACCAGACTGGACAAAATAACATAAATGGTTATTAAACTAATCTAGATCTCTAGGTTTTCTTCTGAGATGCGTAAATATTTATGACTTTCCCATAACATCATCTCTTTAGTGACACAATAGAATCAATGTAATGATATATGGAGAAGATTGATAGATAAGCATCTCACCTACATCTTTCTATTTATTTAGACTATTGATTTCAGACTCTAGCTGATCTTCTTTCAAAAGCCACACTTTTAGTTCATTTGATCAGCATGGGTTTTGTTGATTTTTTTTTTCTTTTTAACCAACAGGTGTTTGTTTCTTTCTACCCAGCTGAGGTACGATTACTATGGAAGAGCTGCTGGACATTGTGCTCCTACAGGCTTCATATATTCTTCCTCTCCCTTGGATTTCATCCAAAGCCAATTTCGTTTAATCTGCCTGCTGCTGCTCTAGAAGTGACATCTGTTCAAATTTACACTCTTTATCATGGCTGACATGTTGTTTGTGTGTCTGTTTACCTCAAGCCTAGTTCCAACTGCCTCTTGCCGATAATTTGTGATTTCTTCCTTCAGTCTCTCATAGGTTGGTAGGCATTGTGTTTGTTTATGCAGCCTGACTCATATACCTAACTTTCTGTCCCTTGTACTACTTGCAATTATGCCTTGAAGGGAGCTGGAACTTATATGACAGGAAAAATATAGATTAGTGGATTGAGGGGGAACAAAAATAATTTTCCTGCTTGTTCACCTTCAGGTACCACCAAAATATGCTCCAGTAATTAGGCAACCTGACCTCCGTGAAACCCAGAAAACATAGATCAAAGAACTTAACCACATACTGTCTTTGCAATGTGTGTGAAGAGAAATACATAGCAAAGAATGCTCACTTCCAGTTCTCTTTTTTAGAAGAGGTCCTGGCAAAGGTTGAGAGTGAGCAGAATAAAAATGTATTCCCACAGTAAAAATGTGACATTGTAATTTTGCCACCAAATTTACTACAACTGGATCTCAGCTGATTAATTTTAAGAGAATCCTTTAAAATTGAATATAAAAATAAAGGTGAGAAAAGAGTACACATCATTATTCCCTGCATATCACAGTAGTGAAAAGAGATTAAGACAATATAAGAAGGAGTAGCAGGAAGGCAAATTATTTAAATTCTGCAAAAGGTGAAATAATTTTGAATGCTGATGTTAGTAATATCAAAGAATACATTATGTATTAGTAAGATCATATATAAGAACAATTAATAGCAATTAGAGCAGAAACCCATGAGAAAAAGTTCAATAGAAATAAAGAGTAAATGCACATAGTAGAAGGGGCACATCTGAGTGATAGAGAGTAGCAGAGCCAGGCATACCGATGAAAACTACTGTGGATGAAAAGCCACAATGGTAAAAAAAAATACTGATGTTATTACTCAAAAAACGTCTGAATGATTATTATCTCATATTGAATTTTTTATATGTCTAGAAAATATTCTGAGATTTCAATGACTTTCATGACATCTCCCAGGGAAGAGAATCAGCCAAAGAAAGATGTGTGAGCAATATTTATGTACAGTAAAATAGTTCCAATTGTCTACACAGGAAACATTTACATTCTCTATCAATTCTCTACCCAGGTTCCAGATATTGGTATCTATTTCATCGGCTGTCTATGTAAGAAGAGATGCTTTTCTGAACTATGACATAATTATAAATGTCTCAGAACCATTTACAAGAATAGGAAGGGACTACAAGATTAAGAGGGGAAAAAGGAAAGTGCCTTTCAGTTCCCAATGCTAGATTATTTCCTTTTCCTTAATGCTCTTCCATGCTATATAGTCCATCTAATTTATTTTTCCACTTAGGCTGTCTGGACTAGGTACTGATAATATGACAATACTTTCAGCAATGGCAGTGAACAATCAGGACACTTGGAATAATTTCAGTGGTGCTGGGAACACATTTGCTGCATTTTTTCAGGTACCATATTAGTCAAATTTTCCTTTATTGAGGAACCTTGGCAGATAAGGGATTTCAAAACCTGGTTTTCTCTAATTACTTGAGGTATACGAAGATTAGTAGCAGAGAGGTATAAATTATGTCACCTTGAAGACAGATAGGTTAATGAAAAAAGAAACCAGATTTCAGCAGTGTAATTTTTAACTCAAGTACAGGTTAAAAGGAAATTAATACCTAAGGTGGGCACTTGTTTTGGAACAGAAACATAATAATGGATCTGATTGATTTCCATAAATTCTCAGCAAATGTCTTCATGTTTATATGTTGAAATCATGAATTCCACAACACCTGCTGCAGTGAGTCAGCCACTACTTGGTGGGGGAAAGCTATGACACTTGAAATAGTTCATGAAGACATTTTTAATGCTATATTGACCTAGAAAATTGCTTCATTATTAGGGAATTTAGCAAGTGAAACCCTTGCTAAAGATCTGAGAGTCTTCTTCTTATAGATGATTAATCTATATGATTAATCTATTATGTAGAAAACTGTATTGTCCACCTCCCATATGTAAAAGCCTTAGGGCATATACCCAGATTTGTTCATAGTCAAAGACCTTCCTAATTTTTAAATTCGTATTTAATAAGTATATATTGTTAAAAGAAGTGTACGATCCAGGACAGTGATCTCCCTAGTTCAGTGTTCTATCTCTGGACAATGGCCTCCAGGAGGGGTTTTTTTTTTTGTTTTGCTTTATTTATTTTTTCTTTTACAGAACATAATTACTGCAGACAATGTCAAGCTCGAAAAGTTAAAGGTATGTGTGTTTTTTTTTAACATCTTTATTGGAGTATAATTGTTTTACAATGGTGTGTTAGTTTCTGCTTTCTAACAAAGTGAATCAGTTATACATACACATATATCCCCATATTTCTTCCCTCTTGCATCTCCCTCCCTCCCAACCTCCATATTCCACCCCTCTAGGTGGTCACAAAGTACTGAGCTGATCTCCCTGTGCTATGCAGTTGTTTCCCACTAGCTATCTATTTTACGTTTGGTAGTGTATATATGTCCATGCCACTCTCTCACTTTGTCCCAGCTTACCCTTCCCCCGTCCCATATCCTCAAGTCGATTCTCTAGTAGGTCTGCATCTTTATTCCCATCTTGCCCCTAGGTTCTTCATGACAATTTTTTTTTTTAGACTCCATATATATGTGTTAGCATACTGTATTTGTTTTCGTTTTTCTGACTTACTTCACTCTGTATGACAGGCTCTAGGTGCATCCACCTCACTACAAATAACTCAATTTCATTTCATTTTATGGCTGAGTAATATCCACGGTACATATATGCCACATCTTCTTTATCCATTCATCTGTTGATGGACACTTAGGTTGCTTCCATGTCCTGGCTATTGTAAATAGAGCTGCAATGAACATTGTGGTACATGATTCTTTTTGAATTATGGTTTTCTCAGGGTATATGCCCAGTAGTGGGATTGCTGGGTCATATGGTAGTTCTTTTAGCTTTTTAAGGAACCTCCATACTGTTCTCCATGGTGGCTGTATCAATTTACATTCCCACCAACAGTGCAAGAGGGGTCCCTTTTCTCCACACCCTCTCCAGCATTTATTGTTTGTAGATTTTTTGATGATAGCCATTCTGACTGGTGTGAGATGATATCTCATTGTAGTTTTGATTTGCATTTCTCTAATGATTAATGATGTTGAGCATTCTTTCATGTGTGTGTTGGCAGTCTGTATATCTTCTTTGGAGAAATGTCTACTTAGGTCTTCTGCCCATTTGTGGATTGGGTTTTTTGTTTTTTGATATTGAGCTGCATGAGCTACTTGTAAATTTTGGAGATTAATCCTTTGTCAGTTGCTTCATTTGCAAATATTTTCTCCCATTCTGAGGGTTGTCTTTTCGTCTTGTTTATGGTTTCCTTTGCTGTGCAAAAGCTTTTAAGTTTCATTAGGTCCCATTTGTTCATTTTTGTTTTTATTTCCATTTCTCTAGGAGGTGGGTCAAAAAGTATCTTGCTGTGATTTATGTCATAGAGTGTTCTGCCTAGGTTTTCCTCTAAGAGTTTGATAGTTTCTGGCCTTACATTTAGGTCTTTAATCCATTTTGAATTTATTTTTGCCTACGGTGTTAGAGAGTGCTCTAATTTCATTCTTTTACATGTAGCTGTCCAGTTTTCCCAGCACCACTTATTAAAGAGGCTGTCCTTTCTCCACTGTACATTTCTGCTGCCTTTATGAAAGATGAGGTGACCATATGTGTGTGGGTTTATCTCTGGGCTTTCTATCCTGTTCCATTGATCTATATTTCCATTTTTGTGTCAGTACCATACTGTCTTGATTACTGTAGCTTTGTAGTATAGTCTGAAGTCAGGGAGCCTGATTCCTCCAGCTCCGTTTTTCTTTCTCAAGATTGCTGTGGCTATTTGGGGTCTTTTGTGTTTCCATACAAATTGTGAAATTTTTTATTCTAGTTCTGTGAAAAATGCCAGTGGTACTTTGATAGGGATTGCATTGACTCTGTAGATTACGTTGGGTAGTAGAGTCATTTTCACAATGTTGATTCTTCCAATCCAAGAACACGGTATACCTCTCCATCTATTTGTATCATCTTTAATTTCTTTCATCAGTGTCTTATAATTTTCTGCATACAGGTCATTTGTCTCCTTAGGTAGGTTTATTCCTAGATATTTTATCCTTTTTTTTTGCAATGGTAAATGGGAGTGTTTTCTTAATTTCACTTTCAGATTTTTCATCATTAATGTATAGGAATGCAAGAGATTTCTGTGCATTAATTTTAAAGGTGTTTTTGAAACTTCCTGTTCTTCTCATTAATATACTATTATGGACTTTCATTCAAATATTTAAAACATGCTTGAAACTACTATTTTTTTTAACATTTAGGTGTTTTTTTAGAGCAGCGATTTAATAGAAAAGCAGCCCTAATAGTAAGCAAACTGTTATAGTACCAGTTATACCAAACTTTGTGAATCACATTGATGATGGGGATAATAAATCGAGAAATAGTTCTGACAATATGTTCCACATTGAATTTTCTATGTAGGTATCACTTTAAACCTTAAAATTGGTCTGAGTTGTTTGGTTTACATCAATTACTGGCAATGACTACTTCACAGATAAATAGGAATATTAGATTAATTTAGATTTATCTCAATTCTAGAGCACTTCATTTTTCCACGGTATTAGATTAGGTTTTGGTTTTCTCTTGAGCTGATGTGGTGATGAATGGTCTGTGTATATGTGGCTTCAGTTATTTCTTGTGAAGATAAGATTTGCATAGGGTACTTATAACTTGATTTCTTTGCCACAGACTATCATGCAGTTTAAACTACCTTTTGATGTAAAAATGCAATCTCTTTAATTTCCTTCAAGAGTAATAATTGTAGATATACTTATGTCATTTTCCTTGTTGAAGCATTACTTCTTTCCTCACTTGAAATAATGAGACACATTTTGCACACTGCCAACCGTGACATTCAAAGGCAAAATAATGCCATTATATCTTCTCTCAAAAGAGTGACAAAAACAGAAATGAAGACCCAACACAGCCATAAATAAATAAATAAAAGAGTGGCAAAAGAGATTGAACAAACTGGAAGTGCTATCTTTTTGAGGATTTTCCTGCTGCTGTAGAATAATGTATGCTTCTGGAGTCACTATATAAATTCAACCCCTTTCCAAATATATCGATAGTATAGCAAATATGGCTCATTAAGACATAATAGGGTATACAATATATATTCCATGTAAATTACAATGTTTGAAAAAATAAAGTATGTGGACTATGGAAATATTTGCATGAAATAAAAATATTTGAATTTATTAGCATTTATTTTTTATAGAATTTGCCAAAACAATACTTTTCTTGGAACTTTTTTTAAAGTCCAAAATCCTTGTCAATGAAAAATAAGTCTAATTATACTCCTCATATTATTTAAAAATATTTAATGTATATAGCTCTTTTAATATGTAAATGTTAGGAGAATTGGGAATTTAATGTTACTTGTTAAGAACTATATTTGAATTTAGAAACTTAATTTCTCATTTTTTTTCCAGCATTGCTCCTTGCTACCATTCTGCACATAAGGAAAAGTTCACATTTTACTCTATGGTTTTGTAAGAAGTACTACACTACAGTTGAGCATTATCTCCGATTCAAAGGGTATTTGAGAACGCTGCCCAAATGAGAAATTGCTTTCTAATATGCTCATTTTTTATTTCTTAAAATATTAAAATGAACCTATCCTCTACATATGTTGATAAAACATTGATCAGAAGTGTAGTACTTGAACTCTCAATAGTTACAAAACAATAGTGTTTCCCCAATGTGTTGGAAATACAAGTTCACTTTTAAACGCAAGTTCACTTCCTAATTGTCCAAGAGAGCTGTTGCTGGGTGGACTCTGGGACTTTTGTTTTTGTGTCTCCTTACATCACACAGACATGACACATTGTGAACTCATAATACCTTGTTTTTTCTTTTTAGTGAATGATTTATAGTAAAGTATAGAAATGTTATCCACAAAATTAATTGTGTTAACACAGCATATGTTGTTATTTAACTTGTCAGACATCTGGTGCTACATTTTTTAAAAAGCTTAAAAGAATGTTAAAAATGTTGTGATATGTATATGTATAATATATTTTTGTAAACTTAAATCTAGTTTTACATATGTTAAATTATCATTTAATAATCACCTATACTTTTCCCCTCTTCTTTCTTTTTTTTAATAAATTTATTTCTTTTATTTATTTATTTTTAGCTGTGTTGAGTCTTCCTTGCTTCGTGGGTTTTTCTCCAGTTGCGGAGAGCAGGGGCTACTCTTTGTTGTGGTGCGCAGGCTTCTCTTGTTGCAGAACATAGGCTCTAGGGGCGCGGGCTTCAGTAGTTGTGGCTTGCGGGCTCTAGAGCACAGGCTTAGTAGTTGTGGCGCACAGGCTTAATTGCTCTGCGGCATGTGAGATCTTCCCGGACCAGGGCTCAAACCTGCATCCTCTGCATTGGCAGGACCAGGGCTCAAACCTGCATCCTCTGCATTGGCAGGCGGATTCTTAACCACTGTGCCACCAGGGAAGCCCCTTCCCTTCTTCTTTCATAAGATGTTTTCTACTTTGAGATTGGTGGTGGTAATGGCAATAATACATAAATCTCTAAAATACTGCAGATTGGTTTCAGATCTTTTCATTTTCTGAAAAAAAAGAGACAGACATAGGTATGGGGATCTGAGGAACAGAGTGGAGGAAAACAGGGAGAAAGGGGGGAAAGTAGGACATCACTAAAGAAAAGGTATCTTTTAGTAATTTGGCCAGAGATAGTCCTGAACAGATGTATTTGGAAAGTTACTTAACCTCTCTGTGTCTCGGGGTTTTTTAAAGTTTTTATTTTAAATTATATTTTAAAAAATATTTAAAACCATTTTAGCTTTACAGAATTATTACGAAGTAGTATAGAGAATGCCATATATCCCACATCAAGTTTCCTTTATTAGTAATATTAAGCTTATATTATTAAGGTACATTTTTCACAATTAATGAAACAATATTGATACATTATTGTTAAATAAAGCTCATATTTCAGATTGCCTTAATTTTTCTCTGTGGTCTTTTTCTGTTCCTGGGTTCCATCCTGGATACCACGTTAACACATTTAGGAAAGAATAGACTCCTATTCTCTGTACAGTTTCTCAGACATTCTGTGTTTTTATGACCTTAATGGTTTTGAGGATTACTGGTCAGGTACTTTATAGAATGTCCCACAATTTCAATTTGTCTGATGTTTTTCTCATGATTAGACTGAAGTTATGGGTTTTGGGAGAAAGACTGCTGAGGTACAGTGTCACTCTCATCACATTTTATCAAAAGATATACTATCAATATGACTTATCACTGTTGACACTGATCTTGATTGCCTGACTGAAGTAGTGTTTCAGGTTTTCCACAGTACATTAACTCTTTTTTGCACCTTTTCCATTTTGTAATCTTTAGAAGGAAATCATTATGCACAGCCAACAATTAAGGAGGGGAAAGATGTATTTAACCTCCCTAAGTGGAGACTATCTACGTAAAGTATTTGAAATTCTTCTATGTGGGAGATTTGACAATTTTCCTTCATTTGTTTATTTATTCATATCATTGTGGACTCATGGCCTTTTTAAAAATACATTGGGTTAAAATCCAGTACCATTTATTTATTTTGTTGCTCAAATTATTCCACCTTTGGACATTGGGAGCTTTCAATTGGCCATTGTGACCCCTTTGATATACTCCCATTTATTTTTTTTTAGAACTTTTTTACTTTCTGGCACTAAAAGATGCTCCATGTGTATTTTCTGCCCCAGTCCTAAAAACAGGCATTTTTCCAAGAAACTCTGGAGAATAGCAACAGAAACCTATGCATATATGCACACATGTACTGACAGTCTCCCACTTAACATGGTTTGACTTACAACTTTTCAATTTATGATTTTTTAACTTTACGATGGCGTGAAAGAGTTACACATTCAGTAGAAACCGTACTTTGAATTTTGATCTTTTTCTGGGCTAATGATATGTGGTACAATACTCTCTCGATACTGGGCAGTTAGGGAGCTGCAGCTCCCTGTCAGCCATGTGATCACAAGAGTAAACAACCGATACACTTATAACCCTCTGTACCCACACAACCATTCTGTTTTTCACTTTCAGTACAGTAGTCAATCAATTACATGAGATATTCAACATTTTATTATAAAATAAAATTTTGTTAGATGATTTTGCTCAACTGTAGGTTAATGTAAGTGTTCTGAGCACGTTTAAGGTAGGCTAGGCTAAGCTATGATGTTTGATAGGTTAGGTGCATTAAAAGCATTTTTGACTTATTTTCAATTAATGGTGGGTTCGTCAGGACATAATCCCATCACAAGTCAAGGAAGATCTATATATATAAATATTTCTATATGTAATCATCTGTATCTCTAGTAAGTTGAGTTGACTATCTATTCATACTAATGTCTCCTACTCAAAATCACTACCACATGGATCATACTAGCCTCCCTTCCCTTGCTTATCTGTAATCCCACACTCCAACAGTGAGAAACATGGCTCTTTCCATCCATTACCCATTTACTTAATTGTTAAATTCCAGTATATATTGGTTTTAGAATTATTGACTTGTACCATGTGGGGGAAAATTTTATCAACTAGAATACATTGCTTTTATATACAGTTTATTTTGTATTTATTTTTATAGACTCTACTCATTTCAACAGTTATTTAGGTTAGGACCTTATTTGCCCACACCTTTCAGTGAGATTGTTTCATACATTTGTCATACAGTTAGATTGCTTTGTCATATGCTGCACTCCATCCTGGGATTTGCTCCAACTTCCTAAATGGATATTTTTAAATTTACCATATATTCAGTTTAACTCCTTGGGCTGTAAAAAGTTCAATGAGTTTTGACAAAGGAATTGTGAATGCAAGGATTATGTAATGTGAATATCCACAATATCCACAGTTACAGCAACAGAAAGAATAGTTTCATCACATTAAAAAAAAAAACACCCTATGCTTTACCTATTCAATAACATCCCCCCCCAAAAAACTTTAGAAATCACTTATATTTTTACCATATCTGTAGTTTTGCCTTTCCAGAATGTCATATCATTGGAATCATATAGTACGTCGCTTTTTAAGAATGGTTTTTTTACTTAGCAATATGCATTTGATTTTTCCATGGCTTGGTAGCTCATTTCTTTTTATCACTGAATAATATTCCAATGTATGGATGAATACAGTTTGTTTATCCACTCAGCTATTGAAGGATATCTGGGTTGTTAACAGTTTTTTGTTTGTTTGTTTTTTGGTTTTTTTTGCGGTACGCGGGCCTCTCACTGTTGTGGCCTCTCCTGTTGCCGAAGCACAGGCTCCGGACGCACAGGCTCAGCAGCCATGGCTCACGGGCCCAGCCGCTCCACGGCATGTGGGATCTTCCCGGACCAGGGCACAAACCCGTGTCCCTTGCATCGGCAGGTGGACTCTCAACCACTGCGCCACCAGGAAAGCCCTGTTAACAGTTTTTGTCAATTATGAATAAAGCTGCTGTAAACATTTGCATGCAAGGTTTTTTGTGGACATAAGTTTTTAAATCAGTTGGGTAAATACCCAGGAGTGTGATTGTTGGAATGTGTGGTAAGACTATGCTTAGTGATCTAAGAATTGCCAGTCTTCCAAGGTGGCTGTACCATTTTACATTACCATCAGCAATGAATGAGATTTCTTGCTCCACATCCTTGCCAGCAGATTGAATTATCAGTGGCTTGAATTTTAGCGGATTTAATACGTTTTTAGTGGTATCTCATTATTGTTTTAATTTGTAATTTCCTAATAACGAATGATACTGAACATATTTCCCAATGCTTATTTGCCATCTGTATATCTTCTTTGGTAATGTGTCTGTTCAGATTGTTTGTTTTCTTATTGTTGAGTCCTAAGGGTTCTGTGTGTATTTTGGATACAAGTCCTTTATCAGACATGTATTTTCAAATATTTTCTCCCAGTCTGTGCCTTATCTTTTCATTTTTAAGGCACCATTTTCTACAAAGCAGAAGTTTTAAATTTTAATAAAATTCAACATCATTTTTTTCATGTATAGTGCTTTTGCATTTTATGTAGACTCATCACTGAACCCAAGATCATATCAATTTTCCTCTATGCTTTGGTTAAGAAGTTTTACAGTCTACATTATGTCTAAGATCCATTTTGGTTTAATATTTGTGAAAGCTGTAAGGTCTATTTATAGGTTCTTATTTTTGTATATGGACCTCCAATTGTTCCAGCACCATTTGCTGGAAAGACTAATTTCTTCATTGAATTTTCTTTGCTACTTTATCAGAGATCAGTTGACTATATCTGTTTGGATCTATTTCTGAGATATATATTCTGTTCCATTGATCTATGCTTCTACCCTTTGGCCAATACTACAGTGTCTGGAAGACTATAGCTTTATATGCAGGCTTAAAATCAAGTAGTAAATCTTCCCATTTTGTTTTGCTTCAGTATTGCATTGGCTATTCTAGATCTTTTGCCTTTTCATACAAGCAGAATCAGTTTGTCAATATCTACAAAACAGTTTGGTGGTATCTTGATTGAAATATTGTTAAATGTATAGATTGAGATGGGAAAAATTGACACAGTATTGAGTCTTTCAATCCATGAACGTGAACTAGATAGATGATAGAGCTATTGTGAGAATTAAATGAGAAAATATGTACAATATGCATTAAGAAGTGCCTGGCACAGTGAAATCACTTGATGATGATGATGATGATGACACCATAATCATTACTATTTGTGAAATATGGTGGGAACATTCAATGTGATGAGGATGGCAAGAACTTCTTTTCCATATTAAGAGATAGCTTATTAATTTGCAGTTTACAATATTTAGTGACAAGAAACAATTTTAGATGTCTTCTGATTATGTGTATGATTTGTGATTACATTGAATATTGTACTATATTTGGTCAGATTTACTCTTCTTTTTAATTTTCATTCTGGATTCATTATTCATTCCTTCCTTCCTTTCTTCTTTCCTTTCTTCGATTTTTGTCTATCAAATATTTATTGGCATTCTTTTTTTTAAATTTATTTATTTTATTTTTGGCTGCGTTGAGTCTTCGTTGCTGCGTGCGGGCTTTCTCTAGTTGCGGTGAGCGTGGGCTACTCTTCCTTGCGGTGCCTGGGCTTCTCATTGCGGTGGCTTCTCTTGTTGCGGAGCACGGGCTCTAGGTGCACGAGCTCAGTAGTTGTGGCTCGTGGGCTCTAGAGCACAGGCTCAGTAGTTGTGGCACACGGGCTTAGTTGCTCTGTGGCATGTGGGATGTTCCTGGACAAGGGATAGAACCCGTGTCCCCTGCATCGGCAGGCAGATTCTTAACCACTGCGCCACCAGGGAAGCCCCCTTATTGGCATTCTAGTATGTGCCAGCATTATGCCAGAACCTATGATAAATCCTGAGACTACAGAATGAATAAAGTATAATTCCCATCTTTGTGAAGTTCACAGTTGGGAGAAAGGTTAGGACAGAAGACAAAAAATAATCATCTCAATCTAAGTAATAATAATATAATGCCATAAATACAACTAAAAGCACCTGTAAAGTGCCATAGGGATACACTTAAAGAAAAGGTTGGAAAGCATAGGTTAATCAAAAAAAATCTTCTCAGAGGAGATGACTTTTTAACCAAGTCTTATACAATATAGAGAATTTTTCCAGGCAAATGGGAACAGCAAGGGAGTATGAAAGAACATTGTGTGTGTGTGTGTGTGTGTGTGTGTGTGTGTGTGTGTGTGTGTACCATAAATAGAAGTTTAATATGGTTGAAACATACGGTTTGTATGTTGAGATACAAGGATGTTCAGGACACTAGATGGTCATAATCTGTTAATGTACATAAGAGTTTGATCACAAAGTATTTTGTATTTTATGCTAAGAAATTTATATGTTATTCCGTAGGTTATAGGCAGCCCTTAAAAGAGTTTATGTCGGATTTGTCTTGCAAGCTCTGATTTGGTTACCCTGGCCGTAGAATAAGATTATCGAATCCACATTTTTGAAAAAGGACTCTGATGATTGCAGTGATAACTGGAAAAGGGAGATGGAGAGCCAAGGATACCAGTGAGAAGGATTTGCAATAATCCAGGTGGAATGTAATGAAAGCCAACACCTGCACAGTGGCAAAGGAGACAAATAGAGCAATTATTTTTGACAGGACTTCATAACTGATTAGATGCAAGAAAAAGGAATTTTAGAGTCAAAGCTGATTCTACTTTTCCAGTTTGGGTGAATGGGCAGAGTATGAGTTAGAGTGGAATGGGAAGAGATTAATAGAATTCTCAACTTGAGAGAAAGCAGAATTACATAATGAAAACCTCAACGCAGAGTGAGAACTTGTGATCTCAGATCCATGTGACTTCAAATGCTTTTAGCTATAGAAATCTCAGAAAAGATTTTAATAAAATCTAATAAATAGATACAAACCCTGAGAATTATAAATGCAACAAAACATAAATCAACAAAAATCTATGCCCCCTATCAGAATGTCAAGGAACCTAGAAAGGTGGTCATTCCATTAGATCCCTGAGCCCATTTCTATTTTAACTTTTATAATGGAAAAAAATAATACCACAACATTCTCTTTTGGCTTTGAGAAAGAATTGAGGGTACTTTTTGAAAATGTATTGCTGAATCTAATTGCCACTCATGCCTTAATATGTGTTTTTTTCCTTAATGCAATTTACAGAACAAATATCTTCACTCCCCACCCCAAGTAAAGCAAATCATTACATGGCAAGTGGCATTTCAATTACATAGCATAATAAAAAACAATATCAACTATCTAGAGAGAAAATTGAGCCTCAGGACTATTATGTCATCACATACTTCCAGTTTAGTGCTTTTTTACTGACCACTCAATGAACGTAAACTACCTTTGGAAAAGTACTCTTATTGTCTTTATGTATTCTACTGTTTCATTGCCGTGTTGAGTTTAGACTTTTGAGGTTAAAGGTAGTCTCTTTCATCTTTTTGTCACATCTTCCTAAGTAGAGAAGAAATTGGAGCAGACAGCTTTAATAACTTTACACGCAGTAAGGAAACTAGGCACAGGCAGAATATAAAAAAGTAATCTAAAATTCAGCACTTTAAGTTGCCGAGAGCTTGAAAATGACTAAGGTGTTATAGCTTAATAACATCTTTTCGGAATCACATTTTGCACTCAAAAAAAAAAAAGAGGAGGAAATGCAACTTGTGATTTATAGTACAGTATATTGCCCTTCTGAGGATAATCTGCTGCTTGTTCATTATTACATGCAGCTTGCTCAGAAGCAAGTCCAGGTTTAAATTAGCATTTGCAGATTATTGCGATTCTAATTTACAGTAAGTGAGGTTAGTAATTAAAACCAGTTGTATCTGGTACTAAAGTGTTGTGGGAACCTACTTGGGATGTTCAAACCTAAATATTAAGAAAGATTTCTATTAAAAGATAGGAAATGATTTTTATTTCACTATAAAAGAAATTGTCATAAGCAACTTGAGAACAAGTGTAATGCTTTGAATTTGTTTTTCTTGTGTTTCCCTGATAGGAGTCATTTGAAGACAGGTAATAGAATCCAGATTAATATGTTTTGAGCCAAATATTCATTTAGAAAATTTTTCAAAACACACTTGATGTGAAACTTGAAAAGAAATTACAACAGTCTCAGTTCCTCCACTCTGATCCCATCATAGTTTAACTTGGTGCTTCCAATGTTATCATGACCTTAGACTCCAGTGGAGGCAGGGGGGAAAGAAGTAAGGAAAAATAAGTATAAACTCTTTGAATCTCTATGAAAAACAGGATTAAAGCTGTCCCAAACTGCATAGCCATTGCATTAAAATGACTCCTACCTCATTTGCTGGATAAATCCATGCTTTTGAAAAGGAGTCTAATTGGGTGGTGTTTATATATTTAGGGGTTACAATGTGATGCCATTCAAAAACTTGGAGATAAGGTAAATAGAGTTTCCTTGGAAAGGCAAACTGCAAAATCAGCACCTAATGGATCAGACAGAGATAAGCAAAGTCACCTAAAGGAAAAAGAAATTGGCTGTCAGGCCTTTAAGATCAGGTTTTGTAATGTTCTAAAAATAAATGAACAAATTAGTGATTTGTTTATTTCCCTATTCTTATATTCAGTTTAATTAGTACGAAATAGTCATTCATCGGGCATTGACAATACCTGGTCTGGTCTAATCAGAAAGACACATTCAGTACAGTCTTTCCTCAAATAAAACAGAAATGAACAGGTACATACTTCTGCATCAATAGAATTATTGCACTGAAAGTCAATCTCTTTTTTTTTTGCCACACTTGGACTGAATAATGGTAAAGAGCCTTAAGTTTGATGGGCTTGTTGGGAATTCCCTGGTGGTCCAGTGCTTAGGACTCTGAGGTTTCACTGCCGAGGGCCTGGGTTCAATCCCTGGTCGGGAAACTAAGATCCCACAAGCTGCACACCACGGCCAAAAAAAAAGAAAGAAATTGATGGGCTTGTTGTCTTCAGGTAAGAATTCAGTTTTAAGAGTGAGGAGTACAAAACATCAGGCAATAATAACAATTATTAATATACATACTGACTTACTTGATCTGCATAATGATCCTATGAAATAAGCAGTTACCAGGCCCATTTTACAAGGTGAAGAAGAGAGAGGTTAAGTAACTTGCTCAATGTAACCCAGCCATTGAGTAATAGAAGCAGGATTTGAACTGAGGCACTCTAGCTATAGAGATTGTATGTCTAATTATCATGCTACTTTATCTCCTGGCCTACTAACTTTTACACAGTAGTCACAACATATATGTTGACAAATGAATCTAATATGTGAAAATTAGAATCTAATATGTGAAATACATTATAGCTTTCAAGGTGACTTCCTATCACTTACATCGTTTGGGGTTTTCTGTTTATGGGCATCTGTAGCTATGCAGGGGAGGTGCATTTAATTTGCATTTAATAGATGAGAAAGCTGAGAACCTGGTTGTTGGATTACAGAAAGAAATAAGGTTCAGTTGCTGCCTTGAAGAACTGAGGGTAAGATGTGGGGAAAGATATCTAAATAAATAAGTGCAGAAACTTTGATAAGAGCTCTGATCACAGACATAACGAGCAAAGCATAATATGTATTATTATTATTTTTAATAACTGGGGATATATTTGTTTTCCTTCATGCTTTTCTTATTGCTCATCCTTGAGGTACTTTCAGAGAGGTTTGTTGCATTCTTAATATTGAACCAGTTATTGGGAGGATGGAGAAGCTGTCAACCGAGAAATGCATATCAGGAGTAAGATTCAAAACAGGGTTTAAATAACTTAGCTTAGGTTGAAGTGGGTTTAATTTGAGGTTCTCTGGAATATCCAGATGGAAGGTTTAGCAGGCAGTTTGAAATATAGATCTAGAGTACATTTATGACTCATTTGTGTGATAGCGCTGGGAGTGAGTCAACTCATTAAGAAAGGGAGGGCAGAATCTTGGAGATCACGGTATTTTTAGGGAGAAGGAGTGTGGACAAATCCATGACTGAGACAAAGAAGAATCAAAGGAGGGCAAAGCATACATATGGGTGCACTCTCATGGAAACCAAGGAATAAAAATAGTCCAAGGGGAGAGAAGTTAATGGTACCAAGTACTGCGAAGAGATCAATAAGATATGGACAAGGATGCATCCATTAAATATCATCATCTTCCTCATTTCATGGAGAACTTTCAGGAGAATAGGGCAGGAGTCATATTTTGAGAGCTTGAAGTGTCCAGGGGTATGGTGTAGAAGTATCAATGGAAATAAGGAGAACACCACTTCTTTCTGTTTGTCCTAGGACAAGCAGTAGTCTCCTTTGGAATATGTAGCCCAAAAAATGGCATTGTCAGTAGAGCCAGATTTTAATTAAGTCAAGGGAATTTGAAAAGTTTGAAGAAAGACACTAAATATTTAATAAGGTTGTCAGCAACAAAATGGGGACTTTGAGGACCACAGAATAAGGTGCTAAGTAAAAGAGTCAGGGGGGGCAAGTGAAACTAAAATGTAGTATTGAAGTGAATTAAAATGGCTACTAGCTATCTTAGGTTACACCATTCAATAACTAGATTTTTTAGTGTTTCAATAATTTAATTTGGCGCATAGGATTCAAGATAGTTCCATATCACACTGAATTTTCTCTCTATGTAATATGCTAAGGATTAAGTTGAATTACGTTTAGAAACATGAGGTAGTACCTTTCTGAATTAGTCCCTGATGGTCCAGGAAGATTTATAGTATTTCTGAAGTTGTCATTTGTATAATTAAGGAGAGGTCATGAGAATGTGACTTTAAGAAATTCTTTAAGTTTAGATCAAACTAAAATAAATTATAAAAGAAGAAGCATAGAGTTAGATGTATGGTTGATGCCCTTCAAAATTTGCTTGAAAATTTCTTTCACGTATGTTAAAAGTTTTGTACTTCAGGGATACGGATTTGCTTTATACTTTTTGAAGGTAGCACAGCCAACCCATAGCACAATTTTGATCCCTAGCACTGTTGACATAGAATAAAAGAAATATAATTTATATGTTTATGTTCATTAGTCTCTTACATCATTTAAACTTGAGAATTCAATTAAGAACACTCAGAATGATTTAATTGGAACTAGGTTTTTCAGTTTGCATTTTCTTGAAAAATCAGATCATTTCATATCAAATAACATCATTTTATATGATATTTTTCAAGTACATATTTCAAGTAAACACCCCTCTGTGGCAATATAAACTGTCATAAATCATATTTTTGAAAGTTACATGCACAATATATCATTAAATATGGGCACACAAATAAGTAAAGTGCATGGTTTATTTATGTAATTATTCAGGAAATTCAACATTGGTTTCTAGTGCAATAAAAAAGGATGTTGCCAGAGGATATAAAGCACACTGCTCCATCAGGAGTGTTGCTTTAATCTGGAAGCAGCTATAATTTAAGAACTGAAGGTTGAGACTCTTCATACATCTGCTAGTTAAGATCATTTCCCTACTGGTATTTGTTTACAGACTTTGTTTTGATTTGGAGAATTATAATACCCATAACAGAGCTTCTTATTCCTTCTTTTTAATTTTTGTTTTTGTCTAAACTGTACCAACAATGAGTTGTGCCATTCTATTTTATAATTATACCTGCCATTAGAAAGTGAAAAACGAGCCAGGAAATTGGAAGTTGGATGTTTTTTCCTCCCTGATTGATTCAAATACAGGCTATATCAGATAAAATTAGAAAAAAAGTCAACATTTAAGGTTTTGTTATGATAAATTACAGATTGAAAACTCCTTACTCATGGATAATTTTTTTTTTTCATGAACAAATACCATTGTCCTTTTTGTGTCCTAGAAAACATGTAAAGCATTCACTGGAAATAGACTCAGTTACTCTTTGGATAACTATGTAACCATAATTTAGAAACTGCATCAGAAACTATCACTACTACTATATTTGATTGCTATACTCTGCATTTGTTGATGATGCAGGGTTTAGCTGTTTACAGGTCTCAATTTTTATGTAATTTTTTTTATAAGGACTCTGTACAAGGCATACACCTGCTCACAGCTTGAACAAAGACATTATTTTGGTTTTTCTCCAAGAAATAAATATTTCATTCCATCTTATTTAAACATGTATCTTCTCTTTCTACCTTTGACTGGAAAATAATCTGGCATAGATTTAGGTTTGATCATGTTTCAAAGATATTCCAGACAAAGATCATTGCGCATATCTCTGAAGAGTTTGGCTTATTATAGGCAAGTGTGTTTCCATGTACATTCAAAATGAAATTTTAGCAACACAGGGTCAATCAATGAAGGCCAAGTAAGTTGGCCATCGTAAGCTTGATTTAGTATAATATTAAATTAGTGAATGTTCAATAAGCAGTAATTGCACTTTATTACCGCTAGTCCATACTTTCAGATCATGCTGCTACCCATGTTCGAATTCTGTGAATGTATAATGATGGATAATGATATCCACATATCCTTTTGTCTTCTCAAAAATATGAAATTGAAGCATATTTGGTGTATTAAAAGGAATTTTAACATGGATCTTGGGAGAATAAAAGAGTAAAGACCTGCATTTCAAATGAAACTGAACAATTTGGCATCTCTATTTGAAAACAGAGTAGAAGCTCCTAAAAGATAAGGGTTATGTCTTAAAATTCTTTGTAGCTACGGAATTTCCTAGGACCCAATAAATACATTTTGATTGAGAAGGTCTTATAAGTGAGATTAAAAACTTTACTGCATATGAATTCAGATATTTCACCCAGTTCATACTAAGGCATATGTATCGTGCTGTGTCAAAGTGAGGACAGACGCTTTGGAGATTGTCAGTATCCTCTTACCACTCAACAGAGGGAGGCAATTTGCCAGGCATGGTTCAAGATGAAATGAAGTCAGCTCTTTATTCTTAGTAATGGTTCCTCCCTCACACTAAGAAGTCACATTCAGTTAAGGCAAGGAGTTCCATGCATTATATGTGCACTGTGTGAAAGGCATTATTCTAGGCATTCTTCTCATTTTAGTTAATTCATGAAAATTTAATTAATGGTACAACTTAGGGGTGGATAATGATGTCTGGAGGAAACTCTGTGTGTGTGTGTGTATATAGACAGAGAGTCAGAGAGAGAGAAAATGTATATCAGGTAAACAATTTATTACAATGTTGGCCTGTATCAATAGAATATATCTCTCTAACACATTTCAGTATATTCTGTTTTATTTTAAAACTTTTGAGTAGTAAGAAAAATGAAATGAATTGAAAAGAAATATTATGATACAATTTTTAAAGACTTAACACATACCAAAATTGATGTCACAAACCTCTTTATGTAAACAAATTCTACTAAAAAGCATATAGTTTATTGAAACTACTGTTGAAAAAATTTGGGAGCCTCAGGAAACATATTTTGCCTTGTGTTCCTGAATTTTTATTTTTTGTAATGAACATTATATACGTAAGTATACAGAGTCACCATAAAGTCTGGATACATAAGTGAAATACAGAAAGAGTTTATAGATAATACATTACAATATATGATAAATTAAATGACATTAAATAGTATATTCAATGTGATGTCTCTCATTAGCAATGCCTAGGTCAATGTGTTATGCCAGATTGCAATGGATGCTGTATATTAATGCATTTCCACCAGTCTCAGCACATATATTCATGATGTGTTGCTTTGCATGATTTGTCTCTCTGATTCCCCTGAAAAACCTGTGCCATCAGTATACCCCAGAAGAAGTAATCAAGTGGATGCAATTGGTTTAAAAAAATAAAATACAGACTTAGGGCCACTCCAAACCCTGTAGATCATTTAGCAAAGACCATAGGTCTATTTCATGTGTATATTCCCTTTCTTCTTCTTTTTACTGCATACTTTAAAATTCTTTACATAAAATATATGTTCTTTATTATTCCTTTCTATTGAATCTGTCTTTTGAGACTTCTTGAGATTTTATATAATCCACCTTCATGTGTATCGCAAGATGTAAGACCTGATGGCAACCATTGTGTAAATCTTTCATAACGTTCATAGATTACTAAATCAATCAGGAGAAAAGTGTTGATAATTTAATGTGCTTGATCCCACTGCAAAAAGGCTGGTAAATTGAGACACTGAAGAGAGCTGACTCAATATCCATCAAAAAGTTACAAGAGACAGGTAACAGTCACATCAGCACACTCTTCCATTAATTCCCTAGGTGACTAGATTCATGCGATGTTATTTTCGATTGGCTTTTCCTCATGCCTGCCCATGAGAACAGGTAATGGGTTACCTGAAACAAGCAAGGCTGTGACACTTTTCATTTCCCCAATATCAGTGGTAAAATATAAAGTTATAGAAATATTTTTAATTAATAGAAAATGTATATAGATACATATATCAATTATCAAATTAATAGACTTTTATGGAGGCTGACAATTTCTGGGCTGTTCAGTCTCTAAATGACTAGTTGCTTCTCGCATGGCCATTAACAAGTAAGTAGGCCGTTTCATTTTCCTGGGACCTCACCAGAGGTCTTCACTCTGTGTTTTACTTCTAGGTCTAAGATGGTGCCTTATAGCTTCCAAATGTGACTAGAATTTTACTACATGTGTTGCTTTCAGGCTGTTCCACGGTACCTATCCTTGTCTGGGTGTCTTGTTGCATCTACTTACCTGAGGCTGGCAGTCTTGGCAGAAGGCTGGGGACAAAAGAAACAGATCTGGTCTGGTAGAACTTCTATGCTTTGACACTATTGCTCCTAACTCCTAATATTCCCTCTTCAATATTATCTGAGGAGGGAAAATAAGATCTTAATGACCAACCGAGCATTCTCACTTCTTGAGAAGTGCTACGAAAAGTGCCAGAACCTGGCTAACAATTTCCCTAGACCTCTGAATTTCTCCACACTTAAAAAAAAAATGACATGAACGTATTGCATTTAACTCAATTTTTAGATAGATGCCTATGGAGGCAAATCATTTGCAAAGAATCTGCAGAAAAGACCTTTGCTTTTTTTTTTTTTTTTTTTTTTTCTTTTTTGCGGTACGCGGGCCTCTCACTGTTGTGGCCTCTCCCGCTGCGGAGCACAGGTTCCGGATGCGCAGGCTCAGCGGCCATGGCTCACGGGCCCAGCCGCTCCGCGGCACGTGGGATCTTCCCGGACCGGGGCACGAACCCGTGTCCCCTGCATCGGCAGGCGGACTCTCAACCACTGCGCCACCAGGGAAGCCCAAGACCTTTGCTTTTAATTAGACATTTCAGTGGATTTCTACTTATCATTGCATATGCAAAATTCAATGTTGAACACACTTGGGAGTTGAAGCCTTTAGTCGATGTTACATGGTATGATTGTGGTACATAAAACCAGAATTTCAAAGAGGACTCATGTACACCACTTAGGAATACAAGAGGAAGGAAAGTAGAAAGTGGGTTTCTACTTCAGACATAAAAGAATTCAGATATAGGAGGTATTTGTGGGTTCATCAAACATTTGTTGAGTATCTAATGTATGTCAAGCACTCTGATAGGTATTAGGGAGGCAGAGATGAATAAAACATGGTGTTCACTTGTTTGTTATAGCTCATGGTTGAGTGAAGGGGAGACAGATGTGTAAACAGATCACCGCAGTACAGTGTGGCAATTTTCACAGCAAAGTGCCATTAGAAACAGTTACTGAAGCAGCTACTTGAGAGCACTGGAATTGAAAAATTCTGGAATTCAAAGGAATTAACATGCAAACAATTCATTCATCCTTGAATCTTCTTTTAAGTTATATAAGATTTTTCTAGGTAACGAAGCGGAAAATGGTCATTTCACACAAAGGAAGTCACATGTATAAACTGTATATGAGTTCAAGTAACAAGGAGAAGTCCAGTGTGGTATAATATACATGTGGTCTGGGGACCTCTGGTAGATGATATGGCTCCAAGGATATATTCAGACTTGATTTCGAGTGGCCTTGGATGCCAAGCTATGGAATTTAGAAGTAATCTTACAGGAAATGAGGTTTCCTTTTCAGTAAGGCATTGCTGTAATCCAATTTACATTTTAGGAAGATAATCATAGGGCTTATAGGTGAGGGAAGACTGGAGAGGATACTGGCTAGAGACAGAATCTTTTGCACTTAGTCAAGGGTTGCCAGCTTAAGCAAATGAAAATATAGGATACCCTGGTAAATTGAATTTCAGGTAAACAATGGATTTTTCTTTATTATAAGTATGTCCCATGCGATATTTGGGGACATACTTATACTTAAAAAGAGATATTGCTTATCTGAAATTCAAATTTAACTTAGTATCCTGTATTTTATCTGTCAACTCTAACAATGCAAGACAGAGAGAAATGATGAGAGCCTTAGAAAAGGTACTAGAGTGCACAGATTCAAGAGATACAAGGAGAGAGAACTGGTTGGATTTAGTGACCAGTTAAATATTGGAGACTGAGAAGGAAGAAGGGTCCTGGGTGACTTCCAGATTTCTAGCTCAAGAGACCTATTCGTGGATAGAATAAGTTCGTTGGTGTAGAAGCAGAGTTCAGATTTGAATGTGCTGGGTTTAAACTGTAGAAAATATGTCCAAAGACTCTATACTTCCTACATTATTAGTAATAAAATATTGTTTATTTTCTTAAGAGATGTGATAGGATATGGTTAGTGATATTTCTAGAAATTCTATCTAAGAAAAGCTTTGGGCCATGAATCATTGGAAAGGAGCCACTTACACAGTAAGAACAATTTTTCCTTAGATGTACTTGTTTTGGATGGTTTTGAGGGAGGCAATGGAGTTCATTGGCCCAGCCACTGCAAAAGTATTATTAGTTTACTTGTTGTGTGTATGTGTGTGTGTGTGTTTTGTTTTTGTTTTGTTTTGCTTTGTTTTTGCTGTGCCATACCACTTGTGGGGTGTTACTTCCCTGACCAGAGACTGAATCTGGGCCATGGCGGCAGTGAAAGCACAGAGGCCTAACCACTGGACCGCCAGGGAACTCCCCTGTTGTGTTGTTTTAATGGCCTTACTTGGAAAATACCAACAAAATACTTTAGGAATACTGTCATTCTCAATTATTTTTTTAAGTTTGTGTTGGTTCATTAAATACAAAACTTAGGAAGCATAGCCTTAAGACTTCTGCATCTAATGGTTTTACCTAACTTGGACTGTTTACCCTTCCCTATGGACCCTTCCCAGAAGAGGTAGAGGTTGAGAGGATGGAATAGAATAGTGGTATCTGAAAGGCAAAACTTTGTAGATACCAAGACAAAAATTAAAAAAGCATTTCAACCAACTTCATAATAGAAATAACTTCTAAGCACAAAATTCATCCTAAAATTATGAACTCCCTGGACAGCTTACTCTGCAAGAAACACCCCCTTGCATTTTTATCAATATTTTTAAGTTAGATGTCAATTAAGAAAAAGCATTAGCTCCGAGCAAGTGATTGGCAGCACTCAGAGCTGGGGTTTCTTTTTACTTATATATGTAAACATAAGGCTAGCCACTGGACATCAGTTACCACATGCTGGAGATAAGCATGTCTAGTCACTTGTTATATAGATGATGTCAATCACATTATATCATTAGCATTTCAACAGGGATATGTTGGTTCATAAATTCCAGGATTAACCAAAATGCTTGCGTCATATAAATGGAGAGAGGGTTCCATTAAGAACATATACTTGTTACACTGGTGCTTCTTGTAATGACCTTGGGTCTTCATAAATGTCTGTGCCCTCATTTAAACAATTAGCACAGACAAAGTTCATCACTTGAACTTGAACATTCCAACAAAAACAAATTTATCCACCACATTACCCAGATTTATTTCTGAATGTACAATACTGGGAAGGCAATTGCTGCTTATTTTCATTTAATTAACAATGAAGGATAAATGACATCAGCAAAGAAATATCAGCCAGAGGGGACCAAGTGTGTTTGCTGCAGATAGCCTCATTAACTTGTTTCCAAAATATGTTCACTAGAGTGAAAAGCAATCATGTGACTAGCTGGGTGACAAAACATCTGTTGTATTAGCTCCAATAAGGCTACTGGGAGTAGGTAAGGACAAACTGTGTTCTTATTTAATCATATTAAGTGGAAACAGAGAGAGTCTGTCATTTGTAGTCTTGTCCCAGGATGCTGTTTCTCCTAAAGCAATAATAATAATAATAATAACTTAGAAGGCAAGGGTTGCCATTTAAAGTTTTAGGCTTTTTTTGTAAGTAAATGATTTCCATCTGCTTTGTAATGAATATAAATGCCGTAGCTGCAAAGAGTCAAAAAAACACAACAGTCCCAGCTCTTGGAAAAACACACCAGGGGCTGAATGTACTTGTTATCTCTAAATGAAAGATTCCAATAACTTTATAAGATGGATTCTTTGTATAAAATATCAGCCTAATTGTTCAAGCTATTATTAGTAAATGATGAAGATGAAAATAGTTGAGCACACAGTTTTCATGTTGTTATCCAAATTCACAACTAAGGGAGACTATATTTAGTTACTGAGAAGCATTTCAAATGGCTATCTATGGCAAGGATAAGTTATTTATGTCATTATGTCATACCAAGATAGACAGAGTATATTTTTACCATGGAAAACTTGACTCTTCATTAAGGTACCTTGATAAATTAACAAACAGTGTGGAAAATTACACACACACAAACACACACATTTTGTAAGTGTATGTCAGAATGAATAAATGAATTTAGTTTTAGATAGACAAAAATTACTGTTCTTAAAAAGAAGAAACATTTCTATTTGCTGTGATCCATTGGTAAATCACCTACTTAATCATTGCTCTAAGGAGTCTATTGTACCTGGCAAGGTACCATTCCTTTGAGAGAATAGATTCCGTGTTTCTAAATGTCCAGAAAGCATCACCGATAGATGCCTTCTTCTGTTTGTCCTTTCTGGGTATTAGTGTCACTCTACTAGGATGTGGAAAACTTGGTAAATGATTTATCGAATGAAAGGACCCTATTAACGCCAATGCATTATGAAACTAGTTTTTATTTTCATATTTTTGGTTATACAACTAACTCTAACAGAGTGTCTTGAAATATCTTGTCCCTAAGGGTAAACAAAATGTACTGTGATTTTATAATTGTGAAAGTGATCCAGGTAAAATTATTTTTCACTTCAGAATGTAACAATTGGTCATATATCTAATACCTATATTATAAGTAAGTTTTTTTTCAAATTTCTAAAGTTATGTAGTAGTGTAACCTCCCTCTAACCTCTATCTTTCTGAATGAACAGAGACCGAGGGCCTAGTAACCCACATGTTCTACCATTTCCTTGTCTTCTTTTCTACTTTCTCAAGCAGATTTTGAGACACTTTCATAAAACACAACCTAAAATATGTCCTACACTCTGTGTGTGTGTGTTTGTGTGTGTGAATCACATTTATATGCATATGAAACTGACTTCCTGATGTGTCCTTTTTACCTTCATTTTCCTAGCTCAAATTGTTAAATATTTCATGAATTTTACACGGATTTTCTATATTCACGACATAATCCAACCAGTATTATTTCAAAGTCTTTGATTTGTCCAGCAATAGGTTTGGCACTGCAAGGGATAAATAAAGCATTTTTACCATAAATATATAACACAAAAAAACGATGATTGGAAGTGTGGGGTAGGCTGACTCTTTTTTTTTTTTTAAACATCTTTATTGGAGTATAATTGCT
Source organism: Lagenorhynchus albirostris (assembly GCF_949774975.1). Classification (NCBI taxonomy): domain Eukaryota; kingdom Metazoa; phylum Chordata; class Mammalia; order Artiodactyla; family Delphinidae; genus Lagenorhynchus; species Lagenorhynchus albirostris. The sequence continues at coordinate 22,827,738 of NC_083116.1, forward strand.
TTACAATGGTGTGTTAGTTTCTGCTTTATAACAAAGTGAATCAGTTATACATATACATATGTCCCCATATCTCTTCGCTCTTGTGCCTTCCTCCCTCCCACCCTCCCTATCCACCCCTCTAGGTGGTCACAAAGCACAGAGCTGATCTCCCTGTGCTATATGGCTGCTTCCCACTAGCTATCTATTATATGTTTGGTAGTGTATATATGTCCATGCCACTCTCTCACTTTGTCCCAGCTTGTCCTTCCCCTTCCCTGTATCCTCAAGTCCATTCTCTAATAGGTCTGTGTCTTTATTCCGGTCTTGCCCCTAGGTTCTTCATAGCCATTTTTTTTTTTTAGATTCCATATATACGTGTTAGCATACAGTATTTTTTTTCTCTTTCTGACTTACTTCACTCTGTATGACAGACTCTAGGTCTGTCCACATCACTAAAAATAACTCAATTTCGTTTCTTTTTATGGCGAGTAATATTCCATTGTATATATGTGCCACATCTTCTTTATCCATTCATCTGTTGATGGACACTTAGGTGGCTTCCATGTCTTGGCTATAGTAAATAGAGCTGCAGTGAGGATTGAGGTACGTGACTCTTTTTGAATAATGGTTTTCTCAGGGTATATGCCCAGTAGTGGGATTGCTGGGTTGTATGTTAGTTCTGTTTTTACTTTTTTAAGGAACCTCCATACTGTTCTCCATAGTGGCTGTATCAATTTACATTGCCACCAACAATGCAAGAGGGTTCCCTTTTCTCCACACCGTCTCCAGCATTGATTCTTTGTAGATATTTTGTTGATGGCCATTCTGACTGGTGTGAGATGATATCTCATTGTAGTTTTGATTTGCATTTATCTAATGATTAATGATGTTGAGCATTGTTTTATGTGTTTGTTGACAATCTGTATATCTTCTTTGGAGAAATGTCTGTTTAGGTCTTCTGCCCATTTTTGTATTGGGTTGATTGTTTTTTGATATTGAGCTGCATGAGCTGCTTATAAATTTTGGAGGTTAAACCTTTGTCAGTTTCTTCATTTGCAAATATTTTCTCCCATTCTGAGGGATTTCTTTTCGTTTTCTTTATGGTTTACTTTGCTGTGCAAAAGCTTTGAACTTTCATTAGATCCCATTTATTTATTTTTGTTTTTATTTCCATTTCTCTAGGAGGTGGGTCAAAAGGGATCTTGCTGTGATTTATGTCATGGAGTGTTCTGTCTAGGTTTTCCTCTAAGAGTTTGATAGTGTCTGGCCTTACGTTTAGGTTGTTAACCCATTTTGAGTTTATTTTTGTGTATGGTGTTAGAGAGTGTTCTAATTTCATTCTTTTACATGTAGCTGTCCAGTTTTCCCAGCATCACTTATTGAAGAGGCTCTCTTTTCTCTATTGTATATTCTTGCCTCCTTTATCAAAGATAAGGTGACAATATGTGTGTGGGTTTATCTCTGGGATTTCTATCCTGTTCCATTGATCTATATTTCCGTTTTTGTGCCAGTACCATACTCTCCTGATTACTGTAGCTTTGTAGTATAGTCTGAAATCAGGAAGCCTGATTCCTCCAGCTCCGTTTTTCTTTCTCAAGATTGCTTTGGCTATTTGGGGTCTTTTGTGTTTCCATACAAAAAATCGTGAAATTTTTTGTTCTAGTTCTGTGAAAAATGCCAGTGGTAGTTTGATACGGATTGCATTGAAAATGTAGATTGCTTTGGGTAGTATAGTAATTTTCACAATGTTGATTCTTCCAATCCAAGAACATGGTATATCTCTCCATCTATTTGTATCATCTTTAATTTCTTTCATCAGTGTCTTATAATTTTCTGCATACAGGTCTTTTGTCTCCTTAGGTGGGTTTATTCCTAGATATTTTATTCTTTTTGTTGTAATGGTAAATGGGAGTGTTTTCTTAATTTCACTTTCAGATTTTTCATCATTAATGTATAGCAATGCAAGAGATTTCTGTGCATTAATATTGTATCCTACTACTTTACCAAATTCATTGATTAGCTCTAGTAGTTTTCTGGTGGCATCTTTAGGATTCTCTATGTATAGTATTATGTCATCTGCAAACAGATAGCTTTACTTCTTCATTTCCAACTTGGATTCCTTTATTTCTTTTTCTTCTCTGATTGCTATGGCTAAAACTTCCAAAACTCTGTTGAATAATAGTGGTGAGAGTGGGCAAACTTGTCTTGTTCCTGACTTTAGTGGAAACGGTTTCAGTTTTTCACCATTGAGGATAATGTTGGCTGTGAGTGTGTCATATATGGCCTTTATTATGCTGAGGAAATTTCCCTCTATGCCTACTTTCTGGAGGGTTTCTATCATAAATGAGTGTTGAAATTTGTCAAAAGCTTTCTCTGCATCTATTGAGATGATCATATGGTTTTTCTCCTTCAATTTGTAAATATGGTTTATCATATTGATTGATTTGTGTATATTAAAGAATCCTTGCATTCCTGGGATAAACCCCACTTGATCATGGTGTATGATCCTTTTAATGTGCTGTTGGATTCTGTTTGCTAGTATTTTGTTGAGGATTTTTGCATCTATATTCATCAGTGATATTGGCCTATAGTTTTCTTTCTTTGTGACATCTTTTTCTGCTTTTGGGATCAGTGTGATGGTTGTCTCTTAGAATGAGTTTGGGAGTGTTCCTCCCTCTGCTATATTTTGGAAGAGTTTGAGAAGGATACGTGTTAGCTCTTCTCTAAATGTTTGATAGAATTCGCCTGTGAAGCCATCTGGTCCTGGGCTTTTGTTTGTTGGAAGATTTTTAATCACAGTTTCAATTTCAGTGCTTGTGATTGGTCTGTTCATATGTTCTCTTTCTTCCTGATTCAGCCTTGGAAGGTTTTGCATTTCTAAGAATTTGTCCATTTCTTCCAGGTTGTCCATTTTATTGGCATATTGTTGCTTGTAGTAATCTCTCATGATCCTTTGTATTTCTGCAGTGTCAGTTGTTATTTCCCCTTTTTCATTTCTAATTCTATTGATTTGAGTCTTCTCCCTTTTTCTCTCGATAAGTCTGGCTAATGGTTTATCAATTTTGTTTATCTTCTCAAAGAACCAGCTTTTAGTTTTATTGATCTTTGCTATCGTTTCCTTCATTTCTTTTTCATTTATTTCTGATCTGATCTTTATTATTTCTTTCCTTCTGCTAGCTTTGGGGTTTTTTTGTTCTTCTTTCTCTAATTGCTTTAGTTGTAAACATAGGTTGTGTATTTGAGATGTTTCTTGTTTCTTAAGGTAGGATTGTATTGCTATAAACTTCCCTCTTAGAACTGCATTTGCTGCATCCCATAGTATTTGGATCATCGTGTTTTCACTGTCATTTGCTTCTAGGTATTTTTTGATTTCCTCTTTGATTTCTTCAGTGATCTCTTGGTTATTTAGTAATGATTGCTTAGCCTCCATGTGTTTGTGTTTTTTACGTTTTTTTCCCTGTAATTGATTTGTAATCTCACAGCATTTGGGTCAGAAAAGATGCTTGATATGATTTCAGTTTTCTTAAATTTACCGAGGCTTGATTTGTGACCTGAGATGTGATCTATCCTGGAGAATGTTCCATGGGCACTTGTTAAGATAATGTAATCTGCTGTTTTTGGATGGAATGTCCTGTGAATATCAGTTAAATCTCTTTTGTCTATTTTTTCATTTAAAGCTTCTGTTACTTTATTAATTTTCTCTCTGAATGATCTTTCCATTGGAGTAAGTGAGGTATTAAAGTTCCCCACTATTATTGTGTTACTGTCATTTTCCTCTTTTATACCTGTTAGCAGTTGCCGTATGTATTGAGGCGTTCCTATGTTGGGTGCATATATATTTATAATTGTTATATCTTCTTCTTGGATTGATCCCTTGATCATTATGTAGTGTTCTTCCTTGTCTCTTGTAACATTCTTTATTTTGAAGTCTATTTTATCTGATATGAGTATTGCTACTCCAGCTTTCTTTTGATTTCCATTTGCATGGAATATCTTTTTCCATCCCCTCACTTTCAGTCTGTATGTGTCCCTAGGTCTGATGTGGGTCTCCTGTATACAGCATATATATGGGTCTTGTTTTTGTATCCATTCAGTGAGCCTCTGTCTTCGGGTTGGAGCATTTAATCCATTCACGTTTAAGGTAATTATTGATTTGTATGCCCCTATTACCATTTTCTTATTTGTTATGGGTTTGTTTTTGTAGGTCCTTTTCTTCTCTTGTGCTTCCCACTTAGAGAAGTTCCTTTAGCATTTGTTGTAGAGCTGGTTTGGTGGTGCTGAATTCTCTTAGCTTTTGCTTGTCTGTAAAGCTTTTGATTTCTCCATCGAATCTGAATGAGATCCTTGCTGGGTAGGGTAATCTTTGCTATAGGTTCTTCCCTATCATCTCTTTAAATATGTCATGCCACTCCCTTCTGGCTTGTAGAGTTTCTGCTGAGAAATCAGCTGTTAACCTTATGGGAGTTTCCTTGTATGTTATTTGTCATTTTTCCCCTTGGTGCTTTCAATAATTTTTCTTTGTCTTTAAATTTTTGCCAGTTTGATTACTATGTGTCTAGGCATGTTTCTGCTTGGGTTTATCCTGTATGGGACTCTCTGCACTTCTTGGACTTAGGTGGCGATTTCCTTTCCCATGTTAGGAACATTTTTGACTATAATCTCTTCTTGGGTCCTTTCTCTCTCTCTTCTCCTTCTGGGACCCCTATAATGAGAATGTTGTTGTGTTTAACGCTATCCCAGAGGTCTCTTAGGCTGTCTTCATTTCTTTTCATTCTTTTTTCTTTATTCTGTTCCACAGCCATGAATTCCACCGATCTGGCTCCCAGGTCACTTATCCTTTCTTCTGCCTCAGTTATTCTGCAATTGGTTCCTTCTAGTGTATTTTTCATGTCAGTTATTGTATTGTTTATCTCTGTTTGTTTGTTCTTTAATTCTTCTAGGTGTTTGTTCTTTAATTCTTCTAGGTCTCTGTTAAACATTTCTTGCACCTTTTCCATCTTTGCCACCATTCTTTTTCTGAAGTCCTGGATCATCTTCACTATCATTATCCTGAATTCTTTTACTGGAAGGTTGCCTATGTCCACTTTATTTAGTTGTTTTTCAAGGGTTTTATCTTGTTCCTTCATCTGGTATATAGTCCTCTGCCTTTTCATTTTGTCTGTCTTTCTGTGAATATGGTTTTAGTTCCACAGGGTGAAGAATTGTAGTTCTTCTTGCTTCTGCTGTCTGCCATCTGCTGGATGAGGCTATCTAAGAGGCTTTTGCAAGTTTCCTGACGGGAGGGACTGGTGGTGGGTAGAGCTGGCTGTTGCTGTGGTGGGCAGAGCTCAGTAAAACTTTAATCTGCTGTCTGCTGATGGGTGCATCTTGATTCCTTCCCTGTTAGTTGTTTGGCCTGAGGCCACCCAGCACTGGAGCCTACCAGCTCTTTGTTGGGCCTAATTGTGGACCCTGGGAGTGCCCATGCCAAGGAGCACCTTCCAGAACTTCTGCTGCCAGTGTCCTCATCCCCATGGTGAGCCACAGCCCCCACCCCCGCCTCTGCAGGAGACCCCCCAACACTAGCAGGTAGGTCTGGTTCAGTCTCCTGTGGGGTCACTGCTCCTTCCCCTGGGTCCCAGTGTGCACACTATTTTGTGTTTGCCTTCCAAGAGTGGAGTAACTTTTTTCCCCAGTCCTGTCAATGTCTGGCAATCAAATCCCGCTAGGCTTCAAAGTCTGATTCTCTAGGAATTCCTCCTCCAGTTGCCAGACACCCAGGTTGGGAAACCTGAAACAGGGCTCAGAACCTTCACTCCAGTTGGTTGACTTCTGTGGTATAAGTGTTCTCCAGTTTGTGAGTCACCCACTCAGCAGTTATGGGATTTGATTTTATTGTGATTGCGTCCCATCTACCATCTCATTGAGGCTTCTCCTTTGTCTTTGGATGTGGGTTATCTTTTTTGGTGAATTCTAATGTCTTCCTGTCAATGATTGTTCAGAAGTTAGTTGTGATTCTGGTGCTCTTGCAAGAGGGAGTGAGCGCACGTCCTTCTACTCTGCCATCTTGAACCTAGACTTTTCTTTAGTGAAGACATAAATATATGTCACTGCCAAAATTAACTCTTCATTGTATGACCTGCTTTATTATGATTTATACACTTTTAGAAGAAAAATAAATGAGAGTTTGAGGACTCAGAAATCTAAAAAAGGCCAGCCAGCTCCGAATGTTTGTTCATTTGTCTTTTCCTGCATGTTTATAAATGAGATGAAAGATCACTGAACAGTTAAGACGGTTAAGTGGTTGAGTAATGGACAAAAAATGAAAAATAGCAAATGATCACTGAGCTTCTCAAGTACATTTCAATAATTGTATAATAACTGTCAATCCAATATCTAGCTTTATTGCAGGATTATCTTTGGAAAAATTTTCCAATGTTAATGCCTAGTTTATGATTATTCACACAAAATGTGGGTCAAGACACAAATGAAAATCTAGGACTTTATTATGTGCTGCATATCTTACCTTCTTATTTCCCCCACTGTGTTATAGTTTGGGGTTCATTCTGATTGTAAGGCAATGGCTACTTCTGGCTAATCTCTGTCCTCTTTTTAGGTTTTATCCTTCATGAAAATACACACCCACACCATTCACTTGAGCAGTTGTTTGCATGGCATTTTATTCTCTAAATGACATGTACAAATATTTTGACCATTTTTTGCTGAATTTAATTGCATATTCAATTACAAAAAGATCAGTTCAGGAGAAACATAGAAAGTTTAGTAAACTAGTTTTTCTGACAGCTACATTGAGCTGGAAAAGGTGCTTGGCTAATTCGGTCAAAATTATTGAACCAATTGTTCATAGAGACATAGTTTCATCAATTTTTATGTTAAAAACAAATAAGGAAAAATACAACAAAATGGTGTTTCTGTTCTTTTTTTAATATACATTTATTTACTTATTTATTTGTTTGTTTCTTTGTTTCTTTTTGGCTGCATTGGGTCTTTGCTGCTGCAAACAGGCTTTCTCTAGTTGAGGCGAGTGACGGCTACTGTTTCTTGCGGTGCATGGGCTTCTCATTGCAGTGGCTTCTCTTGTTGCGGAGCATGGGCTCTAGGCGCACAGGCTTCAGTAGTTGTTGCATGCGGGCTCAGTAGTTGTGGCTCGTGGGCTCTAGAGTGCAGGCTCAGTAGTTATGGTGCTCGGGTTTAGTTGCTCCGCGGCATGTGGAATTTTCCTGGACCAGGGCTCGAACCCATGTTCCCTGCATTGGCAGGCTGATTCTTAACACTGCACCACCAGAGAAGTCTGCTGTTTCTCTTCTTAACAATATCAAAAAAGTTTTTTCTCACTTTTACTTTACTACTTTAAAATACAATAACTATGCAAATTGCATTCATATTTAACACTGGGAAAGAATATTACTGATACAAGTCTGGGTAAAATGTTGAGTGCAATGTATTATTATCTTATTTTTAATTCTCCCATACTGGTTAATTTATCTTCCTTAATAATAGGAGCAAGTATTCATTATAAATTGTATAGGAGAGTGCATTTTTAATAGTTGCCTCTCTGGAGGTCTGGGTCCCTTTGTTTTAAATGATTAATGTAATTCATATAAAGAGGGGCTGTCAAAGCACATGGATTTAAGTATATTTTATCTGACTGTAGCTTTTTGGAAACTGCATTTAAATAAGAATCTTGTTAATTTTATGCATGTGAAAAGAGACAATATTCTGTGGACTTGTTAAATGAATCATGTTTATTCAGTGTATATCCATTGCTTATTTTAAAACATCTGGGCTCCGATTGGAATGAAATAGATTCTATTTGCAAATTGTTCCATTTGGAAATCTCAGAGTTACTGTGTTTTAGTGGATATTCTTTCTTTTAAGAAGATTTTTCCTAGAAAAATGGAAAAAGTGGAAAGAAGTAAAGATATGCATTGCAACAACCTGGTTTTATTCAAACCAAACAAATGTAATTTAAAAATCTCCTCTGGGGAGGAGCTTCAAGATGGCGGAAGAGTAAGACGTGGGGATCACCTTCCTCCCCACAAATACATCAGAAATACATCTACATGTGGAACAACTCCTACAGAACACCTACTGAACGCTAGCAGAAGACCTCAGAAATCCCCCAAAGCAGGAAACTCCCCACGTACCCGGGTAGGGCAAAAGAAAAAAGAAAAAACAGAGACAAAAGAATAGGGATGGGACCTGTACCAGTGGGAGGGAGCTGTGAAGGAGGAAAGGTTTCCACACACTAGGAAGCCACTTCGCGGGTGGAGACTGCGGGTGGCGGAGGGGGGAAGCTTCAGAGCCACGGAGGAGCACACAGCAAAAGGGGTGCAGAGGGCAAAGCAGAGCGATTCCTGCACAGAGGATCTGTGCCGACCGGCACTCACCAGCCCGAGAGGCTTGCCTGCTCACCTGCCGGGACGCATGGGGGCTGGGAGCTGAGGCTCCAGCTTCACAGGTCAGACCCCAGGGAGAGGACTGGGGTTGGCTGTGTGAACACAGCCTGAAGGGGGCTAGTGTGCCACAGCTAGCCGGGAGGGAGTCTGGGACAAGGTTTGGAACTGCCAAAGAGGCAAGAGACTTCTTCTTGCCTCTTTGTTTCCTGGTGCGCAAGGAGAGGGGATTAAGAGCGTGACCTAAAGAAACTCCAGAGACAGGCATGAGTCAAAGCTATCAGGTCGGACACCAGAGACAACCATGAGACGCTTAAGGCTGCTCCTGCAGGCACCAAGAAGCCTGTGTACAAGAACAGGTAACTATCCACATCTCCCCTCCCGGAAGCCTGTGCAGTGCACTACTGCCGGGGTGCGGGGATCCAGTGACAACTTCCCCGGGAGAAAGGACGGCACGCCTCAGGGTGGTGCAACGACACGCCAGCTTGTGAAGCCACAGGCTCGCCCTACACTACATACCCCTCCCTCACCTCGGCCTGAGGGAGCCAGAGCCCCCGAAGCAGCTGCTTTTTTAACCCAGTCCTATCTGAGTGAAGAACAGACGCCCTCAGGCGACCTGAACGCAGAGGCCGGGCCAAACCCAAAGCTGAATTCCGGGAGCTGTGCGAACAAAGAAGAGAAACGGAAATCTCTCCCAGCAGCCTCAGGAGCAGCAGATTAAATCTCCACAGTAAACTTGATGCACCCTGCATCTGTGGAATAACTGAATAGACAACGAATCATCCCAAATTGAGGAGGTGGACCTTGGGAACAATGATATATATATATGTTTTTTCCCCTTTTTCTCTTTTTGTTAGTGTGTATGCCTATGCTTCTGTGTGTGATTTGGTCTGTATAGCTTTGCATTTACCATTTGTCCTAGGGTCCTGTCTGTCCGTTTTTTGTTGTTGTTGTTGTTTTTTAGTATAGTTTTCAGCGTTTGTTATTATTGGTGGATTCGTTTTTTGGTTTAGTTGTTTTCTTCTTCCTTTTTTAAAAAATTATTTTAAAATTTTATTTTAATAATTAGTTTTTGTTTTTTATTTTAATAACTTTTTTATTTTATTTTATTTCATTTTATCTTTTTCTTTCTTTCCTTCTTTCTTTCTCCCTTTTATTCTGAGCCATGTGGATGACAGGCTCTTGGTGCTCCAGCCAGGGGTCACAGCTGTGCCTCTGAGGTGGGAGAGCCAAGTTCAGGACATTGGTCCAGCAGAGACATCCCAGCTCCACATAATATCAAATGGCAAAAATCTCCCAGAGATCTCCATCTCAACGACAAGACCCAGCTCTACTCAACAAATAGCATGCTACAGTGATGGACACCCTATGCCAAGCAACTAGTAAGAGAGGAACATAAGCACACCCATTAGCAGACAGGCTGCTTAAAATCATAATAAGGTCACAGACACCCCAAAACACAAGCAGACGTGGACTTGCCCACCATAAAGACAAGATCCAGCTTTATCCACCAGAACACAGGCACTAGTTCCCTCCATCAAGAAGCCTACACACCCCACTGAACCAACCTTAGCCACTATGGACAGACACCAAAAACAACGGCAGCTATCAACCTGCAACATACAAAAAGGAGACTCCCCAAACACAGTAAGTTAAGCAAAATAAGAAGACACAGAAATACACAGCAGATGAAGGAGCAAGGTAAAAACCCACCAGACCTAACAAATGAAGAGGAAATAGGCAGTCTACCTGAAAAAGAATTCAGAATAATGATAGTAAAGATGAGCCAAAATCTTGGAAATAGAATAGAGAAAATACAAGAAATGTTTAACAAGGAACTAGAGGAACTAAAGAGCAAATAAACAATGATGAACAACACAATAAATGAAATTAAAAATTCTCTAGAAGGGATCAATAGCAGAATAAGTGAGGCAGAAAAATGGATAAGTGACCTGGATGATAAAATAGTGGAAATAACTACTGCAGAGAAGAATAAAGAAAAAAGAATGAAAAGAATTGAGGACAGTCACAGAGACCCCTGGGACAATATTAAATGGACCAATATTCAAATTATAGGGGTCCCAGAAGAAGAAGAGAAAATGAAAGGGACTGAGAAAATATTTGAAGAGATTATAGTTCAAAACTTCCCTAATACGGGAAAGGAAATAGTTAATCAAGCCCAGGAAGCACAGAGAATCCCATAAAGGATAAATCCAAGGAGAAACACGCCAAGACACATATTAATCAAACTATCAAAAAGTAAATAAAAAGAAAAATATTAAAACCAGGAAGGGAAAAACAACAAATAACATGCAAGGGAATCCCCATAAGGTTAACAGCTGGTCTTTCAGCAGAAACTCTGCAAGCCAGAAGTGAGTAGCAGGAAATATTTAAAGTGATGAAAGGGAAAAACCTACAACCAAGATTACACTATCCAGAAAGGATCTCATTCAGATTTGATGGAGAAATTAAAACCTTTACAGACAAGCAAAAGCTAAGAGAATTCAGCACAACAAAACCAGCTCTACAACAAATGCTAAAGGAACTTCTCTAGGGAGGAAATATAAGAGAAGGAAAAGACCTACAATAACAAACACAAAGCAATTAAGGAAATGGTAATAGGAACATACATACAAATAATTACCTTAAATGTAAATGGATTAAATGCTCCAACCAAAAGACATAGACTGGCTGAATGGATACAAAAACAAGACCCATATATATGCTGTATACAGCAGACCCACTTTAGACCTAGGGACACATACAGACTGAAAGTGAGGGGATGGAAAAAGATATTCCATGCAAATGGAATTCAAAAGAAAGCTGGAGTAGCAATTCTCATATCAGACAAAATAGACTTTAAGAAAAGACTATTATAAGAGACAAAAAGGACACTACATAACGATCAAGGGATCAATCCAAGAAGAAGATATAACAATTGTAAATATTTATGCACCCAACGCAGGAGCACCTCAATAAATAAGGTAAACACTAACAACCATAAAAGGGGAAATCGACAGTAACACAATCATAGTCTTGGACTTTAATACCCCACTTTCACCAATGGACAGACTATTCAAAATGAAAATAAATAAGGAAACACAAGCTTTAAATGATACATTAAACAAGATGGACTTAATTGATATTTATAGCATATTCCATCCAAAAACAACAGGGTACAATTTCTTCTCAAGTGCTCATGGAACATTCTCCAGAATAGATCATATCTTGGGTCACAAGTCAAGCCTTGGTAAATTTAAGAAAATTGAAATCCTATCAAGTATCTTTTGTGACCACAACACTATGAGACTAGTTGTCAATTACAAGAAAAAATGTGTAAAAAAATAGAAACACATGGATGCTAAACAATACACTACTTAATAACCAAGAGATCACCGAAGAAATCAGAGAGGAGATCAAAAAATACCTAGAAAAAAATGACAATGAAATCACGACGACCCAAAACCTATGGGATGCAGGAAAATCAGTTCTAAGAGGGAAGTTTATAGCAATACAACCTTACCTTAAGAAACAAGAAACATCTCAAATATACAACCTATGTTTACAACTAAAGCCATTAGAGAAAGAAGAATAAAAACACCCCAAAGTTAGCAGAATGAAAGAAATCATAAAGACCAGATCAGAAATAAATGAAAAAGAAATGAAGGAAACAATAGCAGTGATCAATAAAACTAAAAAATGGTTCTTTGAGAACATAAACAAAATTGATAAACCTTAATGCAGAGTCATCAAGAAGAAAAGGGAGAAGACTCAAATCAATAGAATTAGAAATGAAAAAGGGGAAGTAACAACTGACACTGCAGAAATACAAAGGATCATGCGAAATTACTACAAGTAACAATATGCCAATAAAATGGACAACCTGGAAGAAATGGACAAATTCTTAGAAATGCACAAACTTCCAAGACTGAACCAGGAAGAAATATAAAATATGAACAGACCAATCACAAGCCCTGAAATTGAAACTGTGATTAAAAATCTTCCAACAAACAAAAGCCCAGGACCAGATGGCTTCACAGGTGAATTCTATCAAACATTTAGAGAAGAGCTAACACCTATCCTTCTCAAACTCTTCCAAAATATAGCAGAGGGAGGAACACTCCCAAACTCATTCTACAAGGCCACCATCACCCTGATTCCCAAAACAGAAAAAGATGTCACAAATAGAGAAAACTACAGGCCAATATCACTGATGAACGTAGATGCAAAAATCCTCAACAAAATACAAGCAAACAGAATCCAACAGCACATTAAAAGGATCATACACCGTGATTAAGTGGGGTTTATCCCAGGAATGCAAGGATTCTTTAATATACGCAAATCAATCAATGTGATACACCATATTAACAAATTGAAGGAGAAAAACCATATGATCATCTCAATCGATGCAGAAAAAGCTTTTGACAAAATTCAACACCCATTTATGATAAAAACCCTGCAGAAAGCAGGCATAGAGGGAACTTTCCTCAACATAATAAAGGCCATATATGACACACCCACTGCCAACACCATCCTCAATGGTGAAAAACTGAAACCATTTCCACTTAGATCAGGAACAAGACAAGTTTGCCCACTCTCACCACTATTATTCAACAGAGTTTTGGAAGTTTTAGCCATAGGAATTAGAGAAGAAAAAGAAATAAAAGGAATCGAAATATGAAAAGAAGAAGTAAAGCTGTCACTGTTTGCAGATGACATGATAGTATACATAGAGAATCCTAAAGATGCTAACAGTGAACTACTAGAGCTAATCAATGAATTTGGTAAAGTAGCAGGATACAAAATTAATGCACAGAAATCTCTTGCATTCCTATACACTAATGATGAAAAATCTGAAAGTGAAATTAAGAAAACACTCCCATTTACCATTGCAACAAAAAGAATAAAATACCTAGGAATAAACCTACCTAAGGAGACAAAAGACCTCTATGCAGAAAATTAAGAGACACTGATGAAAGAAATTAAAGATGATACAAATAGATGGAGAGATATACCATGTTCTTGGATTGGAAGAATCAACATTGTGAAAATGACTCTACTACCCAAAGCAATCTACAGATTCAATGAAATCCCTATCAAACTACCACTGGCATTTTTCACAGAACTAGAACAAAAAATTCCACAATTTGAATGGAAACACAAAAGACCCCGAATAGCCAAAGCAATCTTGAGAAAGAAAAACAGAGCTGGAGGAATCAGGCTCCTGGACTTCAGACTATACTACAAAGCTACAGTAATCAAGACAGTATGGTACTGGCACAAAAACAGAAATATAGATCAATGGAACAGGATAGAAAGCCCAGTGATAAACCCACACACATATGGTCACCTTATCTTTGATGAAGGAGGCAAGACTATACAATGGAGAAAAGACAGCCTCTTCAATAAGTGGTGCTGGGAAAACTGGACAGCTACATGTAGAAGAATGAAATTAGAACACTCCCTAACACCATACACAAAAATAAGCTCAAAATTGATTAAAGACCTAAATATAAGGCCAGAAAGTATCAAACTCTTAGAGGAAAACAGGCAGAACACTCTATGACATAAATCACAGCAAGATCCTTTTTGACCCACATCCTAAAGAAATGGAAATAAAAACAAAAATAAACAAATGGGACCTAATGAAGCTTAAAAGTTTTTGCACAGCAAAGGAAACCATAAACAAGACGAAAAGGCAACCCTTAGAATGGGAGAAAATATCTTCAAATGAAGCAACTGACAAAAGATTAATCTCCAAAATTTACAAGTAGCTCATGCAGCTCAATATGAAAAAACAAACAACGCAATCCAAAAATGGGCAGAAGATCTAAATAGACATTTCTCCAGAGAAGATATACAGATTGCCAACAAACACATGAAAGAATGCTCAACATCATTAATCATTAGAGAAATGAAAACCAAAACTACAAAGAAATGTCATCTCACACCAGTCAGAATGGCCATCATCAAAAAATCTACAAACAATAAATGCTGGAGGAGGTGTGGAGAAAAGGGAACCCTATTGCACTGTTTGTGGCAATGTAAATTGATACAGCCACTATGGAGAACAGTATGGAGGTTCCTTAAATAACTACAAATAAAACTACCATATGACCCAGCAATCCCACTACTGGGCATATACCCTGAGAAAACCATAATTCAAAAAGAATCATGTACCACAATGTTCATTGCATCTCTATTTACAATAGCCAGGACATGGAAGCAACCTAAGTGTCCATCAATAGATGAATGGATAAAGAAGATGTGGCACATATATACAGTGGAATGTTACTCAGCCATTAAAAGAAACGAAATTGAGTTATTTGTAGTGATGTGGTGGACCTAGAGTCTGTCAAACAGAGTGACGTAAGTCAGGAAGAGAAAAACAAATACCGTATGCTAACACATATATATGGAATCTAAAAAAAAAAAAATTCTCACGTAGAACCTAGGGGCAAGATGGGAATAAAGAGGCAGACCTACTAGAGAATGGACTTGAAGATATGGGGAGGGGGAAGGGTAAGCTGGGACAAAGTGAGAGAGTGGTAGTGTATATATGGACATATATACACTACCAAATGTAAAATAGATAGCTAATGAGAAGCTGTCACATAACACAGGGAGATCAGCTCGGTGCTTTGTGACCAGCTAGAAGGGTGGGATAGGTAGTGTGGGAAGGAGGGGGACGCAAGAGGGAAGAGATATGGGGATATATGTATATGTATAACTGATTCACTTTGTTATAAAGCAGAAACTAACACACCATTGTAAAGCAATTACACTCCAATAAAAATATTAAAAAAAAAAAAACCTCCTCTGGTATCTCCTATTTATAACAGAAATTCCAATAACTGCTCTGTAAATTTAAAATGAAATCTTTGAGACTGAAGCAATAAACAAAAAGTTCCCAAAAGGGAAATTCTAGGACCAGATAGTTTCACTGTTTCATTCTATCAAGCAGTTAAATTAATGCTAATTCATATCAAACTCTTCCCAAAGATTGAAGAGGAGGAAATGCTTCCAAACTCATTTTCGGAGGCCCAAATTACCTTGATACAAAAATCAGAATAGGACACTACAAGAAAATAAACAACACAGACCAATATTCCTGATGAATATAGATGCAAAAATTCTCAGCAAAATATTAGGAGACCAAATTTAACAGCACACCAAAGTGATCATACACCATTATCAAGTGGAGTTTTTCCCTGTAATGTTTCACAGTATATGAATCAATAAACATAATACACCACATTAGTAGAATCAAAGACAAAAGTCATATGATCGTCTCAGTAGATGCCGAAAAAGCATTTGACAGAATACAACATCTTCTCACGAAAAAGGCACTCAACACATTGGGCACAGAAGAAACATACCTCAGTATAATAAAGACCATATATGACAAGCCCACAATGGTGAAAGTTTGGAAGTGATAAAACATCATACTCAATGATGAAAGTTTGGAAGAGTAAAAGTGCCCACTCTCACCACTCCTATTCAACATTGTACTGGAAGTTTTAGCCAGAGCAGTCAGGCAAGACAAAGAAACAAGAAGCATTCATATCTGAAAGGAAGAATTAAAATTGTGTTTGTTTGCTGATGACACGATATTATATATAGAAAACCCTAAAGACTCCACCAAAAAACTGTTAAAACAAATCAGTGGATTCGGTGAAGTTGCAAGATACCAATTAAGTATGCAAAAATCACTTAAGTTTCTATACACTAACAATGAAATATCTGAAAAAGAAATAAAGAAAATAATTCCATTCACAATAGCATCAAAAACAATAAAATATTTAAGAATAAATTTAACCAAAGAGGTGAAAGATTTATGTACTGAAACCCACAAAACTTTGATGAAAGAAGTTAAAGAGGAGACAAGAAATGGAAAGATGTTCCAGGTTCATGTATTGGAAGAACTAATATTGTTAAAATGTCCATACTACCTAAAGCCATCTATATATTCAATGCAATCCCTGTCAAATTCCCAATGGAATTTTTCACAGAAATAGAAAAAAATAATGCTACAACTTGTATGGAACCACATATGATCCTGAATGGCTAAAGCAATCCCGAGAAAGAAGGACAAAGCTGGGGGCAACACACTTCCTGATTTCAAGCTACTAAAAAGCTATAGTAATCAGGAGAGCATGGTACTGGCATAAAAATAGACACATAGACCAATTAACAGAATAGAGAGCCCCCAAATAAACCCTCACATATATTGTCAGCTAACATTTGAGAAGGGAGCCAAGAATAATCAATGGGGAAAGGATAGACTCTTCAATAAATGGAATTGGGGAAACTGGATAACCACATGCAGAAGAATAAAATCGGACCCCTATCTTATACCACTCACAAAATATTAACTCACAATGGATTAAAGACTTAAACATAACACCTGAAACTGTAAAACTCCTAGAAAAAAACAGGGAAAAGTTCATTAATGCTGATTTTGGCAACAATTCTTTGGATATGACAACAAAAGCACTAGCAACAAAAACTAGAATAGGTGATGTCAGTCGATATTTTGTATATGTGGACAATAGAAAGTAGCTGCAACTTTAAAGTGAGATGATGTACATATTTTTTAAGCAGAAAGAATTAAAACAAGCTCCTAACTTAATGACTTTTAAAAATACACTTCTTTTAGAAATATAAAACATCTGCTGTAACTAATCAAATAATAATAAATAGTATTTCCTGCTCCACCAACCCCATTTCCTTGGCAGAGTCTAATTTCCTCTTTCTTTCCTTCTTGCCCCTATTTTCTCTAGACACAATCAAACAGATAAACATAAGTAAAGGGGTTTTTCTGATGTGTCTCATTTTTTATCTAGATTCCCATTATTGTCTCTTAAATGGTCTCATTGCTTCCAATATGGCTTTGCTCCAATCACTTCAAATATAAAGAATGAACTCCTTATTTTGACACCAAGACTCTTAATGATCTGACCCCTACCTATCTCTCTAAAGTCCTGCCATATATAATTTTGCCCCATCCACCCATATTTACTTGTACTTCCTTAAAAATGTTATTATGCTTGTTTATTTCTATAGAATTCTACATATCATATTCCTCTTACCTAGAATGTGTTTTCCTCCTTCTTTGTCTAGCTCAAAGCTACTCTTTGTTAAAAACTTATTTCAAAATCCAGGAATTATTTCCTGACTCACTCATCCTTTTTCCTATACCACACTGTAGAAAACATCTAGGAAACTGAAGACTTATTGCTGCCCCCAAAATCACAACTCTGGTCAAAACAGTGTATTTTTAAAGTCTGATGGTTATACATTCCCATTGCCTCACTGACATAGCTCCAGGAATGAAACCAAGGACTGATAAATGGGAGATGCTCACTCTCCTATATCCTTGGTAATGTGTTATTTAGACAGCCTGTTGCTTGGATTACTTTCTTACTCTTTTCATCATTCCAAAGAGTTTGGCCTGCCCAGAAGAAAGCAAGAAATCAACAGTAAATCCAATGATTACTAACATTTTACAGTTGGGGAAATTGAACACAAAAGGTTAAACTCCTCTCTGAATTACAGAGCTAGTAAGGGAAAAAACCAAAATTTTACCTCTGGCAGGCTGATTCCAGAGCACATGCTCTAAACCATTATAAAATATTGATTTTTACCCGCAAATGGACAATATACACACATTACACTGGAGGTGCTCAGTAAATTTTGTAGTTTCTAAACTAGGTATGACTACGACATGCATACTTCTATAGAACTAGTTACATATTTTAATAAATTCCTTTCTTTTTAGCAAGTATTTATTTTTGACCATCTATTAATTATAAACAACTGTGCTAGTTTAATACTAATTTGGACCAAATAATTTTGAAGTTTGGAATAGTCTAGGTGTTAAAAAAATAAACTCTGAAAACAAATGAAAAAGAAAACCTCCAAGGGTTTGTGAAAACAACACTGACTCTGACATCAAATTGGGTCTAAAACCAAGCTTCTCTACTTACTAGCTATGTGACATTGAGTGTACACCTTAGTGTTTCCAAGCCACTCTAAAATGGTAATTGTAATAGTGCCTACCCTTTTCAGTATTCTGCGTGTGAGAAAGTACCTAGCACCACAATTATCAATCATTGTTAATTCCCTCCTTTAAGCAGTTATTAGTACTATTTATTCTTTAGTAGGCATCCTTTACCTACTTTGGAGAATAAACTGACTTCAGCATTTTTGCTGAATCACTGAACGCAATAGTTCAGCATTACTACTTATCTTCATGCAAAAAGTACGTCATTTACAAATGATCATTATCTGGTGTTTGACAAATGCTAAGGGACCTCTTAGTATTATTTAGCTCATGTAAGTTTTATATACTTGGAAAGAAATTCCATGATATGAAAACAAAGTGTTGAAAAATGATATAGTCACAGAAATGAATTTTTACGATACCAAAAAAAAAAATAAATCATACTCACTCTTTTTATTTTTATTCAGTTCTCTACATTAGTATCCAGTGGTTGCAGTTCCAGTAACTAGCATAAAGAATATAAATGCTGCTGATCAGATAGTTACTTGTTCTGAGGACTGAACAAAAAGAAGGAGATTGAATGAAATTAGAGCACAAGTAATTTAAGAAAAGAAATACGTCACTGCCCATGGCTATCATGAGTTATTATGGGTTATTATGATAACCATCTTTTTATTCCTTAGTTTAGATTTTTAATGGAAGTGTACAAGAACTGTTTTCGCATCACGCTCTGACCAATGCCAAAGAATCAATAAGCTAAGCATTTGCAGCAAAAATGAATGATTATATCACTTACCTTGGTGTATCAGGGCTGATGATTAAAAACAAACACAGGAACACATTGGGCAACTTTGGAATCACCTTTAGATGCTTGAACATCCCAGGCAAAACATGCATTATGAATAAAGATGGCCTTTATGTGTAATGATGGGAATCTCATTACACAGATAAACTAATACAAAGACCTGTACAATGAACTGTATATATTAACATCATTCTAAGTATTATGAAAACATTGTGTCCTAAACTTAACGGTTAACAATCATTGGTGGAAAATATGCCATAGAGATCAGCACTTTAAATATTGAAAGATTGTAGTATTGACTATGTATTTCACTTTTTTAGAAATAGAACATGTAGAAGCTTATTTCTTTTTAAATGGTCAAGATGACTGACTTTATCATGACTGAATGGGCTAAATTAGGGATGTTGGACATTATATTAGGTAGAAAAAATTTCGGTTGCAAGAGAAGATCCAAATAACACCGTGTCATATGGGAGTCTACTTTTCTCAAATAATATTTCATATTTTTTGCTACAGGAGCTGATTCACTGACTAAATACAGTCAGGCTGGAATTTCTGTGATTCTATTTTCTTTCCCACAAGGTTGCAAAACAGTTGCCAAAGTTCCAGGCATCCCATTTATATCCCAACCCATCTACATGTTTATTTAGCCAGAACTCTTCACCTGACACTTAGATACAAATGAAACTTGGATTAAAAAGTATTTACCTTTTACCTCATATAGACTGGAGGTAAGTAGGGTATAAAAGTTTGGGAAATGTGTTTTGGGGTTAGCTGGCCTAGAGTTTCTGCCACAGAAGTAAAACTTTTTAAATGAAGTCTATATTACTAAGAGGAATTATGGTCTCTCTATTGGACCTGCTCTTCCAATGTGGTTGATACTGTGGATAACAGCAACTATGTTCTCCCATTAAATGACTCTTAGATATAGTATAAGAGAGAGATTATATTAGATAGAACATTTGATTCATCCAATGTGGTATTCAGTTTTGTTCTTGTGTTTACGCTGAATTTCAACAGACAGTATGAGATGTTTTAATATGTATTTGCTTTATAAATAGATGAAGCATCACATTGTCAATTTAGTAACTTCCTTAGAATCATTGCGATGTCAGTGTTATTTCTATTATAATTGATAAATCAGATGCACCCTCTGAATAAGATAGATTATTGAAGTTTCAGTAAAAAACTTTCAGTAAATTCAAAATAAAAGTATAAACAGAAACACATGAAAATATGTTTTAAATTGGAATATGCCATTGCTCAAAGAAACCTAAGCCATCACTAAGGTTCCTTACACTTACAAATCTAGCTATGGGGCTCTACTTCAGTCTGGCTGAATCAAAATCTCTGGGGGGTGGTGTCAACATATCTCCATTGTAAGTCACCAGATGCTTCCTATGAATTGGTTTTCAGACTTGTTTAATAACAAGGACACAAAGCGATGTTGCACAACTTTTTTTTTAAAAAAAGTATTTATTTATTTATTTGGCTGCGCCAAGTTTTAGTTGCGGCACATGGGATCTTAGCTGCCACATGCGTGATCTTTAGTTGCAGCATGCAGGATCTTTTATCTGAAGCATGAGGGATCTTTTTTTAGTTGTGGCATGTGGGATCTAGTTCCCTGACCAGGGATGGAACCCTGGCCCCCTGCACTGGGAGTGCTGAGTCTTAACCACTGGCTCACCAGGGAAGTCCCTGTTGCACACCTTTTAAAAAATATTGTCACTATTATTTTTAATACAGTAAACTGCAAATAAGAGGAATACTAATAGAATATATGTGAGCCTCATCAGTAAAGTTGATTTGAAATAAAGCAAATAATTTTATTCTGGGAAATTTGGAGCTCCCAAAATTTCAAGATATATTATCTGATTACACACTTGTAATACTTAAGAGGAAAAATATTAAAAGAAAGGGAATTGTACTTATGGAAATTAAAAAGTCTAGAAAGCTTTGATTTCCAGTTCACTGAAATTCAATTAGGCCACTTGTCTGAAAAGAAATTTCAGTTCAAGATCCTTGAAAAGTTCAAGTTCTCCTTGAGATTCACTGCTACACAGCTACTGTTCATCAGACAGCTGAGCTTGCTGATGGGTTAATTAATCACATCAGCCCAACTGGAAAGCAACAGTTTCAAATTACTCAATGGAGTGTTGTCACTGCCAATGATTTCTTATTCCATACCTTGATGGAAGAGAGTTTATCATTAATGAAAAAGTGGCCTCCAAAACTTGGTTAAGAGCTCTCTTAGAGACAAAAAGAATTAAATTTCCTCCCCAAATTTCTAAATAAGATGGCATGAAACTCAGAAACATGTTAGCAATGAAGAAATATATAGTAACAGTTGAAAAAATAGAATGCATTTTAAATTCTCCAGATTAAAATATTATAATGGTAATAATTTCAAAATGATAAAGTATATTCTAAATATGGATTATTTTTCAGTGTCCTCTTCCCCTACATATACCACTTTTCTTATACAGATAACTTTCTATCTTATCTTGACATTTTTTTATAACTTTCCCTATCATTCTACCTAAAGCAATCTAGAGTTCTCCCAACATTTTAGTAGACTTCAGTTTACCATGTACTTTGTGTTATATTTCAATGTGTCTTTGTTTTTATTAACAATAAATGTGAAAATAAGCCTTCAGTATTTAATAAACTGGCATTCTGATTAGGCCAGCCTTTATCTTTTCACCTTGTCAAGTGTAAATGATAGCGACGAAGTATCAAAATACATTATTATTTCAAATGATATAATAATATTGACTATACAGATAATGTTCAAAACTTGCCAAGCTGGGTAGTGGACTGACATATTTGTTACTTTTCAACCAATTTTGTAGTGCCTATGCAGGCTACCAGGTATTTCAAGTTTTATTTTAGCTTTTAATCCAATACATCTCCTTAATAATTTATAGATAAATAGGAAAAAGTCAGAAGACAACATTCTACCCAGGTATCTTTTGCAGAAATCTGTATGTGCATTATTTATTCTTATAAAGGTTTTAAAAAAAATCTCATGCTCAAATAATAAAACAATAATAGTAATAATAAGCATGGTAAAAATTGTTAATGCTTAGAACATGTTTTCTATATACCAGGCACTGTACTATGTCAAATTGCAACATGGATCCAGACAGACTTAGTTTTAGTCTGTTTTTTACCTTGAGAGTTTCACTGAGTTCTCTAAGCCTCAACATCTTCATCTGTAATACAGGCATAATAAATATAACTGCCTCATAAAGTTGTGATGAATAGATGTGAAAATGAATGAAAAATGCACATTGTAAAAGCAATATGGTAGATTGTATGATGATTATGAAGATGCTGGTGGTAATGTATTAACTCTGCTTCCTCCTTTTAATTTTTAACCTGTTAATTAATCTTCATGTCTCTGTTATCTAGCACAGAAGCTGCAACTTTATAATTACTAAACAAACATTACAGTGAACAGAGATTATATCAATGTATGGTCAGAGAAGATCTAAATGGATTTTTCCTTTTACTAAGAAGCCAATAAGTCTGCAACCACAGGGCTATATATAGACACCCAAATATAAACTTGCCATACTTCTGTTCTCTAAACCTTATTCCACTTCCAAATTTATTTATTTTCAACTTAAGCGCTACTTGTTTGATTTTTGCTTTATTGTACCAGCCCTCTATACCATATTTTTGTTTTAATGTTTATTTTGTTTAATCCGTGATATAAATCCCTCTTTACATTTGCAACCAATTTTCACCCTTATAATTGATTTTATTAACAAAAGGATTGAAAATATAATCAAATGAAGCATATACTCTATTAATGAATAGAGGAAACACAGTAACACAAAACACACAAAAAAATTGTTTTGTGTGTATGTGTCTGTGCTTTGATGCTTGTTGGAGGAGATCATAGAGAGGCTGTGACCATTGCCTCTGGGCAATCAGAGGCTCCTCACCCCCTCTATCCTTGGAATGTACAATCCATCAACCATTCCGACACAGTAGGAGCTGTTTCAAGGATGCAGCCTTGAGAGAACAAGGTGTTGTTGAGACCATTTGGATTGAATATGTGACTGTATCCAGTTAAGGCATCTACGTAAACTGTTAAGATTCTGACTGGCAGGTACAGAGGTCTACTTGTCTTGCAGACCACCAAAAACAAGCATCTTATGTAAGTTCCCTTGCTTATTAAACCTGCCACCTACAAATCTGGGGTGGTCTGCCTATTTCTTTGGTCCCTTCTTGCCCTCTGAGTACAGGGGCCAGTTTCAGATTTCACCTGGGGAACTCCAGAGGTTGCAAACCCACAATGCTATAGTTTGAGTTATTATTTTTAGAAGATATTGGGAAATAATCAATATCTTTGAATAGAGGGACATACAACATTAGGTTGTAACTGGTCTAAAAGAGGAAAAATTTTGCCTAGAAATATGAAGTCAGGTAAGATTCCAGCAGTGGTTTTAAAATAGAAATTTCATATGTGTCATTCTTTTGCTAAAAACAAATGAAATAGGAACTGATGAATCTGGGTGGAAAGATAGCATGAGGGACAGACCAATACCAAAGCAGGAAAAGAAATCAGAGTCGGATGCAATGTACACTTATTGTTTGGGTTTAGATTATTGAAATATGTTCTCTTTCTGTCTTGAGATAATTAATACAAATGAAGAGTAATAGAAATACTAATGGTAAACAAACAAAAATACATTTTTTGGGCAATTATAGATGTCTAGTAGGAATTGTAATTTATAATAAGTTCTTTTGGATATAACAATATGTCATGATATTGTACAAAGATTAAAACCATATGATGAAAGATTAAAAACGGAATCAATGTGATCCTTAGTAGATACCCATCTAAAGTGAATATTATTTCTGCCACAGGCTAAGAAGCATGATATGAGATTCATACCAAATGCTGTTTGTTTCTTAAAGGGTTGATACTAATAACCACTTGGGACCTTATGAGGGAGGTCTGATTTCTATTTTAGAATGTAAGTTTTCTTTTTCTTATTCAATTTGTTTTCTGTCTCCTGGCTTAAATAATCAAATAATTCTTTTAAAAAAGAGGTGTTTGGGGAACTCTGGAATACGCAGGCAACTTGCAAAAATTAATTTAAACGTAATTGAACTTCTCAGTCATCTTAGTATCCCTTTAGAAAAGTTTCAGGGGAAAGGAGCTCAACACCATGGGCTTGCTATATAAACAAACTCAATAAAAGGAATAAAAAAGTGTCTGGAGTGAAAAATTAAATGAAAGGAGAGTAAACCTATCAAAACAAATTTCTTTTCTCTAAATTGTCATGGCAATGTTGTTTCTTCCACTGCTCTAACCCACAAGGATCAAGCATTCAGATCAATGTCTACTTTATTGGAAGATTATGGATTTGGAGCTGTAGGATGTACTGAGAGCTTGTCTGGTCGATTCCCTTTTGCCTTCAGGTGAGACTGTCCCTAAACTAGTTAAGACAAATGAGTACTGTAACTTTAATGATTTCTAGCGAAAGTG
Source organism: Lagenorhynchus albirostris (assembly GCF_949774975.1). NCBI lineage: Eukaryota > Metazoa > Chordata > Mammalia > Artiodactyla > Delphinidae > Lagenorhynchus > Lagenorhynchus albirostris. The sequence goes on from NC_083116.1 coordinate 22,852,430, forward strand.
ATCCCATGCCCTTCCTTTATTTATTCTTTGTTGAGGAACTCTATTATTTATTTACAGCAAAGCATTAATGTGAGTTCTTCAGCCCAGATATTGCCGACTACCTAGAATAATGCCTGATATATTGTAGCTACTCAGGAAGAGTTAAGTAATTAAAATGGCTGAAAGGTCTTCTGTCTTTTTCCCTAGTTTCCCAGTCTTTTAATCCTCTATTTTCAAAGTATGAAAGAATAATAGAACTTCAAATTTGAAGGAATCTTAAAAATATCCCCACAATTCTCAACTTGGAGTTCTCAAGCTGAACTCCAGGCTTTAATACTATGCTAAATGATAACCAAAGCAGCAACAGCAGAAAATGCAAATGTACTGTGGAAAGTGTGATACGACAGGGAAAATATCTGGAAAGGAAAAGGTCCCCAGATGAAGGTGAAATGGATAGCGCTCTGGCAGCCATCGGGATTGAGCTAGAGACACCCAGAAAGAAGTCAGCGAAGATGATAATCACCAGACAAAGAAATAGGCTTTCCTCACCCAGGTGAAATCACTGAGGCTTCCATGGAGTGAGAAACATAGTTTAAGGAGTCATTAAGCATCCAGCGGCTATTGTTTGAGCTGTTGATTCCCAGGTGGTAACAGAGAAAAATCACAGCTTGACCATCTTGCAAATGATGGTTTCAATAATGATGAAATTAAGAAATTACACTAAGTGCTTTCCTGGTGGCGCAGTGGTTGAGAGTCCGCCTGCTGATACAGCGGATACGGGTTCGTGCCCCGGTCCGCGAAGATCCCACATGCCGCGAAGCGGCTGGGCCCGTGAGCCATGGCCGCTGAGCCTGCGCGTCTGGAGCCTGTGCTCCACAACGGGAGAGGCCACAACAGTGAGTAGGCCCGCGTAACGCAAAAAAAAAAAAAAAAAAGTGCTATTAGAAGTGTTACATAATTTGTAGTTTATACATACAAAGAGAAGCTATCATTTCACTTTTTCTGACTTTTTGGCACCTCTCACATAGGAGCTGGTGGATGGGGGAGAGTAAAGAGTTTGAGATAGATAAAAATGATTTAAGATCTACTTGGAAGTACCTTTGTTTGATATTCTGCTGTTAACCTGTCTCATGTCAATTTAATTCTTAGACCAGCCAGAAGAACCTAGAAGGGTAGAGGAAAAATTTTTCCTCCTCAACAAACTGGAAAGATTTAATTGCCATTAGTTGAAATGGGGATGTTGCAATAGGAGCAGGTCTTAAAGGGTGAAGGGAGATGAAAACCTTAGTTTTGATTGTGCAAGTTTGATATGCTCGTTAGACATCCAAATGGAGCTACTAGTATCCATTTGAATATGAGACTGTAGTTTAGAAGAGGGTGAATACCTCAGGGAAATGAAAGATGGTTGCTGGGGATCGTGCAAGACCCATTTAAAGTTAGCAATTATGGGCTTCCCTGGTGGCGCGGTGGTTGGGAGTCTGCCTGCCGATACAGGGGACACGGGTTTGTGCCCCGGTCCGGGAGGATCCCACATGCCGCGGAGCGGCTGGGCCCGTGAGCCATGGCCGCTGAGCCTGCGCATCCGGAGCCTGTGCTCCGCAACGGGAGAGGCCACAACAGTGAGAGGCCCGCATACCGCAAAAAAAAATAAATAAATAAAAATAATAAAGTTAGCAATTATGAATCTAATACAAGACCAGTTGTGAGTTTTCCTCCAGCTGTATTCAGTTGCATGAGTGGTGTCACAGAGTAGGTGGAAAACCAATGATTGAAGTTTATTTTTCACCAGGTGAGTATGATGAAATAAGAAAAGGGAAAGAGAACTATACTCCAATATAAAATTAAAAAAAAAAGGGGGTAGCAATTCCTGGTAATGATAGAGTCTAGGATATGACCATGAGAGTGAGTGGCTGAGGTAGCATCAACATCAAGATCATGGAAGGAGACGATTTTAAGGAGCGTAAAGATCCTGGTATTGGAATGATCCTTTACACATATACTGAAATTGCCCAGGACAATTACAGGAGTAGTGTTAGACAGCAAGGATCCAGGAACTAAACTCTTTAAGACAACGTATGAGAAGGTGGCGGGGGGAGGGGGGTGGGTAGAGTGGCAGGTGATCTAGCTATCTGTAGCTGACTGTAACAAGAGATTCAAAACTGGGATATTTTAGGGATATAAAAAGGAGAAGAATGATCTGAAAGTAGCAATGAAGAGTAAGTATAACATTTACCTCACTCTCCAGGCTCAATAATATAAGTGGTATTGGAAAAAAAAAAAAAGCCAGCACTTGAGAAGCAGAGTTTCTCAATCTCAGCACTGTTGACATTTTGGGCTGGATACTTCTTTCCCTTGTGGTGAGGGCTGCCTTGTGCATTGTGGGATGTTTATCAACATCACTGGCCTCTATCCAGTAGGTACTTGTAGCAACATCCGTTTGACCCCCATCTTGTGACAACCAAAACTGAGGTAGATAATGGAAAAGTTAAGGATAGTGGGGAGTTTTCCCCAGGAATTCATCTACTTTTTTTTTTTTTGGCCGCACAGTGCGGCATGTGAGATCTTAGTTCCCCAACAAAGGATCGAACCTGTGCCCCCTGCATTGGGAGCGTGGAGTCTTAGCCACTGGACTGCCAGGGAAGTCCCCACCTATTTAGTCCTCACAGTAAAATTATTTCCATCTTAGCCTACTTCTCCTATTGAAAATAATTAATGAAAATGAGGTAAAAACGTGATTTTCCTCAGATGTCACAAACTATCATTTCCACTGTAAAATCATAAAATTTACTTATGAAAGGAAAACAAGGTTAATCTCAGTTGAGTAGATACAGCACAGTTTCTATCTTATGGCATAAGGTAGACTCTAGTGTCCTTCACTGAAATTAATGTAGTTTAAGACCTTGTCTTCTTTCACCTGAATTCCTACAGTTCCCTCGTAACACCTACCTCCATTTGGTCTGGCCTCCCTTTCCTACTCACATTGTCACATGAAACTCAGAGTAAATGTAATCAGGTCATGTGACACCCTTGACTAACCCCAAATGCACATAGAATAAAATGGAACTGCTTACGTTCTGTAGGCACTATATGATTTAGCCTTGCTTACCTCTCCAGTACATCTGAGACCACTCTCTACTCCTCAAGCCAGAATTCCAACCATAACTGCTATTTTCTTCAAACAACTAAGCTCACAATCATCCCACCTCTGTACAAATGCATTGTCTGTTTTCTCTGTCAGGAATGTTCTTCCGTCACACTGGCTCCTCATTATTAAGATCATAACTAATGTATCACCACCTCAAAAAGTGCTTCGCTCACCACTCAATGTCAATTAGGCACCACCTCAACCTGAGAAAGTGATTGCCAGTCATTATCACATCACCCCATTTTAGTTCCTTCATTATACTTGCCACTACCTGAAGTTATATTATTGGTTTATTTATATATTTACTTGTATAAAATATGCAAGCTCTGTGAGATCAGCAGTATATTCCCAGCATCTGGCTCATAGTAGGTACTTTGTAAATACTTGATGAATGAATGAATGAATGAATGAATTTGTAAAGTGGAGCTTGTAATATTTCCTGTCTCCTCTCTGTTCAATTCACTGTAACTTAAGTTTGGTTGAATTTTTCAGTTTTAATCCCACTATTAATTGACACACAGAAATTCATCTTTGAGGGTAATTCCAAATGTAATTTTGTGAAATATTGTGCTAAGTCAAGAGAGAAAAGGATTCTAATTTTAATTCACTTTGAAATCATTCTGTTTACCTGTTGCCTAAGGAGGATCAAGGAGATTAAATTGGCTCTGAATAACCACGAAACTAATTAGAGGTGATAGAAAAAAATGTAATCTATCCTTTTATAATGACACTTTTAAGACTTCTATTATACACAAATTTGGCTAACATGGCAATGTCTGGTTTGGCACTGTGAGGATAACATGAAATTTGAGCATTGCTTTCCTTAAGTACTTTTTAATTTATTACTTAGTCTGAAGGGATTGGAGTGGCTTTTATATGATGCTGAATTTTATTTCCTTAGTTACACAGAACAGTTGTGGCATACATTGCAATTAAGTTTAATCTATTCTTTGATTTCATCTCAGTGATGTTCTCCAGCCCAAACTCAAATAAATTATTGTTGCAGGATATCAGGTAGGTTGAGTTGCAGTGACAGCAGATCAGGCAAGTTTTCCCTCTCCCTTCCCCACCTCCTCTACTTCTAGAAACAGAGCCAATAAGTTTTCTTGATTTCACAAATTATTTTCACAAGGAACAATTGTCTCAGGTTCATTGGAGTGCAAATGTTATGCTAATATATGTTAGTAGGCCTAGTTTATAACTATTATTGGTGTAGTTTACAACCTTGCTGAAAAAGTAAGCTTTCTATAGATCTTTTCTGCCAGGTATCCAAACATTAGGATTATCCAAGGCTATTACAACTCTGTGTTTTCCAGCAGCAAATGTCATATTCATAATCATTATTGAGAAAAAGAGGCTTTTTTGTTTTATTTTTCTTTTATGCCTTATTCCTTATTCCTTTTAATTCAGTTCTGTGGACCAGTGACATAAATAGGATTTGTCTATGAAAACTAACCTAGATTTGGCAAATCCCAGTCTATAGCTAGTTCCCAGTTAACTTTCATCAAAGCACTTTATAAAAAGAAATGAAACCATTACCCAGAATCCAATTGTACAGCATAAGTGCCTATTATCATATTTAATTTTCTAGATCCCACTACTGGTATTACAGTCTGACTTAGTACCTTTTTTACTGCAAGCAAGTGTCAAAAATGATACCCACTTTTTAGTATTTGACACAGAATCCAATGAGAAGTATCAGATAGACCCAATAAGTCATCTTTTCATTCAGCGAACATATATTTATCTCCTACTGTGTGCAAGGAACCATGCTCAGTACTGGAGATACGGTGATGGGAAAGACAGACGTGGCCCATGCATAGGCGATTTCCTCTTTCACCGCCACTTATGTAAAGGATTATCTATTTGAGGTAAAGTAAAATTACTAGTTGTGCTAACTTCTACTTAGCAGCAAAGATGGAAAAAGACTTGCTTACCATAAATTTTCAGTTGTGTATTTAATGGTGTATGTTCTATTCTTTCTATAAAGGCTAGCACTTGGAGAAGTAATGATTATGTCTGCTAATTTATTTAAAAGACTCTCTAATGATGCCTACCAATACTTCCCCTTCCATAGGATCTCTCAAAATATATTTGCACTTATAACTACTCTCTGCTTGTGCATTATTCTGTCTAATGTATAGAATTCATCCACTCTCAACATTTTCCTCAGCATGCAGCATCTTTCACCACACTGTGTGACTCCATGTGGAACTCTTTTCTTATATTTTGTTTACCTTTTTCAACTATTCCATATGATATAGAATAATGATAGCAAGCCTGAAAAGAATATATATTTTAAACTATCTCAGGTTGTTATAGAAGGATAATTTGTTGAGTAAAGTACAAAATATGTAGAAAATAAATGGGTAGAAACCACAGCTGTTGCAATGAAAACTGGAGGAAAAAAAGTACCCTCTGCATTTAGATTCATTGCAAAATATTCCTGTTCCAGCTGAAATACACATTCTTAACTAAATAAACAGTAATTTGGGTTGGGATCATAAACCTGGAAAATAAATATCGTAATGCAGGAACAACTAAAATAATTAGAACCCAAATAACAGAACCCTCATTTAAACATCCCTCCCAACTAATTCTTCATGTTTTGTAGAAATGGACAAATTTTCAAATATACTGGTTATAGAGATTTACCCACAAAACATTTCCAGAGGGATGATATGGAATCAATAAGGATTCAGCTAATTCTTTTGTATCTTCTGTAGCCCCATCAATGATTTTAGGCAAAGAAAATTTACATTTGCATGATGGCCCAGGGATATTCACTCATATCATGCAACTTCCCACCACACCACAGCAAATTAAATTTGATAATTTTCAAGGCCAGCTTTATGTAGAGGTAAATTGCATGAGGGGTTCTATTTATCATACCAAACAATTCGATTATTACTGAACTTTTTGTCATAACTTTCCACTTTTAGCCTCTTCTCTACTTTGATGTAATTAAGAGGGTGGTTAATGATTAAAAAAATATATTGCTTGGTAAAATGAGTTTCCTAAAGACAGCTTTTAATAATCAAGGATAAGGTTGAGGGGGTATGAGCAGTTGAAGACTATGGAAAGGCATCTCCAACAAGGACAGATAATGGGGATTTGAGGCCTGGGTTTCAACTAACTATTCTAACATATAATATAATACCACTTCTCAATAATGCACATATAGCATCTAAACAACATTAAGAACCAATGGTGTTAATAAAACTCTACTACTAAGACTTTTCTAGATGTCTGTGTAGTTTAATAGTGTTTTATATCATAAAATAAAGACATGCTCATTATTAAAATATTTGCAGTAACAGAAAGAATAAAGCAATTGCCTACCATTCCACCATCCAAATTACAATTACTATCCTTATATTTTTTATTTATTTCCTTTCAATATTTTCCAAGTATATGTGCATTTTTCTCCCTAGTTATCCATTGAACATAGCTAACTTCATTTTTAGCTTATCACATCTGGAATTAATCAAGATTCACGTTTACAAGCAACAAAAACTGACTCTGGACAACATAAGCAGAAAAAATTAATTTATGAAAGGTGTTGAGTAGCTAACCAAAGTCATTGGAAAGCCAGAAACTCTGACTCAGAATATAGGCAGGAATCAGTCTCCACTTTCCAGTAATGATAATCTACATAAGTTATACCAACCTACTCACTGAGGCTGAAATATATATCTTCTTAAAAACATCTTAGAGCTAACAAGTAGTGAGGAGGTACTGAGAAAACAGCCAGAATAGGAGATTCCAGAGGCATAAGCATAAGTAAAGCACTAAGTGTTGCTTTTCCGTAGGAATACTTGCAGATCTGGAAGAAACAGTTTTAGGTGAGTTGAACTACATTGTAAATGGCCTAAAAGGACTTGAGAGAAAGCTAAGACCTCAAAAGGGTCAGACCCCATGTATTAATTTTGTATTGCCACATAACAAATTACCATAAACATTGTGGCTTAAAACAAAACCTATTTATTATCACATAGTTTCTGTAGGTCAGAATTCTGTGCATGGCTTAGATGGGTGTCCCTTTTCAGAGTTTCACAAGGCTGGCATCAAAATGTTAGCCTAGCTGCATTCTCATTTGTAGGCTCAATTAGGGAAGGACCCACTTCCAAAATCCCTTGGTTTATTGGCAAAATTTGTTTCCTTCCAGATGTAGAATTCATGTAAATTTGCCTCTTTAGAGCCAGCAATGGGGAGTCTCTCTGGTACTTTGAGTCTCTAATTTCCAGGAAGGATGGGATCCTTTGTTAAAGGTTTCACCTGATTAGGTCAGGCCCACCATCGTCAATCTTCTTTGATGACTCAAGGTCAACTGATTAGGGAACTTAATTAAATCTGTGCAATACCTTCACTTTGGTCATTTTCTATTGGTTAGAACTAAGTCTCAATTTCTGTCCACATTCAAGGGGAGGGGATGATACAATGGCATAAATAGCAGGAAAGTAACAAAAGAAGAGTAAAAGACACATAAAATGGCTGAGAAAAATAGGAAGTATATACTATAATATATAATAAACTTGTAGATATAAACCCAAATAGATCAGTAACTACATTAAACATAAAAGGACAACTGATTTAGATAAAACATGATGATTGTCAGATGAATTTTTAAACTTAAATGCTACTGTAAAAAACATAAGGTGAGCAAAAATTTGAAAATAAAATGATAGAAAAAGATAAAAACAAAAATCAAAAGAAAGCTAGTGCTATAATAATGTCAGACAGATTTGACTTTAAAGCAAACTTAACGAATATGGATATTTCAAAATGATTTTTTAAAGATTCAGGTCACCAAAAAGATGAAATAATTTTATATTTCTATGAATTGAATCATCTAGCTTCAAAATACGAAAAACAAAAGTTGACAGAAACACAACGAGGAATGAAATTTATCACTGTATGGTATAATTTTAACTATTGTTTCTCATTAACTGATTGAATAAGTGAGAGATTAAGTAGACAAAAATTAGTATTATTTGAACAGTATGTTTAACATGCTCTTAAGTTGTTTACATATATAGGTCACAACACTCCAAAAGTGCAGAATACACATTATTTTCAAGAACAGAAAGAAATATTTATAAAACTTGGCCACCTGCTGAGCAGTGAAGCAAGTTTCAATACATTTCAAGTTTCAACACATTTTAAACGACTGACATAATGCAAACTAAGTTTTCTAACCACAACACAGATACACTAGAAATCATTAACAAAAAAGGAAGATAGACTATTCTCCACATATTTGGAAAGTTAAAAATACAACTGTAAACAATCTGTGTGTCAGAACATCATAATGAAATTAAAGAATAATTTAACCTAAATAATATTTAAAACATTAAATATCAAATTCTGGGATATAGTTAAAGCTATACATAGAAGAAAATATGTTGTCTTAAATGTATATGTCAGAAGAAAATAAATGATGAGCATACCCAATAAAAAAATTCCAATTGATTTTCAACCTAAATGTGAAAAGCAAAATTATAAAGCATTCAGAAGTCATTATTGGAGGATATATTAAGTACTTCAGGGTAAGGAAATTTTTCTTATACATTATACAAAAGCACTCAGCATAACAAAAAGAAAATCACCAAATTTATCTACATTAACTGTGACGTATAATTTAATTCAAAACTTACCTTAAAGAGAATGAAAAAAATAATGAAGAATGAAAAGATATTTATAAAACATATAACTGACAAAGGGCTTATATCCAGAATATATAAAAACTCCTACAAATCAATTTTTTATTTTTAAAAAAAGGCAAGCAATCCAATAGAAAAATGAGCAGGGAATTCCCTGGCAGTCCAATGGTTAGGACTCCACACTCTCACTGTCCAGGTTCGATCCCTGGTCTGGGAACTAAGATCCCACAAGCCCCGTGGTGTGGCCAAAGAAAAATGAGCAAAATACCTAATAAACACTTCACAAAAGACAAAATCCAAATGGGCAATAAAGATATGAAAAGGTTCTCAAAATTATTAGTAAATCATGGGAATGCAGGTCAAACCACGCTCACTAAATTGGCAAAATACTTTTAAAGTCCTGGAAACATCAAAAGTTAGTACAGATGTGGAGCAAAAGGAATTTCTTATACATTGTTGGTGAGAGTGTAAATTAGTGCCACCATTTTGGAAAATAATTCGGCATTATCTAATAAGGTTGAATGAACAAATGTTGTTGGGCGGCAGGGATATTGAATAATATTCATCTGAGAAGGAACTTGTAGACTAAAAAATGAAGCAGGCAACTCCATAAGTGCAATTATGAAGTTTATTGTGGGTAAATTACATATAAGCAGGATTAGGCTGACCACGATCCAGAGGAAAAAGTAGCTGCACTCCGCACCACCAGAAGGGGCAGAGGGGAATTTAAAGGGGCCAAGGCTAAAGATAGAATCTGACTACTAAGGGGAAAGCACATCTGCACCAATGGGAAACAAGCATTTTTCCTCCCTCTGGGGGTCTCATGACCATTATTACTCGAGGACCATTAATCATCTACATCAACAAAAAGCATGCTTCCAGTTTTCATATCAGATGAAGGCAAAGGTAAAAGTTGATAGGGAACTGATCTGGATTGGGCATATTCCTTGTGACTAGGCTAACGCTCACTCTCACAGAAAGGGGAGTGGCTAGGACTACGGGCCTAAGATGGAGCTGACAAAATGAGGCCAGTGTGGTGCCTTTGACCAGCATTTCACTCTTGGATATACGCCTTAGAGAAATGCTTACAGATGTACACCAAGAGACATGGATTATAATGTTCATAGGAGCAGCATTGTTTGAAATGGTCCTGGAGTGAAAACAACCAAATGTTCATCAACAGTTGAATGAATACATACATTGTAATATTTTATGCAATGGAGTTTTATAAATCAACAACCTTGAGTGAAGTATAGCTATATGTTGCTACATGTGGATAATTCTTACAAATAAATATTGAACAAAAGAAAAATAATGCAAACTGATATGTAGCTTCTTGTATAATGTTTTTAAATTTCAAGAACACAAAATTAGACTATATTGTTAAGGACTCATGTACAATGATAACACTATAGACTAAAGCAAGTAAATGCTTATCATAAAAGCCAGAATAATCTTATTTCTGTAGGGTATGGGGTAGTTAAAGGAATCTGAGAAAGGATACATTGGCAGCTTCCGGGGTGCTGTCAATTTTTAAATTTTTTATTTTGTTTTATTTTTGGTTTTTTTGCTACAGTCAATGTCTTATTTATTGATTTGGGTTGCTTTTATACAGGTGCTTGCTTTACAATCAATCACTATACTGTACAGTTATGTTTTATGTACTCTTCTCATGTTATATCTCACTATAAAAGTTAAAAAAAATTAAAAACACTGAAAATAAATCGAGAGGAACCAAGGGAAGCTAGACAATAAGTAATGTAACCAAGCTCTCTGCCTCAGTACTTTTCAAAAGCTATGTAGGTGATTCTATCATACATCCATAGTTGAGAATCAGTGTTGAGAAAAAAAAAGAATATCTTAAGCACAGTGCTTGACATATGTTTGTGTCAATCAACAACTGTCCTCCCCTGAAGATGACTGACAGTTCTTTTTGTCCATCTCTGAGCAAGTAGGTCCTGGAGCAAACTATCAAAAATAATTGTTATAATGAGTTTATATCTGTTCTTAAATTACTAAAGAATTAGAAAGATGTATTTAAATATGTTGTAGATTGGATAGGGTTATGGGAGATGAAAAATTATTTCTGATGGTGTGTAATATATACAGGCTATAACAAAAAAATAGAAATAAATGAAAACATTAAAACCTTTCAAATGGGGACTTTATGGTATAAAATGGGAATTTTAGAATTCTGAAAATCATGATTACTTAGGCAAATACCAGTTTTGTAAGTCAATCTTTGCAGTAGTGACTGAAATGGCACTAAAGTTTTTAAAAGTGTGGCAGTTTTTTTGATATATGGTGAAGGGTGTGATGGTATAATTCATAATGGTATTCTGTAATTAAAGAGGATTATTTTTCCTAGGCAACTTTATTTTTTTTTAACTGCTTTGGTTTAAGGAAATAGAAGAAAGAATGAAATAAAAGTCACAGAGAGTTCTTTAGGGCTATGAGGGTGTTTTTCCCTTCAGTTCGATTTCAAGAATTGATTAAATATGGAAAGGTTTGTCTAGCTGTGACAAAGTTGATTTTTTTGTGAACAGAGAGACACAAGGAAGACATTTCTGGATAGCTTCATGAAGGGAAGCAAGTTGAGGAAACAAGAGAGATGTTACAGATTCAGCACCACACAATTTCTCTCAATAGAGACTTTATTCAATGAGTCCAGTATTTTCCAACAGATGGGGCTGATGAGGCAGGTGTGGAAGATTTGGGCTGAGAGAGAAAAGGGGGAAAGGGCCAGCTATGACTGGAGGATCAGCAGCATTATTTCTGCAACCAGAACAGGAGCCGGAGCACTGCAGTGAATATTATAGCATAAACTGCACCCCAGAGAGAAAAATGGCTATAGGAAATTACATCCCCATTGCAGCTGTCATAGACACTGGCACCTTGGTAACACATGTTTTACTCAAAAGCTGTTTGTATGAAGACAAAACTAAACAACCAGAAAGCCACGGTTTGGGGGTGGGGGGAATTCGACAATTTGTATACACGCAGAGGGAGACTCATAATAGGGGGTTTTAGGACATTTGTATGGCAAATGTTGAGTAATCATCTCAATTTTTAAAAAAAAAAATCAAGATTTCCATCAAATACTTTTTTATTATTTAATAGATTTTCTCCTTATGATTATGATAAATTGCTTTTGTATCTCCTTTTATAGATGAAAATTATTTACTAATTTATCACTTTATCTGAACAAAGCTGTCTGTGTTTTGAAACCAACTATCTACAAATATTAGCTCATCAGATCTACAGTATGTCTGGGCAATGTCTGTTGGATTTGCTATACTACAAATTTTAAACAATTAAAATAATACTTAATGCTTAAAGACTCATTAAGAAGTAATTTGCTGCCCAAGTACCCATGCACAAGAATTTACACTGCAGTATTTCTTACTGTAACAAAATACTATGAAAACTACAAATGAATAAATTAATGCATAGTTATGCTATAGAATCCTGTCCTATTTAAAATTATGAAAAGGAATGAACTAGAGCTTCCTTGTGAACATGATTAGCTGACAAAAATAGAACGCAGAGTGAGAAAATAAAGTTCCAGAAGAATTCAGAGCATAATTTTCTAGTTCTTACTGGGCACCTACTGTATACCTGGAACTATGCTAAGGACTTTAAGTACATTATCTCACTTTATTATCATCTTTATTATCCCCATTTATAGATGATGAAATTGAAGTTCAGTGACTTGCCCAAGGTCACACAGCTACTGAGTTGTGGAGCCAGGATTTGAACCCAGATCAGTCTGATTCCAAAACCTGAACTCTCAAACACTGTGGAGTCAAAGCAGAACTAAAACCTATTGCTCCCAGCATTCATGACACCTTTCTTGTCTGGGTCACCCGAGGAGTCTTCTTGGGGAGAACAGAACACCACAAGCTACATTAACTATATTCATAATCCAGTGAGATACATGCAAATTAAACTTATAAGAGATAGCAACCGACAACTTCTGAACTAGCTATTCTAGGTTCAGGACAGAATATTTGTGGCACATGTAGTCCACACATACCTACAAAAATGATCAAACACATTGCACACCTCCAAGAGGAGTTATTCTCACAAAATGCAGTATGAGTGGTGACCCTGAGGTGGGACAGTCTCTATTCACTACTGAATCAAGCACACCAGCACCAGGATACACAGTCTACATTATACCATAGATAACATATTCCTTTCATAAAAGATGCATTTGTTGTGGAGTGTACTTTGACATAATGTTACTGGCTTAAATAAAGGTAGTTTATAAGAAATATTTCTATGAAATAAATATGACCGTTTTATTAAGTAATCACAACTTCACTATACCTTAGGTGAAGGTATGTTCCATGACTCTGGAACTAGACTGACCGTGTAAGAATCTGGCTTTAATACTCATTAGTTATGTGTCATTAGTTAACTTATTTAACATCGCCCTGATTCAGTTTTCTCATCTGTAAAATAGAATTTTTCCCATAAAGGTTTTGTAAGAATTAAGTGAGTTGTTACAGGTAAAGTGCCTAGACCAGTGCCGTGCAGATGGTACGTACTAGCCAATTGTTAGCCATTGTCTTTGTTGCTGTTTATATTGTTGTCGGCATTGTATACTACTGAGCATCATCTTTATGTGGAAGACATCGTTAACTGTCCTTAGGACAAAGAACAGTATTTGAATGCCCTGAACGGTTGGTCGATACCAGAAGTGAGAGTCAAAATATTTAACAATTCTGATATGGGCCCTCAACCAATCAGAGGGGAGACCAGCTATAAACAACATCTATGGCTGTACTGGTGCATACTAGTTCAATATCAGCCCTGGTCATAGTCTATGAACAATACAAAGTGGAAAACCATCTCAGTTAGAAAGCCCATAAACGTTTGTGCTCAGCCATAGCAAGTGTCTAGCACTCCAGGATAGGCATTTACCTCATTTGCTCCTATTTTTAATCCCACTTTCAAATTCTGTCTTTGCAATCTGTTGTAACCACTCTGGAAAAAGGTGTCAGAATGATTTAGTTCTCCCATAGTATTTCAGATATATACAAAACTAGTGTGAAAAAGACCTCTGGCAGCCCAAATCTTTATGATCTTAGAGAGGAAATTAATCTGCATATTAAAAACTCACACCAAATTCTTCAGCTCAGAGTGCATATAAAAAAATTGTGTGTGTGTGTAGTTTAAAAACAAAGAGAAAGCGAGACAGAACAAAATGCATGGAAAGAGAAAAATAGAAACAAAAACAGAGGAACACACTACTGTTAAGATTCATAGCAAAGAAACAGGAAATACAGTGAAATTATTTTCCTTACATTTTATTTATTTTTTTAAAGATTTTTTTGATGTGGACCATTTTTAAAGTCTTTACTGAATTTGTTACAATTTTGCTTCTGTTTTTTATGTTTTGGTTTTTGGCCATGAGGCATGTGGGATCCTAGCTCCCTGACCAGGGATTGAACCCACACCCCCTGCACTGGAAGGCAAAGTCTTAACCACTGGACCACCAGGGAAGTCCCTTTACTTACATTATTTTTTTTAATAAATTTATTTATTTTATTTATTTTTGGCTGTGTTGGGTTTTCATTGCTGCATGCGGGCTTTCTCTAGTTGCGGCGAGCAGGGGCTACTCTTCATTGCGGTGTGCGGGCTTCTCATTGCAGTGGCTTCTCTTGTTGCAGAGCACGGGCTCTAGGCGCATGGGCTTCAGTAGTTGTGGCTCGCGGACTCTAGAGCGCAGGCTCAGTAGTTATGGCACACGGGCTTAGTTGCTCTGCGGCCTCTAGGATCTTACTGGAGCAGGGCTAGAACCCATATCCCCTGCATTGGCAGGCGGATTCTTAACCACTGCGCCACCAGGGAAGTCCCTCCTTACATTTTAATGTGATAAAATTTTGTACAGTGTAAAATAGAGAAATAAATGGTGCATCTGTCCCTTTAAAATAAACTAGCTTTTAGTCTAGGATTCAAGCACATTTCTGTGGGTATCCCTTTCATGGAACTAGTTGTACTCAAGAGCTAGGAACTACGGTCGTGAAAGCAGTACAATCTTCCAGCTTCTAGAGAAAAGAAGTGCAGAAAACGGAAAGAAGTCCATTCAAGAGTAACCAAATGAATGGCTCAATACAGATTTAGAATACTCTGTATCCTAAATGTAGCCCAATATCAAAATAGATCAATAAAGAATTCCATCATGGTAAGTATACAAACATGAATTCAAATACACTAAAGCAAAATCCAAGAATACAGAGCAGCTTTTTAAAAAGAGAATAAAGAACAAATACTTTAATGCATTGTTATTTTAATTGAATAGGCTGAACTTATAGCTTTCTGTTTACATATTTCAAAGGGTGATTTGAAACATAAGATGTCAAGTTATGGTGTATGGGAAAGAGCTATGAACAAATAACCAGTCTGAGTTTTAATATCAGCTCTGCCACTAACTTGGCTGTGAGACCTTGGACTACTCATCTCCTCTCTCCAAACATTAATCTTCTGTTTTGATTTAGATCAGCTTCGAATTGCTTTGATTGAGACCCACGGTAAGAAATATACTTTACAGTATGTATTGTATGACACCCAGCATAGTTTGAAAACACTACACTAGATGATCCTAGGATCCATCCAGAGATGATACTCTATGACTAAGGTTAATTATGCTGGTGTTGACACTGCAGGAGTCTCTCATTATCTTAATCGGATCTCTTCTGAAAATACAGTGAAAAGTAAATTTTTAAAAAGTGGAATGCTATATTTCATTGTTTTTAATGAGAAAAGTAATAATGTGTTCCCAGCTCATCTAGTAACACTAATCATCTTCCCAAAATACTCCTAAAGTGCTGTTAAAAACCTGTGTAATAATTCATCAAGGATTTTGGTGTAATATAAATAATTAAAAGACCAGTTTTCCAATTAATTGGCAATGAAGCTATTAGTGTTTTTGTGCACTATGAACAGTGGTGTGCTGGAGCTGTTCACAGTGGCTTGGCTCACAAGAGCCAGTTTTTTAAATTACAAGGAATATCTGAACCAGTTGTTAAACAGTAGCTTGAAATAGGCTATAGTAGAAGTATTTACACCACAGGAATCACCAAATGCTACATATCAAGGCTTTCTCCCTCTCCCCAAATCCAGACCCAATTGTTAAACATTTACCAGACTGTAAAGTACAGAGCTAGAGAAAAGAAGCCATGACTCAGAGGGTTAGATGGTGGTGCTTTCACCCTATTTTGATATATAGTAGTTTTTGTCGTTTTTCTTCCAATAGTATCAATATTAACAATTGTTAATTAGCATTATAGATACAGGTGTATGTGCCAAGAATTACACTAAACTTTTCATGTAATCTTTACAACCCTTCAGTGTAGTTATATTCCTATATTTAGACCCTGAGAAAATACATTGTGCAAATTGCCACAACTAGTAAATGTTGGAATTTGAACTCGGAACTGTTGGAAAGTATATCCCATGTACTTTTTCTTTAACACGTCCTTATCACCATCTGGAGAAATTCTACCAATATTTCAATGTCCTATTCAAACATGTCATTTCCATGAATTCTTCTCTACTACATATATTAGAATTGGCTTGTCATCCTGTTAACTCTTATCATTATGTCTGATTTTCTTATAGCATTTAGCATATGCTTCCGTGTGTCCAAATTATATCTGCTTCTTACTCCCTCTCCTATTTTGTGCTCAAGAACTTTTCATACATGGATGTAAGAACGAATGAAAGTAGAGGGCGACTGCTAATGGGTATGAGGTTTCTTTTGGGAACAATGTAAATGCTATGGAATTAGATAGTGCTAATGATTACACAATCGTGAATTAAAAATGGAGAAAAGACAGTCTCTTTAATAAGTGGTGCTGGGAAAACTGGACAGCTACATGTAAAAGAATGAAATTAGAACATTCTCTAACACCATATGCAAAATTAAACTCAAAATGGATTAAAGAAGTAAATGTAAGACGGGATACTATAAAATTCCTAGAGGAAAACATAGGCAGAACGCTCTTTCACATAAATTGCAGCAATGTTTTTTTGCCTCTGTCTCCTAAAGCAAATAAAAGCAAAAATAAACAAATGGGGCCTAATTAAACTTAAAAGCTTTTGCACAACAAAGGAAACCATTGACAAAACGAAAAGACACCCTACTGAATGGGAGAAAATATTTGCAAATGATATGACAGATAAGGCATTAATAATCAATATATATAAACAGCTCATACAGCTCAACATCAAAAAAAAAGATGAATAAAAAATGGGCAGAAGAACTGAATAGACATTTTTCCAAAGAGGAAATGCAGGTGGCCAACAGGCACATGAAAAGATGCTCAACATTGCTAATCATTAGGGAAATGCAAATCAAAACCACAGTGAGATATCCCCTCACACCTGTCAGAATGGCTGTCATCAAAAAGAACACAAATAACAAATGTTGGTGAGGATGTGGAGAAAAGGGAACCTTAAAGTACAAAGTACACCATTGGCTGGAATATAAATTGGTGCCACCACTGTGGAAAACAGTATGGAGGTTTCTCAAAAAACTAAACATAGAACTAGAACATGACCTAGCAATTCTACCCTTGGATATATAGCTGAAAAAAACAAAAACACTAATTTGAAAATATACATGCTCCCCAGTGTTCATAGCAGTATTATTTATGACTGCCAAGATATGGAAGCAACCTAAGTGTCCATCAACAGATGAATGGATAAAGAAGATGGTGTATATATATATATATATATATATATATATATATATATACACACACACACATACACAATGCAGTACTACTCAGCCATAAAAAAGAATGAAATTTGGCCATTTGCAGCAACATGGATGGACTTGGAGGGCATACCCTCAAAGACAGAAAAGACAGACAAAGACAAATACTGTACAATATCACTTATATGTGGAATCTAATAAATACAACAAACTAGTAAATATAACAAAAAGGAAGCAGACTCACAGATATAGAGAACAAACTAGTGGTTACCAGGGGGGAGAGGCAGGGAAGGGCAACATAGGAGTGGGGGTTGTGTTGGGAGGTACAAATTATTGGGCATAAAATAGGCTCAAAGATGGGGAATATAGCCAATATTTTGTAATAACTGTAAACGGAAAGTAACCTTTAAAAATTGTAAGAAAAATTGAAAAAAAATTTCAAGTTCAGTTTAAACAATCACCAACTCATATAGGTTAAAAGGGTACATTTTCTGGTATATGAATTATATCTCAACTTAGAAAGGAAGATATAAAACTTTTCCAAAAACCTACTTGGTTCAGCCATATGAAACTGCCATTTTTGTCTATCAAAATTACTGACTCAGCAATTTAATAGTTTATTTTAATAATAGTAACGAGTCCTTCCCACTAATATGATAAAAACAGGAAGCTTTCTAAATAGCACTAATAATTCTAATTGCAATGAATTCTCAATTCTAAAATACCATTGAAGAGAAAAAAGCAAATAATCTCATCTACATTGTCCACCTATCTCTCATAAATCCTCTTTTCCTTAAGCTAGTGCAGCGCTCCCCAACCTTTTTGGCACCAGGGACTGGTTTTGTGGAAGACAACTTTTCCTCAGACCGGGGTGGGGTATGGTTTCGGGATGATTCAAGCGCATTACATTTATTGTGCACTTTATTTCTATTATTATTACGTTGTAATATATAATGAAATAATTATACAACTCACCATAGTCCTGGCAGGAGGCGGAGCTCAGGCAGTAACATGAGCGATGGGGAGCGGCTGTGAATACAGATGAAGCTTCACTTGCTCGCCCACCGCCGCTCACCTCCTGCTGTGCGGCCCAGTTCCTGACAGGACACGGACCAGTAGAGGTCCGTGGCCCGAGGGTTGGGGACCTCTGAGCTAGTGGATCTTTGCTTGGTAGTTCATTATTGACACTAGGAAAACTGAATTCCAATAATATCAGAACTCACATGGATGATGCAGTCTCCAAACTATAAAGCATACAAGATCTCAGAAGTTCTGGGGTGAGTTGATCAGCTACTGATAAAAAATAGGAAGCTCACAATCTCTGGGTAGCAATGGTCATGAGCTCTGGTGCAGCCCTGCACACAATGTGGAAGCTGGTAACACTTCTAGAAAATTACAACAAAACTTCTGTACATTCAGGAAAGCCGTTATTCTGGGTAAGCATAAATAATGAATACGTTGCTCAGAGAAAAACTAGAAAAGTTTAAATTGCAAGCAATGAGGAAACAAAGTCGGAGGAAAGAAAATACCCATAAGCTGAGTGGGGGCAGTGGACAGAGTCATTTGCTGTAGGCACATTTAACTCGTGAATCTTTCTGTTTCCATAGAGAAAATTACTCTGGGAAATATTTGTTTCATTTGTTACCAAAGATGTTTTTAAGTGAAAGTGGAAAGACATCATTTCAACTTTTCAGCTTGTCTCTTGAGCAGGGAGTACATTATCAGTCTCCTTCATTCATTGACAGAGTGCGAAGTATGAATATCTAAGGAAGCGTTAACAGGTGAAGCATGGACAGGGGAGAAGGCATTGTATTTTTAATTATGTATTTAATAAAAGCTACAGAAGAAAATAAAGGCTAGTAAAAGAACATGAGGTGAAGGAAGGTCAAAGAAGGTGCACTTCTTCTTTGTGCTGGCGCTCTCTTACCCTCTCTGAAATCTGTATAAGATTTTCTTTAGAATGTTCTACTATACAGTCATAGGGTAGACTAGAACAAGAGGCATTAGCCTCCTGAATCTAGCTTGTTTACATACCATGTAGTCGCCTAAACTCAAGCATAAGTTGACTTATTGCTATGCAGATTCAATTGTGCTACTTTTTAAAACCTGCACCTTCTTGCAACATAAAAATTTATCCTAAAACCCCCAAATTGGGACTTCCCTAGTGGCGCAGTGGTTAAGAATCCCCCTGTCAATGCAGGGGACACGGATTCGAGCCCCAGTCCGGGAAGATCCCACACGCCGCGGAGCAACTAAGCCCGTGCACCACAACTACTGAGCCTGTGCTCTAGAGCCCATGAGCCACAACTACTGAGCCCGCGAGCCACAACAACTGAAGCCCACATGCCTACAACCCGTGCTCAACAATAAGAGAAGCCACTGCAATGAGAAGCCTGCACACCACAACAAAGAGTAACCCCCCCCCCGCCGCAACTAGAGAAAGCCCGCACGCAGCAACGAAGACCCAACACAGCCAAAAATAAATAAATTAATTAATTTAAAAAAACAAACCCAATTAACAATATAAGTACTGGCCCTACTTCTAGACACAGCATTATCATTGCTTTCCATTATGTAATAATACCACTGGATTGTAAACCTTTTGAAGGCAATCATTTTCTCTTGTAACGTTCTATCTTCTTTAACTTCTAGGTTGGTAGTGGTTATGTGATTGTGTCTGCATTGTTGCCCACAGAATCCTATTGTTTCTCTTCCTGAAAGCATCCTGAGATGACAAAGTCCGTAACTGAGTTAGGAAGCCTGAGGTCTTGATCTATGTGAGCATTACATTCCTTGAACACAAAATAACATATTTGAACTAGTTTATTTCTAAGTGTGTAATATACGTATGCCCATTTTCTGCTCAGATAACACCTTGTCTATTAATATTTCACTTTCAATGGATGTGCTTTCCTCTCCCCTAAAATATTCAGGAATGTACATAGTTTAAGGAGATAATTATATAAAAATGAAGGATCTTGTTTCCCTTCTAGATTATATTAATCATTATCCTGAGTGAAAATTTAAATGTGATCTATTTAAAGGGGAAATGCCATATTCATGGTATGTCTTGATGACTAAAAGTCTTTGAACAAAACCTTTCATTGCATGCTCTGGGAAAAATAGGAAAATACCTTACTGTGCAGTTGAATGCATTCGTGGCTGGTTAAATGGCCAGATACTCATAATACTGATTAATTGAGGAAGGTCTCCAGTGGAATGCCTCTCAGAACTTTGCATTGAACCAATTCGACATTTCCTGTTATCAATGATTTTCATATTTTAAAACTACATGTCATAACTTGATGTAAGGATAAAAGAATATGTTACTACTTTGAAGTAAATATTTTTCAAATAACAGAGATTGTAATAATGGGCTTAAATCAGCAAAAGAGAATTTAATGAGAGACATGTTAGGTAATTCTTGTGTCTAAGTTTGAAGAATCAAATACATAAAGTAGAGCAAGTAAAGTTTAGCTTTCTAGCACCTTGAAATTAAATGACACAGGTGTTTCTGTTTACAACAAATTCAACAGAAGTCAAGACTGTGTTGGTAGCCAAACAATCTCGTGAAGGATGGGTGAATGTCTGTCTAGACGCTAGACGTGTTTGATCCTGGATCCAGAGAGTCTCACTGGGTTTCTGTATATAGCCACAATTCAAAGGAATAAGTCTCATGTTTTTAGTGTCCTTTTTCAGAGGGAAAATAATTTAAGTTATCAGATAAAAGTTTACTCTTAATGTTTTTAGGAGTACAAAGAACAATAATGGTGTGTCTAATTTTAGGAATATACATATTTGATGTTACATTTCAAACAAAAATAATTGAATACTTTCCACTTAGTGATGGTGTAATATCTAGGTACAGAGAGCAGCCTTTAGTGCAGTACTGTACAGTGAATTTACTAAAGGTTGTATATGGGCACCTGGAAGGGAGTTGATACCATCATGTGACTTCACTCTGCACAGTAGTTCTAAATAGTCAAGTATATTAGGGCTGTTCCTCCATCTGTGCCGTTGCAATTGCACTTAGAATAAAATCCAAGCTCTTCATGGCTATAATTCTCTGCATAGTCTGGACTTGCTTACCTTTCCTACCTCACTTTGTGCTATTCTTCCTCTTTTCACAACCCTTTAGCCCTGGTGGTCTTGGAATGAACCCATGAGTACGGTCAGATTCATTTAATGTACCTAAAACAGATTGAAAATGTCTGTAATATGTAGCACATGTGTGCAGAAAATGTAACTCAAGTAACATTGGTATAGCTTTGTCTAGGAAAGATTAAGAAATTTTATAAATACAATATCTAAGTATTACTTATGCAGCTATTTCCCATAGTTGTAATCATCATCTCTTACCAGGGCTTCCTCAAAGCCAGGACTTCTAAGTTAACCAATTCTAACTTTAAAAGGTTTTACCCATAACATCCATCCATTGAAAATATTACAAATCACAGATAATATTTGTCATGTGGGTCAGTGACCAAACAAAATATTTATTAATTTTTGTTCTATTTTATTAATGAGCATGATAGACTGAACTAAAATGCGTATTTCATTCATTTAAAATAAAATCTTTCTAAATCCCTGGGGTTGAAGGTCTGAATAGACTGAAAAGAAATGTGGGGAGAAAAGAAATTGAAGTTGTGATATGGTTTTGATTAAAGTGAACATTTTCTGAGCTTTGTAGTTAACGACTTGCATATGGAAATTATAGTTGCTCTTAATCTGCTTTCAGAAGACTGATGCAAATATTAAAAAGTAATGAACTAACAAGACTGTTTGTTAATGCCACATAAAAGTGCTAATTATACACCATTTCCTGACTACAGCTAAACCCAAGAGACATCTTCTAAGAAACTGTTAAATAAGCTTCTTCACTAGAAACATGAATACAGCTGAGAGGCATGATGAATTTCCATTAAAGGACCTCAGTGCTACCTCACCCTTAAAAAAAAATAAAAAGAAACTAAATACAGAAAAAAATATAACATGTTAAATGTATTCAGGGAGCAAAATTATTTTGCTCGTGTAAAGTGACTCATTAATATATTCACACCTTATACTCAACATATGCTTTAAAGGGTAGATTTCATACTGAACTATATTTAGTCTATATTTGCAGGCTTATATTGTAAGGTTGTTGTGAATTTCAGCGTTATTACTTTTAATATTTTAATAGTGTCAGTCATAGCAGTAATTTTCCAAAGTACGTTTGAAATGTTAGCCTGGTGTTTGGGTTTTAGGATTCTAGCTATATTTCTACATTATTCCCATTAAGAATATTTTTTATGCAGGTGCAAGAGAGATACTTCATGGGACTTTTTCTTTGTAGAGATACCATTAAAGCAACTGCCTTTTGTCAATTATATTTTTAATTTATTTTTTCGTATGAATCCACTTTCCATGTCTAATGGTAGCTTTTTAGCAGGTAATTTATAGTTGATAGACTGCTGGTCTTTGATCATTTGCTGGGCATGTTGAATGACAATTATTTTTTAATTCTATCAACATCGACGTTGTGGTTTCTCTAAACTGGGCTCATGCTTTTTAATGATTTTCCAATCTTATTGAATATGAATGTATTTGGACCCATTGGCTATTAACCTGAACCACAGCTAGTAGCTGCTGCTTCTATGAATAAATTAGAAAAAGGTATCCACTCTGGGTGGACAAATTGGAAAAAGTTGCCTCTCCTCAGGTGTACTGCTTAGCAAGCAGAGTACAAACTGAATTTCAATCCCTACTTTTACCACTTTGGCTAGACACCCTTGTGCAGGATACAAACTGTACAACCATATTCTTGGTAGGCCTGCTCTGAACATTTTAAAGTGTGATTATCATAAATCATAGAAAACAATTTATGCTCAGTACTCCGCAGTCATGGTTAGGTTACATGCAGTTTTAAAATGCTTAAGTCATCCATGCTTGTCTTAACTCCCTATTTTTAAATTGCTCACGTTCAACAGGAAACAGTGTAGAAGGGCAAAACACTGAGCCAAATACTGTGATAATCTGAGGATCCTTGTTCCTGCCTAGATCAGAAGCATGACTCACCTACATGCTTCTGACATTTTTCTGGCTACAGTTAGCACGTGCTGGTCCAGGCTGCTGGAATTAAAACTAGGATCATTGTACTTCAGTGGGAAATCAAGAACTTTGAAATTAGAAAGGATGGCAAAATGAAAGGGTTGTTAAACTGAACTTATACCTACATGCACCATGCTGCTTCAGCAGACCTGTCCGGATTTGACCCCCTGCCTGCCTAAACCTGCTATATACTCCAGATCCCATTTTTTGCTCAGCCTCCTGATTCCTGGCCCCTCTTTGCATAGAACCCCCCCCCCCCGCAACTCAGTGACGCTCAATGTCTCGTGAAAACAAGTGCACAGCCAAGTATCAGATCTTGGCTAACATCACTAAAGTAGGGCCTCATTTCACAAAGGATCAAGAAACCATATGTTGCAAAGGTACAGTGTTCCAGAGTTTGTCTTAAACTCTTTGACATAAACCTCTATAACTACTCCCATCACACTTGATTTTTTTCTCACTTCCTCTGAGTACTCATTTATTTAAAATTATGATTACAGAATATACCATTCTGTTTTCTATTATATTATATAATTGTTTTGTTGAAGTGTAGAGCTGAAAGAGACCTTAGAAATCATATATGATCTCCTTTTTATCACAACTCCTAAATTTCACAAGAGTAAAAATGTTTATTATAAAAATTCAAAAATATATGGGGCTTCCCTGGTGGCGCAGTGGTTGGGAGTCCGCCTGCCGATGCAGGGGACACGGGTTCGTGCCCCGGTCTGGGAAGATCCCACGTGCCGCGGAGCGGCTGGGCCCGTGAGCCATGGCCGCTGAGCCTGCGCGTCCGGAGCCTGTGCTCCGCAACGGGAGAGGCCACAACAGTGAGAGGCCCGCATACCGAAAAAAAAAAAAAAAAATCAAAACTATAGATAAGCAAAGAGAAGAAAACTGATCGTACTGGCACATACTTTTGAAATTTTTTTCACTTTAAATGCATATAAGCTTTCATTTTAAAAATTATAGTTCTGTTATTGTTCTGATGGTGGCATTATATTCTGTCATCTGAAGGGATCACAATTTAATTGGACAGTTGTCTATTTTGAAAAGTTTAGTTTATTTCTAAGTTTTTGCTGTTATAATGATGAGATGAGCCTGGTTGTAGCTAAAAATTTATCCAATATCCATGATTATTTCCTTAGGCTAAAGTCCAATACGTGGGATTCTTGGATCAAAGAACACTACAATTTTAAGGAATTTGTTTAATATTGTAACATGCTCTCACTAAATGTTCTCCTACTTATACTCCCATAACTAGTGTGTAAGAGCACCCATATGCCCAAACCCTCCCCAACAATGGATATAATTATGTGAAAAAAACTTTGACAACTATGACAGATAAAAATGTATTTATTTTAATTTATACTTATAAATTATTTTACATGTTTATTAGCCATTTTTCTTTTTTCTTTTGTAAACTACCTGTTAATGTCACTTATTCATTTTATATGAGGGTATACACTTTTTCTATTGGCTCACAAATTTTGTATTTGTTAACAACATTTAAACCTTTTTCTAGATATCCTGCAAAATTTCCCCAAGCTTTTCATTTGCTTTTAAATTCTGTTCATGATAATTTTGACACAGATCATTTCAATATTATAGTGTGTTCTGTTATGATTTCTGACTTTATTGTCATGAGAAGAAAGATCATGATTACATAAATATTCATTTATTTCACTTGTATTTTCTTCTAGAATTTATGGCAATTTTTATTTTCTTATTTTCATTTATACCTTTAATACATTTGAGACACATTTTTTTTTTTTTTTGGCGGTACGCGGGCCTCTCACTGTTGTGGCCTCTCCCGTTGCGGAGCACAGGCTCCAGACGCGCAGGCTTAGTGACCATGGCTCATGGGCCCAGCCGCTCTGTGGCATGTGGGATCCTCCCGGACCGGGGCACGAAGCTGTGTCCACTGCACCGGCAGGCAGACTCTCAACCACTGTGCCACCAGGGAAGCCTGAAACACATTTTGAAGTATGGAATAACAAGAGGATTCTGACTCTGCCACAAAGTCACATTTTGTTCTTGGTCAAATCACTAAATCTCTTGAATCTCAGTTTCTCCATCTGTAAACTGAGAACCTATCAGACCAACAGAAGACATGGAAATTCTAAATACACATGAGCACATGAGAACTCATTCTACTCTAAGTGTATGTTTTCTCTCACTGAAGGAAAACAAGTGTTTTCTTAGTAATCAGTCACTTCCACAGGTGTCTGCTTGGTTTTTATTTTCTATAGCACCCAATGTAGAGCTACTCATATACTATGCATTCAATAAATGTATGTTGAATAACTTTAATCTTCAAGCCCATGGATTCTGTGTTTTACACTCTGTTGTGTTTGGTTTTTTGTTTGTTTGTTTTGACTAAATGAGCCTAAGACCCAAGACCTAAGGCCTCTTCCTGGTTTCCCAATTAAGGGTTGACTGACCTTTGTAGGCTCCACTGCTGGCTATGCTAAAAGGATAACAGCATCAAGTTAAATAGAGAGGGTAACATTTAGACATTGGAATTGGTATTTTTCTTATATAACTTCACTTCATGTCAAATGCCTAAAGGAGAAATGAGCTTTTACACTGTTTTGAAGTGATATGTACATGGATTCATTTGACTGGTGATGTTAGCAGTGTTAATTAATCATAAAGTTGGACAATTTGAGATGTACATACGTTACAATTGGTTTGTGAAAATGCCTAGCACTGAAGCAATAATGTTTATGTAAATTCTGAAGAGATGATCGTTTTTAAAGCCATATCATTCTGTTAAATTTGGGATCATCTGTGATTTTACTGATAGTCTTTGTAAGACTATCTCATAGATATTTTTTAACTATGAAACATTATTTATATTTGATTATTTTCCTCCAGTTGTGACTTACTAATTAAGTAAGTGAATTACTTAATTACTAATTAATTACTTAATTAGTAATTAAGTAATTACTAATGTGAATTACTAATACAAGATGTTTTTAAATTATTCTATTTATGGATAATCAACTTTTTAGTTAGGGCATTAAATAGTATCTTCAGTACATTTACTGTATATTGCTAATAGCTATTGAGCACCAGTAAGCATTAACACAATGTGTAAGGATTTTATACCTAAAAGAGGTATAAATATGCCCCCTGGGAAAAATAATAGATTGCTTGGGTTCTGGATGAAGTGTGATTAATAAAGCCAGCAACTCCACCTCAGAAAATTATGGTTTAATAGGAGGGGTGAAAAGGCAATATTAAAAAATAATCAGTGTACCTCACTAGGGGAAAAAAAGATTGGAGTTTAAATTTAAAAAGAAAAGCAAGTTTAGGGTCTGATATATTTGAGAACTTGAAGAGGGAATGCTTTTTTGTGAGCCTAATTCATTGCACACCCTCTTCACTAATAAAGTAACCTTGATGATGATGAGTCTGCTTGTCAAGGCCAGTTTGGGGGATTGATGGAACCTAAACCAGAAAGGGCCTCCAGTTTCACATAGGCAATATGAGATTGGCTGCTATCTGAAGAGAGATGATATTTATAGGAAGGAATGAAGCAGTGGAGATAGATTCATTTTTTGGAAGGCTGGATAGTGTTTCTCTAATCAGCTCATCCCCACCCTCTCAAATGTGTGACTCCTACACAGAGCCCTTTCTTTCATGAAACACTTAATCCCTGTAACTTCCTTCTTTTCAAACTGCCCCTTTCTGTCTTCTCTGGATTATATTCTCCCATATCCAAATGTATTACTTTTCCAACAGTACTTCCACTATGAAGCTGCTTCCTCTTCTACAGCACTTCATCTCATCTCTTCTCAACTGACAGTGGCCCTGCCCCTCTCTATTTTTAATCCTCTGTCTTTCTCCATCTGTTTTTCTCTTTCTCACATGCGCAAGCACCATCCATCAACCTCCATATTCCCTGTGTTGCTTTGCCTCTGAGTCAAAGCTTTTACAATCAGGATGTTAGATGAAGTCAGTTATAAATGTATATTTCTCAATAAATTATATAATTAAACACTATTAGATAGACAAAGCCCTTTATGATAGGAATGATGGAGTTGTGTGCTTTACAATCTTATTTTACTTAGGGAAAGAGATTTTCAGAGTTGGGAAAAATGTGGTCAGTTTACCTCCATAGAGTATTGCAGGATACTAGTCCATTCTCAAAAAAGCAATGGTAGAGTCACTTCATGAAAACAAGTTCCACAGATAGTTTCTTTGAGAAATTGGGATGCTGAGAAAGATTTTCTGAATGGCAGTAAGTTCCCAATGGTGGGTGAGAAAGCATATATATTTAATTAGTCTTTGGCAAGAGTAGCACCTTCTCAAGCACTTAAGAAAATGACTGCGTGATGAATCACAATTTTTCTGACTTCTCAAATCTAGACTTGATTTGATAAATGCTATACATTTCCATCATTTTAAGAAAAAATGAACATCATCACAGAGAAACAGATGGGTTCTTTCACTTAATTTAGTCTCATCACTTGCTCTTTCTGTGGGAATATCACTCAATCCAGCTCATTATAAAGAAGACATGCAACGTTTTGTGATAGCTATGGAATTAACCTATGACATGACACAGTGTTCTTGATCTGTGTAAAATTTCTTTTATCTCTGGTTTTGGCCCATTGATCTTGAAATAGAGTCATTTCACGTAGTTCTGTATTAGGTCCTTTAAAAATCAACATCTGTCAATAGCACTTGATAATTCAATGCCATTGTTACAGTACAATGTAATAGTTATGGAAGGATATCTTTCTCCATACATATATGTATGTGTGTATATATATTTTTTATTACTTAGTTATTTAGTAACAGCCATGCAATAAACCACTTGTTCCATGGTAGATGAAGATAGCACCATGATCTCAACCTTAAGACTCCAGTGAAAATAAATTTTTGGTCCTATTTTATGTTTGTTATAATAATTCTCAGAAGAATAACGTGTAATTTTGATGTCACTCTGGTTTATGAAAGACTTTAAAAATTTTATAATTCGAACTTTAACATTTTCAGTATTCTACAGTTTGATTGGCTACATGTGTACCTCTTCCAATCAGGCTACAGAAGTTGTAAACGGTGGAAAATAGAAATGGCTAATGAATCATACTTAGGGACATAGAAAAGGTCAAAGTTGTACAGTTTATTATTATCTTCTAGAGAATATATAGGATATTAAAATTCTAATGCTACAGTCTTGTGACAAAGAATATAATGAGAACTATAAATAATAAACAGTACAACATGAATCATCTTG
Organism: Lagenorhynchus albirostris; assembly: GCF_949774975.1. NCBI lineage: Eukaryota > Metazoa > Chordata > Mammalia > Artiodactyla > Delphinidae > Lagenorhynchus > Lagenorhynchus albirostris. Next base: position 22,881,283 of record NC_083116.1, read on the forward strand.
TGACAATGATTATAACTTAGAACAGGAAATACTTAACCCATTCCCATTACTATCAGGAGAAAGGGCTACTTTGTTGATGTTTTTCTTTCCCTCTTGCGGTTAGGAGCTATTTAAGCCACAGAAAAGAATGGGAAAACATATATGTTCAAGAATGTTGAATATATTGAATTATGTGCACTTTCCAAAATGAATAAGATATTTTGGTGTAGGATTAATATTAGCTCATATTGCACCAGAATAATTTAAAATTAGCTATTTTAAGGCAAATCATGTGTTTTTTAAACATTTTTTTCTACTTCTTTTATTTCTTTATTTATTTTGGCTGTGTTGGGTCTTCGTTGGTACACGTGGGCTTTCTCTAGTTGCGGCGAGCGGGGGCTACTCTTCCTTGTGGTGCATGGGCTTCTCATTGCAGTGGCTTCTCTTGTTGTGGAGCACGGGGTCTAGGCACGTGGGCTTCAGTAGTTGCAGCACACAGGCTCAGTTGTTGTGCTCGTGGGCTCCAAAGCTCAGGCTCAGTAGTTGTGGCACACGGGCTTAGTTGCTCCGTGGCATGTGGTGTCTTCCCGGACCAGGGCACGAACCTGTGTCCCCTGCGTTGGCGAGCGTATTCTTAACCACTGTGCCACCAGAGAAGCCCCAAATCATGTGTTTAAAATGGGTGTTTTGCTGTCATTGAGGATGCTGGCACCTATGATAATAAGGTAATACAGTATTTCTATACGGAAGCTGTGAATAAACAAAAATATTTGCATTTCACTTGCATTTAACAACAGGATCCCAGGCTTATTTGATACTTGTGTTTACTGAAACCTGTTATATAGGCACAGAGCTCTGCATAAACTAAAGAAAATGTATTTATCCTACACCATAGAGGTATAAAGGAAACTTCAATGCCTCAATTTGCTAATAGTTATTTTTTGTTGTGTGCTGTAAGTGCTCAGTGTTTAGAAATGGCATAGAAAATAACATGCAGAGGGTATTAGGAAAGAGAACAGAGGGTTTAAAAAGAGCAGCTTGTGTTGGTGGCACTTTCTTGTTACAGTAAATTTGTCATGGATTTCGCTGTAATTGTGAGTAAAGTCTTTCTGAGTGTTTATCGGAGCTACTTCCTTTGAGAAGGAAAACATATCCTATTCTGCTGTCACTTACCACACCTTTTGGCAACTCTCCAGAGATGCAGCACTGCCGTTGACACAACAACTTGATTTCTTGTCAAAATATCTTTTAACATCTGGCTCAAAAGATATTTTTGATGACTATAAGCATGCCCAACTCCTCTGTTCATTAAGGCTGAAAATTCAATAAGTGTTTGGTACGCTGGGACTAAGCTACCTCATAGTGAGCAGCTGTCAAATGATTTGCTGCCTGCTTCTGCTCAAGCCACCACGGTGAACTGATGGAATTGCGCCAGCTTCAGGACAGAGTAAGGGGAATCTTAGCAAGCTCTATCCAGATGCTCCTTTTATCCAGTGCTCCTTGCACTACCACCTGTAAATTTAGAACAATCTATTCGGAATCAAATGGAGGAAAAGAAACTTCATGGATCCATGTGTCTTTTTTTCCCCGAGTAGTGAAGAACCCACGATTGGTGCTAAAAACACATAAATGGTTTTGCTTATAGGCTAGGTGCCTTTTGGATCTGTAGGTTTTGTCAACCATTAACTGACTGCTTACATCACCTACGTCATCAGCTCTGCGCATGAAAAATGCTCATTGGAAGAATCATCCTCTAAAGATATTTCTAATTTAGTGGTTCTTCATAGACAGTGTCGGTGTGTTTTAGGACCACTGTGTGAATGAAGTTGTATAGTGGTCAGAATGGCCATCCTTCCACCCTGCATGCTGCGCCCATATCTTTGTCACTAGAATTTGAAAAAGCTCCCATCTGGGCTTTTGATAATCTCTCAGAGCCATCATGATAATGGGGTGCTGTAGCACTTATGAAGGGTACAAACATAGCAGTGTCAGAGAAAATAATTCCACAGGAGTGAAATGTTTTCATTTGCCTTTAAAAGTTCTGAGTATATAGTACCCTTTATTTCGAGAATGGGTGAAGGATTCAGCCCGGTTCCATCTTGTCCCCAGACTTCTATTAAGCCAGCCTTATCTATACCATGTATTTAGCAACAGTGAAATGCTGAGAGACAAACACTAGTTCATGTTTGAAGCAATGGTGTAGAACTCTCCCATCTCCCCTGCTCCTTTTCTTTCCTAACTTTTCAGCCTGGTTCTGCCTCTAACTGGCTGTCAAATGTTGGCTCTGTTACTCTCACCTCAGTCTCATCTGACTACTTTTAGTGTTTGCGCATTTTACTCTATTACCTGGACTTGGATCTACCTCCTGGACCTTATCTTCATTCACCCATCCTGCACTGAGCAACCCCCATAGCCTTAGGTAGGTAGGAATTCCCCACCCCGGACTCGCCAAGTCTAACAAGAACCCAACCCCACTCCCCACAATCACAGCTGCAAGCCATTGGTAGGGATTCAACTAAGCTACTTACAAACCACTGGCACACTACTGCTTTCATTTTCTTAAAAGTAGAAAACAAAACCCAAGGCTTCAGCTCCAAAAGTGACATTTTAAAAAATAATTCACAATATTTCAAAGTTTAGAGCCTTTATTGAATTTCCAAGTATGTAAGGCACATTAGTGCTAAACAGGCTGCAAGAGGGTAGGGGGTTTCAAATATAAAAACATAAATGAGTAACTTTCACCTCTTTTCCCAACCGTTTTTTTTTCCCCTCCTTCCTTTTTTTTTGCCATCAGTTGTTCTCTCTGTTTGAGGATGCAGGAGCCAGCATTCCCCAGGAAGGGAAATTGGCAAAATAGGAAGGCAGTGGAGGACCAAATATCGGAGGAGGAGCAAAAGCCATAGGCATAGCGAGAAATGGATTGAAACTTGGAGGTCGAGGAGGAATGAAGCAATGAGCAGTAGTGCAAGAAGGTAAACCTGGAGTGCTGGACGACAAGGGCATAGGCCTTGGCCAGTTCTCCACGGGGTGCCGCGGGCCTCCCAGTGGGAAGGAAACATGAGCCAACCTTTCCTTGCAGGTCACTCTCGTATTTCCTGGAGGCACCTCCATCATTATCCCTGATCTAAGGGTGGGGATAGGTGGCGGGCCTCTTACTTGAGAGCCCCTGGATGGAAAGAATCCTTGACCCCTTGGCAAAGCCGCATATAACTTTGCATTACTGCCACCTCTCTCAGTGCCCCCATTGCTGACCCTCGTCCCCCCCACCATCAGTGCGGGAGGGCCGCCAGAGAATTCCCGGGACACATTAATAGAATCCTGTCCCCTCTGCCTCCTGCCTGCCAGCCCCTCAGAGCTATTTACTTCTGCTGTTGCTAGGGACTCTTCCGCAACAGCAGGTGGTGGCTCATAGGGGGGGTTGAGAGCTCTCGAATCGTCGACAGGAATGCAGGATCCTGTGCTCTCTGAGGGACGCTCCAGTTGCTCTCTTGCTAGATCGGCCAGTACATTGAAGGGAGGTCTCAGGGGGACGCGACGGAGGCCCCAGGATTCCACATCATCCTTCTGCATGGAGCTCGGACACTGGAGGGGCACGCCGGGGCGCAGCTCTGGGGTCCCATGTTCATCGGCAGCTACTGCTGTGGGTGAAGGGGCGGGCCCTCCAAGGCTTGCCAAAACAGAAATGAATAGGTTAATAAAAATGAAAATGCCAGGCTTCCCTGGTGGCGCAGTGGTTGAGAGTCCGCCTGCCGATGCAGGGGACACGGCTTCGTGCCCCGGGATCCCACATGCTGAGGAGCGGCTGGGCCCGTGAGCCGTGGCCGCTGAGCCTGCGCGTCCGGAGCCTGTGCTCCGCAAAGGGAGAGGCCACAAGTGAGAGGCCCGCGTACCGCAAAAAAGAAAAGAAAATGCGGTGACCAGAAAATATCTGAAATATGTGATTGATCGAATTCTCTGGAATACACGGTGGGAAAAGGGAGAGCCCAATCTCCTCCCAGGTGTAGTCAGCAAACACTTCTTCGATTCACTTGCCCTTCACCAGGCAGCCTCTTTAGCATCAGGCTTTGTGGTTTCCCTTTATGGCTGACCTGTGGCTCCACCCCGTTCCCCATATTCCCACCTCCTCAAGGCAACAAGGCAGCCTAGAAGACTCAGATAGCTTCCTTAAAAGCTGCAGTGCGCAGGCATGCTAGATAAACAGAGGAAACACCAGCTCTTTCAGTCCCAGTAGGATATATGATCCACGAAACCCATCATTTAGATTCTGGTAGGAGTGCTCTGGAAAGTCTTATGAGGGAAAGCATTTTTTTTTTTTCTCCACAGAAGTCGAAGAAAGGTTAGTTATGCTAACAAACACTCCAGTTTGTTTCTCTTTCATGAAGCATCATTCAACATGTACACCAACTTTTGTTAAAATTTTCTTTCATTCAACCCATACCACACCCTAGAGTAAGAATTTCCTCATATTTAAACCCCACAATTTAGACTAAGGATTTGCAACTTCAAAATTACATTTAAAACTCCAGTATTCTTAGTACCTGAATTTACGTCCTTCACGCTTTTGTCTGTGATCCCCTTCTGCATCCTTCGCAACCCACTCCTCCCCGTTGTCCGTGTCGCACTCACACAGGAAAACAATTCAAATTGTCTTTTGCCTTCAACTTAAACAGTTGTACACAGTTTTGTACTTACACATTTTCAGTACAAGCCATGGAGAAATTTGATCAGCAAAGCCTTCTTGAGGTGATGGAGAAAACCAGCTGAACGCCCACGCCAAGCCAACTCAGTCTGGAGAAATGACTGGTGCTTCTGCTTTAGAGCAGCTTGGCAGGTCGAATGAAGCCAGGGACCAACTGCTTCTTTCTAGATTTGGAGTCCTCTTTATGAGGTTACCAGTTGCTAGGGAAGGGAGGGAGAAAAGGAGCTGGGAGGAGGAGGGGATAAATCTGTGACGCTCCTCTGAAGCTAAATGTATGATTCCTTTTTGCACAGTAGCAGATGAACTTAAAGGCATTCGCTACATTAACCCTGTTGCAGTCCAGTTAGAAAGACAAATCATCGAGACAAATTTAGAAGAATCATGGTGGCATGGTCTTTTGTTAAGAGTTATTTCTGAAGTTTTATTTAGAAAAGGTAGTTATCAAATCTCCTCTTCCAGGGTGGAATTACAAACATTGAGCAGAGTACCATGCCTAATCTTGTAATTTAAACTTCCAGTTTAGGGGGTGCATACTATTAACTTGGTGGAGAACAGAGTTTGGGGGGTTAAATTGCTTTGCAATCTGACTCTCACTTGTGAAGATGAAACAAGAATAGCACTATAAAAAAAAATCCCTCTAAGAATCATATTGGCTCTTACTTTTTAGCCCCTCAATTTGCAATTCTTCCCTTCATCCTACCTTCTAGTTTATTGGCTCAGTATGGTGTATATGCGTGTGTGTGTGTGTGTGTGTGTGTGTGTGTGTGTGTGTGTGTGTCTGTATATACACATATTTCCCAGAATAGAGCTCTGGAAACTTCCCTGCAAGTGAGAGGGGAAATAAAAGGCATAGCAGATAACATCAATTTACAAATATTAGCTCAGATTTTGCCTTGTAACTTTTTGCATAAGGCACTTTCTGTTCTTCCAGCTTAAATTTCTTCCCCCTCCCTACCTTAAGCAAGTATACTTCCTCAGCTTTTATTTTCTGCCAACGATCTACAGATTAATGGCTCTGAAATTACGACGGCCATCCCCTGATCTAAGATTACTAATCTTGCTCTAGGATAAAGCCAAAAACTTGGCCCACTTCCTTAAATTCACCTAAGATTTGTGTTGTTCAGACTAGACTTCAAAGACCTTAAAATAACTTTCTTTATTCCCAATATCAGAATATGCTGTTACATTTCAACATTTCAACAGCTATATATATAGCTGTGTGTGTGTGGGCATGCGTGTGTGCAGGGGGTAGGTACAAGATACTAATGCAAAGAAATGGTCACTGCTGTGAAGCAACAGGCTCATAATAGAAATGACCTTTTGGGTCTCTAAGTCCACATCTTCCTGCCAGGGTGCCTTGTCCCTGTCTATACACTGTCGAATTTTCTTTATCTCATTGAAAGATGAAAGTGGCATGTTTCCAAAACTTCTCCCAGAGGAATCTGTTCCCTTGCCTAGCATGGCTCACTGTTAAGAAATATCTTGATTCTCAAGCTTCAGTTTCCATTTTTCTTTAGTTTATTATTTACTTGTCCTTATGTAAAAGAAAAGTTATTATTAGCAATATAATTGTGGTAGAGCCTTAAAGCCCTTTTAACACTTGCCATATCAGAGGGAATAATGAAACTTGGGTTAATACCTGCTAATAGTTGGGAAGTCGTATTTGCATAGTTTATATTTGAGAGCTTGCATTTTTTTCTGAATAATGGCAAGGATTCCCCAGGAAATCCTTTTATGACTATCAAACTATTGCAATAATTGGTTGTTTTTAGCTAGAAATGCCTATTTAGTAAAATATCACCTTAATTGGATTACGTGAGAGTGAAATGTAATATAGACAGCAAATAGCTGGGCATAGTGACAAAGCCAATGGCACCTTAGAATTTTCCAAAACCATAATAGGTATTATAAATTTATGGATTCTAGCTCAGATTTTGCCTTGCAACTTGTTTGCTTTTGTGCAATGAATGTTTGTTGAATACCTACTGCATGCATTCACTATTTGGTTTAGTGTGGATTATACCACAAAAGTTAAATATGCAACTGGTAGTGACTTCAAGGAATATTCAAACTTTCTGGGGGAGAGAAAAACATCTATAAAAGAAGAATGCAGTAAGAAAGAATAGACACAGACTATTAGCTGTCATTTTCCACAATGGAAATTCAGAAGAAGAAGCTATAATTTTAGGCAAAAGTAGTTGTGAAATATTTTATGGGGAATTGGGGCTTGAGTTGTGTTTTGAAGGGTGGGTGCAATATTCCATGTCAAGAACAGGTATGGAGGGGACTTCCCTGGTGGTCTAGTGGTTGAGAATCCACCTTCCAATGCAGGGGATGTGGTTCAATCCCTGGTTGGGGAACTAAGATCCCAGATGTTGTGGGTCAACTAAGCCCACGTGCCGCAACTACAGAGCCCATGCGCTCTGGAGCCCGCGCTCCACAACTAGAGAAGCCCATGTGCCGAAACCAAAGATCCTGCATGCTGCAATTAAGACCCAACGCAGCCAAAAATAAATTTAAAAAAAGAAGAAGAAAAAGAACAGGTATGGAGGTAGGAATGAAGGGGAAAATTTGGAATTTTGTCGTTCAGATTTTTAATCCAAACTGGGCTCATATTTGGCAGAAATAGAATGTTAAAGAGTCAATTGGACCCTCTAGAGACAGTCAGATCAGCCAGGTAACTAGTAAAGTTGTACCCAGCAGGGAATATTTGAGGGCACTCCGATTTTATAGTTAAAGATAAAACTAGAATCATCTCAAAACCTACTTTTTGACACAAAGCTGTTAGCTGCTTCAATTATCCACTGAGCTCTGAAAATGAAGTAATAAAGTGTATAGTTTTTGTTGTTGTTTCTTTGAATAACTGTTTTGGGGAGGAAAAAATGGGTAATGGAAGTTGAGGATTTGCCAAAAAGTAGCTTAGCTGTGAAAGTAGCTAAGCTATAAATGCCTTTCATTACCTATGGCCTCTAATTTCATGACACAGCTCCAGATATCACTCTCATGTCTCTCAAAAGGTTTTGAGGACTTTATTGAAATGCTAAGTGAGAACCATTCAAAGAGATATATTTACATTTGCCCAGCAATTACAAGGTCATTAAAAATGTGGCTGTACTGCCAAAACGATGTTGTTGGTTGTTTTTCAAAGAAATTTTGCAGATGCGTAAGTACAGGCAAAGTATCATTTAAAATACGTCCTTTCTTTTTTGCTGGAAAAAGAATCCAGGAGATAGAGACATAAGGATGATTTTCTCTCTTTCCATCAGGCTAATAAGAAGGTGATGAAGAGATTGTCATGCTGATCTCTGGGGAGACAGTTGTCAAAAGATCTCATCCATTAACTCGCTTTCAAAATGTAATGTTGCTATGCCTGTGGAAAGCTCTCAGTTTAGGATGTCTAAAAGTACCTCTAGAAGATAGACCAGATATTTTTAAGGGTGTGTTGTTATTTAATTCAGTGTATTAAGAAGCATGAGATTAATTAAGGCATGGTACTACCCCAGAATGGGCCAGACAGAAATATTCAGTTGCACAACTATAGGCAGTACTCCTGTCCTCTCTGCCACCAGCTGTCCTGCAAACTATGTGGTAAGTGACAAGGGTGAACAGGTGAGAGTGTGGTTATTTCACTACCCGTACTGGCAAAAGCAACTAACAACACATGCCTCACTGTTGGACCTATGTGTATGAAGATCAATAGACTATTATTGCTTTTCTCAAGTTCTTTGCTCCAGACTTTAAAAAAATTGTTTTAAACAGGTAATTTATGGCAATGACTCCAAAACAGATTATTTTCTTATAGAAATCAGAAGCTATCAGAAATTCTTTCAACAGATCACTCTAATTTTTCTTGATCTCCTGAGAGTCAGAACTAGAAATTAAGTAACAGCTGGGCAAGCCAGATGAGAAAAATGAAGAAGGAAAAGGAAACTGAGATTTTTTTTTTTTACTACTTACTCTATGCCAGATATTTAATACATTTCGTCTCATTTAATATTCACAGCAAACTTTTAAGGCTGTTACTATTATTATATCTATTTTATAGATGAAGATAAAGACAGGGAGAAGTTTAAGTAGTTTTTTCCAAGGTCCCACAACTAGTAAACAGCAGACAATATTGAGACACAGACAATCTGACACCAGAGCCCGTATTTCTTTCATTCAACCACGTGGCCTCCTGACTATAGTTCTAGGTGAATCACATAGGTGGCTCAGATCCAAACATCTGATCCAGATGTAATCCAGATGTGTACCAGATCCGAGTTTAGTTTATTTAATGCATGTACTCACTGACACTCATCCTAATATAGTTCTGCAGTGAAGAAATCATACAAACTGCATTGCATCTCAGAAAGCTTGCCCATGCAGGAGTAGCAAGTGACTGAAGATTAGGCATTTGGTGGCAGTCCAGCAAGAGGATGAGGACTAAAAGTCCTCTCATGGAGCGAATAGGGTTGGTGACGAGAAAAGAACTTAGTCATAGGACAGCACTGAGTGACCATTACTAATGAATTAATTTTAATATGTGCTCAGTATGACCAGTATTAAAATTAAATTGATTTTGAGTTTTTGAACTGCAGGTATAGGGTTGCTCAGACTATTTCTATGTCACTAAGGTGGGACTGAGCTTATAATCATGGTTAGCTCATCCATCTTCCAGTATTGGAGCAAGTGGGAGAACATAGAGTTAATTGTGTGTGTGTGTTGGGTGAAGTGGGGGTGGGGATAGTTGAGTTGTCCAAGTGAGCTATTAATGATAACTCTGGAGAATACCTTTCTGAATTAGGAAAACACATTAATTAAAAAATAAAATTAATGTATTTTATGTTCACATTGATATATATTATAAATTAAGATATAAACATGGACTAATAAGTAAAATGAGGAAAGTTAATGAAAAAAGTTGTTTTACAGTAACCCATTAGACCATAAGTTTATGACAATTAGACACACACACACACACACACACACACACACATATGCAAGGGAATTGAAGGCATACTTAATTTCTTGAGCACTATGTTTAAAAAACAAAAACTATTTTAGATTAGTTTCTTCTTGCTTATAATTAAGAAAGTGTAAATTCATGCTGAAAACATTTTATCAAGCTTTATTAAAAATGAATCATATGTGCCAACTTTTGAAGGGCTTTGGTTCTGGAATCAGAGGAACACAGACCTGGGTTCAAATCTCAGCTTTACTAGTTACAGACTTTGTGACCTTGGGCAGGTTGCTTAACTTCTCTGAACCTCATTCTCCTCATTTGTGAAGTAGGATTATAGAGAGAATTATATTAAAGCGTGTGTGAAAAGTGACTGTTACAAACTAGGTGATTAAAATATAATCCCTTTCCTTGTGCATAGTTGACTCAGTTTTCTTATATGTAAAATGGGGATGATGATGCCTCTTACCTATTTCAGGGCTGTTGAGGAAATTAAATATGATAATTATATGAAATCACTTTGCAATCTGTAAATCACTGTACATATGTTAGGTTAATAAAACCATGGGTTATATTTCAGGGGCAAGAAGATTTGGGGACACAACACATTTTAAATATCACTGTAGCCACCTATCATAGGTAGCCACTTATTTCGCCTACCTGTAATGCCGTTCTTCATTTCCTGAATCATTAAAGTGGGGAGGATTAACCACAGTATTAAAAAAAAACCCATGGTGTAAAATGCTTTAAACGTTTCAATTGGTGCTACATAAATCTCACCTATTGTTGTTTTTAATGTGGTAGCTGTGTTAGAATAAAGAGTCTGCCTTTTTGTATTTGACTATATATTTAATTGGATTTCAGAATCTTGTGTTGCACAGCAGGAATCACTGAAAACCCCTGTGATGATTAGAATGAAAAGCCTTTAAAAAAAAACAAAAACAAGAAGGTTGCTTGGTTTCCTGATAGTGCAGATTTGATTTATAGATTCTGTGAATGATTTGCTACTTTAGAGAAAAAAATAGGAACCACAGATATAAATAAGTTCATAGGTCACCTGAAATATGCAATAGCCCATATCTCCACTTGCTCTGGTTTGGCCGTATGCAGAATGACCCAGTGCCTCTGGAAGGGCTCATCACTTTGTTTCAGATAGTACTATAGAGCTGTTGAAACTTTAATGCCTGAGTGAGATTCCTCCATTATCTTCTAGTAATCTTAGAAGAAACACTTTCCCATTGCCTGGCCCTCCAGAGTCTGATCTTTTCTTCTGATGAACTCTTCCCCTAAATAAACACATTTATGAATTCATTTCTCTAAAAGCTGAAATTGGAGGATCTGGGGATTTTATTAAAATAGCAGGTTCGCAGGCTCCACCTCTAAGATTCTGATTTAGCTGATCTGTAGTGAAATACAGTTATATGCAGTTTAAATCCTTAATGATTCTGATGTGGTGTTGTTTGGATCACAATAGAGAAATACCGACTAGATGGTCTTTTAACCTTGAAGCCTAGCTTTCTGAGGAAGAATCCAGCCTTCAAGTGGATACTCTTATTCTCTAGGTCTAACCAACTGACTACAGTAGCACTAGAATATAAAACCTTTTTGACCATACCCCATGCCTTCAGTTCCTTTTGTTTCATAAGCCTCCAAATACCATGATTAGTTTCAAACAGATGTGTTGAGTTTAGTTCATCTGGAGCAGCAATTCTGAGTGTGGTCTGGGGAAAACTCGGGTCCCCAAGGTCCTTTCCAAAAGTCCACAAGGTCAAAATATTTTCATCATTGTATGAAGGCATTATTTGCTTTTTTCACTCTCATTCTCTCACTAGTGTACAGTGGAGTTTTCCAGAGGCTGCTTGATATGTGATATCATTGCTTTGAGATTAATGAAACCTGTGGTTCTATATCCTGTGTTTTAAAACTTTTTCAGTTTTAATTTCTAATATGGTAATTATTGATAGATATAACCCACCCAAACAAAAACTCTTTGGAGTCCTGAATAATTTTTAAGAGTGTGAAGTGGTCCTAGACCAAAAAGTTTTAGGACTTCTGTCCTATTTAACCAAACATAGTTTTAAAATGTGCATCAGTTAATGTAAACTGATGAAGTTGCTACCAAATCTCAAGGAAATCTCAAACCTGATTAAAATATTCAGATTCCTATTTTTTTGCCTCCTCTTATAAATTCTTAAGGTAGAAATGTTAGGTAGTTAGTCAGACATTAGCAGCAAGGAGGTGACAGTGGTGAGAAGGGCAAGAAAGAGAAGTCAAGTTACACCCAACCATCTGGGGACTCTCCCCTGACCCCACCCAGAACAGGAGAAACTATGGTCGTGTAGTGGGCAGCATATCCTGATAAAGAGGGGCACAGTAACACGAGGGAACCTCCCCGGGATGCACATGCCCAGAATAGAGAGGCGTATAACCTATAGTAAACACAAACTCATTATATGACAATTATAATAAAATCTACATGGAGAAGGATGTGTTCTCACTCCCTCTTGCGAGAGCACCGGAATCACAACTAACTGCTGAACAATCATCTACAGGAAGACACTGGAACTCACCAAAAATGATACCCTATATCCAAAGACAAAGGAGAAGCCACAAAGAGATGGTAGGAGGGGCGCAATCACAATAAAATCAAATCCCATAACTGCTGGGTGGGTGACTCACAAACTGGAGAACACTTATATGACAGAAGTCCACCCACTGGAGTGAAAGTTCTGAGCCCCATGTCAGGCTTCCCAACCTGGGGGTCTGGCAACAGGAGGAGGAATTCCTAGAGAATCAGTCTTTGAAGGCTAGTGGGATTTGATTGCAGGACTTTGACAGGACTGGAGAAAACAGACACTCCACTCTTGGAGGATACACACAAAGTAGTGTGTGTATTGGGTCACAGAGGAAGGAGCAGTGACCCCACAGGAGACTGAACCAGACCTACTGCCTGGTGTTGGAGGGTCTCCTGCAGAGGAGGGGGGTGGCTGTGGCTCACCACGGGGATGAGGACACTGGCAGCAGAAGTTCTGGGAGGTCCTCCTTGGCGTGGGCCCTCCCAGGGTCTGCAATTAGGCCAACCAAAGAGCCGGGTAGGCTCCAGTGCTGGGTGGCCTCAGGCCAAACAACCAACAGGGAGGGAACACAGCCCAACCTATCAACAGACAAGTGGATTAAAGTTTTACTGAGCTCTTCCCACCACAGCAACAGCCAGCTCTACCTACCACCGGTCCCTCCCATAAGGAAACTTGCACAAGCCTCTTAGATAGCCTCTTCCAGCAGAGGGCAGACAGCAGAAGCAAGGAGAACTACAATTCTTCAGCCTGTAGAATGAAAACCACATTCACAGCAAGATAGACAAAATGAAAAGGCAGACGATTATGTACCAGATGAAGGAACAAGATAAAACCCTAGAAAAACAACTAAATGAAGTGGACATAGGCAACCTTCCAGAAAAAGAATTCAGAATAATGATAGTGAAGATGATCCAGGACCTCAGAAAAAGAATGGAGGCAAAGAAGAGAAGATGCAAGAAATGTTTAAAAAAGACCTAGAAGAATTAAAGAACAAACACCTAGAAGAATTAAAGAACAAATAAAGAGAGATGAACAATACAATAACTGACATGAAAAATACACTAGAAGGAATCAATAGCAAAATAACTGAGGCAGAAGAAAGGATAAGTGACCTGGAAGACAGAATGGTGGAATTCAGAGCTGCGGAACAGAATAAAGAAAAAAGAATGAAAAGAAATGAAGACAGCCTAAGAGACCACTGGGACAGCATTAAACACAACAACATTCGCATTATAGGGGTCCCAGAAGGAGAAGGGAGAGAGAAAAGACCTGAGAAAATATTTGAACAGATTATAGTCGAAAACTTCCCTAACATGGGAAAGGAAATAGCCACCCAAGTCCAGGAAGTGCAGAGAGTTCCATATAGGATAAACCCAAGGAGAAACATGACAAGACACATAGTAATCAAACTGGCAAAAAATTTAAAAAAAGAAAAATTACTGAAAGCAGCAAGGGAAAAATGACAAATAACATACAAGGGAACTCCCATAAGGTTAACTGATGATTTCTCAGCAGAAACTCTACAAACAAGAAGGGAGTGGCATGACATATTTAAAGTGATGATAGGGAAGAACCTACAACAAAGATTACTCTACCCATCAAGGATCACTTTCAGATTTGATGGGGCAATCAAAAGCTTTACAGACAAGCAAAAGCTAAGAGAATTCCAGACCACAGAACCAGCTCTACAACAAATGCTAAAGGAACTACACTAAGTGGGAAACACAAGAGAAGAAAAGGACCTATAAAAACAAACCCATAACAATTAAGAAAATGGTAATAGGAGCATACATATGGATAATTACCTTAAATGTAAATGGATTAAATGCTTCAACAAAAAGACACAGGCTTGCTGAATGGATACAAAAACAAGACACATATATATGCTGTCTACAGGACCTAGGGACACATACAGACTGAAAGTGAGGGGATGGAAAAAGATATTCCTTGCAAATAGAAATCAAAAGAAAGCTGGAGTAGCAATAGTCATATCAGATAAAATAGACTTTAAAATAAAGAATGTTACAAGAGACAAGGAAGGATGCTGTATAATGATCAAGGGATCAATCCAAGAAGAAGATAAAACAATTATAAATATATATGCACCCAACATAGGAGCACCTCAATACATAAGGCAACTGCTAACAGCTATAAAAGAGGAAATCAAGGGCAAAACTATAATAGTGGGAGACTTTATCACCTCACTTACACCAATCAACAGATGATCCAAACAGAAAATTAATAAGGAAACACAAGTGTTAAATGACACAATAGACCAGATAGATTTAATTGATATTTATAGAACATTTGCTCCAAAAACAGCTGATTACACTTTGTTCTCAAGTGTGCATGGAACATTCTCCAGGATAGATCACATCTTAGGTCGCAAATCAAGCCTCAGTAAATTTAAAAAAACTGAAATCATATCAAACCTCTTTACTGACCACAACGCTATGAGATTAGAAATCAATTACAGGAAAAAAAACCCCATAAAAAACACAAACACATGGAGGCTAAACAATATGCTACTAAATAACCAAGAGATCACTGAAGAAATCAAACAGGAAATCAAAAAATACCTAGAGACAAATTACAATGAAAACACGATGATCCAAAACCCAGGGGTGCAGAAAAAGCAGTTCTAAGAGGAAAGTTTATAGCAATACAAGCCTACCTCAAGAAACAAGAAGAATCTCAGATAAACTGTCTAACCTTACACATAAAGGAACTAGAGAAAGAAGAACAAACAAAACCCAAAGTTAGCAGAAGGAAAGAAATCATAAAGATCAGAGCAGAAATAAATGAAATAGAAACAAAGAAAACAATAACAAAGATCAATAAAACTAAAAGCTGGTTCTTTGAGAAGATATACGAAATTGATAAACCATTTGTCAGACTCATCAAGAAACAGAGGGAGAGGACTCAAATCAATAAAATTAGAAATGAGAAAGGAGAAGTTACAACAGACACGCAGAAATACAAAGCATCCAAAGAGACTACTACAAGCAACACTATGCCAATAAAATGGAAAACCTGGAAGAAATGGACAAATTCTTAGAAAGGTATAACCTTCTAAGACAGAACCAGGAAGAAATAAAAAATATGAACAGGCCAATCACAAGTAATGAAACTGTGATTAAAAATCTTCCAACAAACAAAAGTCCAGGACCAGCTGGCTACACAGGTGAAGTCTATCAAACATTTAGAGAAGAGCTACCACCCATCTTTCTCAAACGCTTCCAAAAAATTGCAGAGGAAGGAACACTCCCAGACTCATTCTATGAGGCCACCATCACCCTGATACCAAAACCAAAGATACTACAAAAAAAGAAAATTACAGAACAATACCACTGATGTATATAGATACAAAAATCCTCAACAAAATACTAGCAAACAGAATCCAACAACACATTAAAAGGATCATACACCATAATCAAGTGGGATTTATCCCAGAGATGCCAGGATTCTTCAATATACGCAAATCAATCAATGTGATATTCCATATTAATAAATTGAAGCAGAAAAACCGTATGATTATATCAATAGATGCCGAAAAAGATTTTGACAAAATTCAACACCCATTTATGATAAAAATTCTCCAGAAAGTCACCATAGAGGGAACTTACCTCAACATAATAAAGGCCATATATGACAAACCCACAGCAAACATCATTCTGAATGGTGAAAAAATGAAAGCATTTCCTCTAAGACCAGGAACAAGACAAGGATGTCCATTCTCCCCACTATTATTCCACATAGTTTTGGAAGTCCTAGCCATGGCAATCAGAGAAGAAAAAGAAATAAAAGGAATACAAATTGGAAAAGAAGAAGTAAACCTGTCACTGTTTGCATATGACAGGATACTTTGTATACAGAATCCTAAAGTAGTCACCAGAAAACTACTAGAGCTAATCAATGAACTTGGTAAAGTTGCAGGATACAAAATTAATGCACAGAAATCTCTTGCATTCCTATACACTAATGATGAAAAATCTGAAAGTGAAAGTAAGGAAACACTCCCATTTACCATTGCAACAAAAAGAATAAAATACCTAGGAATAAACCTACCTAGGGAGACAAAAGACCTGTATGCAGAAAACTATAAGACACTGCTGAAAGAAATTAAAGATTATACAAACAGATGGAGAGATATACCATGTTCTTGGATTTGAAGAATCATTATTGTGAAAATGACTCTATTACCCAAAGCGATCTACAGATTCAATGCAATCCCTATCAAATTACCAATGGCATTTTTTACAGAACTACAACAAAAAACATTAAAATTTGTATGGAGACACAAATGACCCCGAATAGCCAAAGCAGTCTTGAGGGAAAAACACGGAGATGGAGGAATCAGACTCCCTGACTTCAGACTATACTACAAAGCTACAGTATTCAACACGATATGGTACTGGCACAAAAACAGAAATATAGATCAATGGAACAGGATAGAAAGCCCAGAGGTAAACCCACGCACCTATGGTCAAGTAATACATGTTGTGTTATATAGTGTAATACAGCACTATTTACAATAGCCAGGTCATGGAAGCAACCTAAATGCCCATTGACAGACGAATGGATAAAGAAGTTGTGGTACATATATACAATGGAATATTACTCAGCCATAAAAAGGAATGAAATTGGGTCATTTGTTGAGACATGGATGGATCTAGAGACTGCCATACAGAGTGAAGTAAGTCAGAAAGAGAAGAACAAATATCGTATATTAACGCATATATGTGGAATCTAGAAAAATGGTACAAATGAACCAGTTTGCAGGGCAGAAATAGAGACACAGATGTAGAGAACAAACATATGGACACAAAGGTGTGAAAGTGACAGGGTGTGTGTGTGTGATGATTTGGGAGATTGGAATTGACACATATACACTTATATGTATAAAATAGATAACTAATAAGAACCTGCTGTATAAAAAAATAAATAAAATATAAAAAAATAAAATCTACATGTGGTTTTTCCCCACAGCCCCCTCAGTGGGCATTTGTTAGCGAGTCAAGGGTGAAAGCATGTGCCGCAGTAAACTTGTTCCAAAGCTCAGGAGTGTCAATCAAATAATGATCCCCTGTCACTCCAAAAAGAGTGTTGGTGAATGTCGAGAAATTGGAACCCTTAGAAATTGTTGCTGGGAATGTAAAATGGTGTGGCCACTGTGAAAAACAGTTTGATGGTTCCTAAATAAGCTTAAAATAAAATTACCATATGGCCCAGCATTTTCAACTCTTACAAGTATACCCAAAGAACTGTATGTAGGTGTTCAAATAAAAACTTGTACACACACGTGCACACACACACACACACACACACACAAATAAGTGCCCTTTCGGAGGGTTTCTTTGGGTCTTGTTTATGGTGAGAAAATATTTGCAAATGAAGCAACTGACAAAGGATTAATCTCCAAAATTTACAAGCAGCTCATGCAGCTCAATAACAACAACAAAAAAAAACCCAATCCAAAAATGGGCAGAAGACCTAAATAGATATTTCTGGAAAGAAGATATACAGTTTGCCAACGAACACATGAAAGAATGCTCAACATCATTAATCATTAGAGAAATGAAAATCAAAACTACAATGAGATATCACCTCACAACAGTCAGAATGGCCATTATCAAAAATTGAGAAACAAATGCTGGAGAGGGTGTGGGGAAAAGGGAACACTCTTGCACTGCTACTGGGAATGTGAATTGGTACAGCCACTATGGAGAACAGTATGGAGGTTCCTTAAAAAACTAAAAATAGAACTACCATATGAACCCAGCAATCCCACTACTGGGCATATACCCTGAGAAAACCAATATTCAAAAAGAGTCATGTACCAAAATGTTCATTGCAGCTCTATTTACAATAGCCAGGAGATGGAAGCAACCTAATGTCCATCATTGGATGAATGGATAAAGAAGATGTGGCATATATATACAATGGAATACTACTCAGCCATAAAAAGAAATGAAATTGAGTTATTTGTAGTGAGGTAGATGGACCTAGAGTCTGTCATACAGAGTGAAGTAGGTCAGAAAGAGAAAGACAAATACCATATGCTAACTCATATATATGGAATCTAAGAAAAAAAATGTCATGAAGAACTGAGGGGTAAGACGGGAATAAAGACACAGATCTACTAGAGAATGGACTTGAGGATATGGGGAGGGGGAAGGGTAAGCTGTGACAAAGCGAGAGAGTGGCATGGACATATATACACTACTAAACGTAAAATAGATAGCTAGTGGGAAGCAGCTGCATAGCACAGGGAGATCAGCTCGGTGCTTTGTGACCACCTAGAGGGGTGGGATAGGGAGGGTGGGAGGGAGGGAGACGCAAGAGGGAAGAGATATGGGAACATATGTATATGTATAACTGATTCACTTTGTTATAAAGCAGAAACTAACACACCGTTGTAAAGCAATTATACTCCAATAAAGATGTAAAATAATAATAAGAATAATAATTTAAGGTAGACCCTAATAAAGATGCAGGTAGCACTCTCTAGAACCGTACTGTATAATAGAATTTTCTGAAATGAGAGAAATGTCCTATATTTGTACTGACAATATCTTAACCATTAGCCATATGAGATGATTATCCACTTGAAATGTGGCTAATATGACTGAGGAACTAAAATTTTTATTTTATTTAAATAGCCACCTGCAGCTAGCAGCTACCACATTGTCCTTAGAAGATACAATTTAAATAAAAAATTATATTTTTTTATTCAAAAAAAAAAAAAGTGCCCTTAAGCCTGTATAAGAATGTGGCTTTTGATTCACAGAAACAGCCTGATACCTCTCTCTCTCTCTCTCTCTCTCTCTCTCCCCCCCCCCTCTCTGAGAGTGTATCTTTGTTTCAATAAATTTTTGATTTGTGCTTACACTTAAAGGGGATGGTTTGCAATTCTTTGCTTACTATCGAGGGACCGAGATTGCTGGCCTGGGTCTTCCGCTGACCTCCTCGGTTGAAGCTATTTTGTTACGAGGCACGTCAACCCGGTGACAGAAAAGAGTAGTACAAAACAAGTAAAAAATTATTGACTTATTGAATGTCTCCTGCATTATCACTACTACATAAGATATTGTAAATGAGGTAAAAATATGTTCTGACTTGAGCAGCTTACATTCTTTTAGGGAAAATAAAAATAAATTATATCTAATGAATGTCTAACTGAAGAATGTTTCCATTATTTTTTAGAGCTTAATCAAAAGCAAAGACAGGTGAGAGGTAAGCAATCTAATCACAGAGGGTTTCTCAGAAGAGGTAGAACCACAGCCCTACTTTGAAGGATGAAGGAGATTTGAATAGGAAAATAAAACATGCTGTCACGTGAAATCCATTCCTAAAAGCTACTACAGTTAGAATTTCAAGGGATTTTTATTTTCATAACTTATCTTCCTATATTGCTTGATTTCATTTTACAAATAACATGATTTTACTAAACAATAACACTTTAAAACAAAACAAAAAATGTCTCAGAGATCTAAAGCAATATCCAGACCATTAGAGGCTAAAACAAGCTGAAACCCCTGCCTCAGGGTCATAGAAATTAAGAAGGAATTGTTTTTCCAGTGGAATTAACTTAGATAACAGTCATAGACCTTTTATTCACCTTTGGCTATTGGCTAAAGCAATATAGAAAATTGTTACCAAAGCCTGGCTTCAAAATCATATTTTCCCTCTGTTTTTACTCTGTATAGCCACCTCATTTTTATATGACTCTGGGTAATTTTTTGTTTGGTTGTTTTCTTTTCTTTCTTCTCTCTCTCTTTTTTTTCTTTTTTTGGGGCTCTGTTTTATGTATTTTTAACTGGTCGGATTATTTTGGACTGAAGGTTCCGTACTGAGACTCAAATGCTCTCTAGGGAGCTTCAGCTGACATTACATACGGAATGTCCAGTTGCTGCATGGCTTGTGCTCAGAGCTATGTAGGACCACTGGGAGCTTTTCAACTGCTACGAAAGTAGCCAATGTCTTTTCTCTCTTCAGTGCTAACAATGGCTTGCAATTCACTTTATTTATTTATTTTTTTAACATCATTATTGGAGTATAATTGCTTTACAATGGTGTGTTAGTTTCTGCTTTATAACAAAGTGAATCAGTTATACATATACATATATCCCCATATCTCTTCCCTCTTGTGTCTCCCTCCCTCCCACCCTCCCTTTTCCACACCTCTAGGTGGTCACAAAGCACCGAGCTGATCTCCCTGTGCTATGCGCTGCTTCCTACTAGCTATCTATTTTACGTTTGGTAGTATATATCCGTCCATATCACTCTCTAACTTTGTCTCAGCTTACCCTTCCCCCTCTCCATGTCCTCAAGTCCATTATCTACGTCTGCAGCTTTATTCCTGTCCTGCCCCTAGGTTCTTCATAACCATATTTTTTTTAGATTCCATATATATGTGTTAGCACACAGTGTTTGTTTTTCTCTCTCTGACTTACTTCACTCTGTATGAGTCTCTAGGTCCATCCACCTCACTACAAATAACTCAATTTCGTTTCTTTTTATGGCTGAGTAATATTCCATTGTATATATGTGCCACTTCTTCTCCATCCATTCATCTGTCAATGGACACTTAGGTTGCTTCTATATCCTGGCTATCGTAAATAGAGCTGCAATGAACATTGTGATACATGACCCTTTTTGAATTATGGTTTTCTCAGGGTATATGCCTAGGAGTGGGATTGCAGGGTCATATGGTAGTTATATTTTTACTTTTTTAAGGAACCTCCATACTGTTCTCCATAGTGACTGTATCAATTTACCTTCCCACCAACAATGCAAGAGGGTTCCCTTTTCTCCACACCCTCTCCTGCATTTACTGTTTGTAGATGTTTTGATGATAGCCATTCTGAATGGTGTGAGGTGATATCTCATTGTAGTTTTGATTTGCATTTCTCTAATGATTACTGATGTTAAGCATTCTTTCATGTGTTTGTTGACAAACTGTATATCTTCTTTGGAGAAATGTCTATTTAGGTCTTCTGCCCATTTTTGGATTGGGTTGTTTGTTTTTTGGATATTGAGCTGCATGAGCTACTTGTAAATTTTGGAGATTAATCCTTTGTCAGTTGGTTCACTTGCAAATATTTTCTCCCATTCTGAGGGTTGTCTTTTGATCTTGTTTAGGTTTCCTTTGCTGTGTAAATGTTTTTAAGTTTCATTAGGTCCCATTTGTTTATTTTTGTTTTTATTTCCATTTCTCTAGGAGGTGGGTCAAAAAGGATCTGGCTGTGCTTTATGTCATAGAGTGTTCTGCCTATGTTTTCCTCTAAGAGTTTAATAGTGTCTGGGCTTATATTTATGTCTTTAATCCATTTTGAGTTTATTTTGTGTATGGTGTTAGGAAGTGCTCTAATTAAATTCTTTTACAAGGAGCTGTCCAGATTTCCCAGCACCACTTATTGAAGAGGTTGCCTTTTCTCCATTGTATATTCTTGCCTGCTTTATCAAAAATAAAGTGACCATATGTGCATGGGTTTATCTCTGGGCTTTCTATTCTGTTCCATTGCTCTATATTTTGGTTTTTGTGCCAGTACCATACTGTCTTGATAACTGCAGCTTTGTAGTATAGTCTGAAGTCCAGGAGCCTGATTCCTCCAGCTCTGTTTTTCTTTCTCAACATTGCTGTGCCTACACAGGGTCTCTTGTGTTTCCATACAAATTGTGAATTTTTTTGTTCTAGTTCTGTGAAAAATGCCATTGGTACTTTGATAGGGATTGCATTCAATCTGTAGGTTGCTTTGGGTAGTATAGTCATTTTCACAGTGTTGATTCTTCCAATCCAAGAACATGGTATATCTCTCCATCTGCTTGTATCATCTTTAATTTCTTTCATCAGTGTCTTATAGTTTTCTGCATACAGGGCTTTTGTCTCCTCAGGTATGTTTATTCCTAGGTATTTTATTCTTTTTGTCGCAATGGTAAATGGGAGTGTTTCCTTAATTTCTCTTTCAGCTTTTTCATCACTAGTTTATAGGGATGCAAGAGATTTCTGTGCAGTAATTTTGTATCCTGCTACTTTACCAAATTCATTGATTAGCTCTAGTAGTTTTCTGGTAGCATCTTTAGGATTCTCTATGTATAGTATCATGTCATCTTGCAAACAGTGACAGTTTTACTTCTTCTTTTCTGATTTGTTTTCATTTACTTCCTTTTTCTTCTCTGATTGATGTGGCTAAAAGTTCCAAAACTATGTTAAATAATAGTGGTGAGAGTGGGCAACCTTGTCTTATTCCAGATCTTAGAGGAAATTGTTTCAGTTTTTCACCATTCAGAATGATGTTGGCTGTGGGTTTGTCATATATGGTCTTTATTATGTTGAGGAAAGTTCCCTCTATGCCTAATTTCTAGAGGTTTTTTTTTTTTTATCATAAATGGGTTTTGAATTTTGTTTAAAACTTTTTCTGCATCTATTGCAATGCTCATACAGTTTTTAACCTTCAATTTTTTAATATGGTGTATCACATTGATTGATCTGTTTATACTGAAGAATACTTGCATTCCTGGGATAAACTCCAATTGAACATGGTGTATGATCCTTTTAATGTGCTGCTGGATTCAGTTTGCTAGTAATTAGTTGAGGATTTTTGCATCTTTGTTCATCAGTGATATTGGCCTGTAGTTTTCTTTCTTTGTGACATCCTTGTCTGGTTTTGGTATCAGGGTGATGGTGGCCTCATAGAATGAGTTTGGGAGTGTTCCTCCCTCTGCTATATTTTGGAAGAGTTGGAGAAGGATAGGTGTTAGCTCTTCTCTAAATGTTTGATAGAATTCACCTGTGAAGCCAGCTGGTCCGGGGCTTTGGTTTGTTGGAAGATTTTTAATCACAGTCTCAATTTAAGTGCTTGTGATTGGTCTGTTTATATTTTCTATTTCTTCATGGTTTGGTCTCGGAAGGTGGTGCTTTTCTAAAAATGTGTCCATTTCTTCCAGGTTTTCCATTTTATTGGCATAGAGTTGCTTGTAGTGATCTCTCATGATCCTTTGTATTTCTGCAATGTCAGTTGTTACTTCTCCTTTTACCTTTCTAATTCTACTGATTTGAGTCTTCTCCCTTTTCTTCTTGATGTGTCTGGCTAATGGCTTATCAATTTTATTTATCTTCTCAAAGAACCAGCTTTTAGTTTTATTGATGTTTGCAATTTTTTCCTTCATTTCTTTTTCACTTATTTCTGATCTGATATTTATGATTTCTTTCCTTCTGCTAACTTTGGCGTGTTTTTGTTCTTCTTTCTCCAATTGCTTTAGGTGTAAGTTTAGATTGTTTATTTCAGATGTTTCTTGTTTCTTCATGTAGGCTTGTATTGCTGTAAATTTCCCTCTTTGAACTTCTTTTGCTGCATCCCATAGGTTTTGGGTTATCGTGTTTTCATTGTCATTTTTTTCTAGGTAATTTTCGATTTCCTCTGATTTCTTCAGTGATCTCTTGGTTATTAAGTAGTGTATTGTTTAGCCTCCATGTGTTTGCATTTTTCACAGATTTTTTTCCTGCAATTGGTATTTAGTCTCATAGAGTTGTGGTCAGAAAAGATACTTGATACGATTTCAATTTTCTTAAATTTACCAAGGCTTGATTTGTGACCCAATGTATGATCTATCCTGTAGAATGTTCCATGAGAACTTGAGAAGAAAGTGTATTCTGTTGTTTTTGGATGGAGTGTCCTCTAAATATCAATTAAGTCCATCTTGTTTAATGTATCATTTAAAGCTTGTGTTTCCTTATTTATTTTCATTTTGGATCATCTGTCCATTGGTGAAAGTGGGGTGTTTAAGTCTCCTACTCTGATTGTGTTACTGTCGATTTCCCCTTTTATGGCTGTTAGCATTTGCCTTATGTATTGAGGTGCTCCTATGTTGGGTGCATAATTATTTACAATTGTTATATCTTCTTCTAGGATTGATCCCTTTATCGTTATGTAGTGTCCTTCTTTGTCTCTTGTAATAGTCTTTCTTTTAACGTCTTTTTTGAGTGATATGAGAATTGCTACACCAGCATTCTTTTGATTTCCATTTGCATGGAATGTCTTTCTCCATCCCCTCACTTTCAGTCTGTATGTGTCCCTAGGTTTAATGTGGGTCTCTGGTAGACAGCATATGGGTCTTGTTTTTGTATCCATTCAGCAAGCCTGGGTCTTTTTGTTGAAGCATTTAATCCATTCATGTTTAAGGTAATTATCGATATGTAAATTCTTATTATCATTTTCTTAATTGTTTTAGATTTGTTATTGTACGTCTTTTCCTTCTCTTGTGTTTCCTGCCTAGAGAAGTTCCTTTAGCATTTGTTGTAAAACTGGTTTGGTGGTGCTGAATTCTCTTAGCTTTTGCTTGTCTGTAAAGGTTTTAATTTCTCCATTGAATCTGAATGAGATCCTTGATGGGTAGAGTAATCTTGGTTGTAGGTTTTTTTCCTTCATCACTTTAAATATGTCCTGCCAGTCCCTTCTGTCTTGCAGAGTTTCTGCTGAAAGATCAGCTGTTAACCTTATGGGGATTCCCTTGTATGTTATTTGGTGTTTTTCCCTTGCTGCTTTTAATATTTTTTTCTTTGTATTTAATTTTTGATAGTTTGATTAATATGTGTCTTGTGTATTTCTCCTTAGATTTATCCTGTATGGGACTCTCTGCACTTCCTGGACTTGATTAACTATTTCCTTTCCCATATGAGGTAAGTTTTCAACTATAATCTCTTCAAATATTTTCTCAGTCCCTTTCTTTTTCTCTCCTTCTTCTGAGACCCCTATAATCCGAATGTTGGTGTGTTTAATATTGTCCCAGAAATCTCTGAGACTGTCCTCAATTCTTTTCATTCTTTTTTCTTTGTTCTGCTTTACAGTAGTTACTTCCACTATTTTATCTTCCAGGTCACTTATCCATTCTTCTGCCTCATTTACTCTGCTATTGATTCCTTCTAGAGAATTTTTAATTTTATATATTGTGTTGTTCATCATTGTTTGTTTGCTCTTTAGTTCTTCTAGGTCCTTGTTAAATGTTTCTTGTATTTTCTCCATCCTATTTCCAAGATTTTGGATCATCTTTACCATTATTACTCTGAATTCTTTTTCAGGTATACTGCCTATTTCCAGTTCATTTATTTGGTCTGGTGAATTTTTACCTTGCATCTTCATCTGCTGTGTATTTCTCCATCTTCTCATTTTGCTTAACTTACTGTGTTTGGGTTTCCTTTTTGTAGGCTGCAGTTTCGTAGTTCCCGTTGTTTTTGGTGTCTGCCCCCAGTGGCTAAGGTTGGTTCAGTAGGCTGTGTAGGCTTCTTGGTGGAGGGGACTAGTGCCTGTGTTCTGGTGGATGAGGCTGTATCTTGTCTTTCTGGTGGGCAGGTCCATGTGTGGTGGTGTGTTTTGGGGTGTCTGTGGCCTTATTATGATTTTAGGCCGCCTCTCTGCTAATGGGTGAGGTTGTGTTCCTGTCTTGCTAGTTGTTACCCATAGGGTGTCCAGCACTGTAACTTGCTGGTTGTTGAGTGGAGCTGTGTCTTAGCATTGAGATGGAGATCTCTGGGAGAGCTTTTGCCATTTAATATTACATGGAGCCAGAAGGTCTCTGGTGGACCAGTGTCCTGAACTCAGCTCTACCACCTCAGAGGCACAGTCCTGACACTCGGCCGGAGCACCAAGGTCCTGTCAGCCACAAGCTCAGAGGAAAAGGGAGAAGGAAAGAAAGAAAGAAAGAAAGAAAAAAGTAAAGTAAAATAAAATAATTATAATAAAATTAAAAAATAATTATTGAAAATTAAAAAGTAATAAAAAAAAGAAAGTAAGAAGAGTACAACCAAACTAAAAAACAAATCCACCAATGATAACAAGTGCTAAAAACTATACAAAAAAAAAAAAGGAAAGACAGAATCCTAAGACAAATGGTAAAAGCAAAGCCATACAGACAAAATCACAAAAAGAAGCATACACATACACACTCACAAAAAGAGAAAAAGGAAAAATATATACATATCATTGCTCCCAAAGTCCACCACTTCAATTTTTGGATGATTCCTTGTCTATGCAGGTGTTCCACAGATGCAGGGTACATAAAGTTCATTGTGGAGATTTAATCCACTGCTCCTGAGGCTGCTGGGAGAAATTTCCCTTTCTGTTCTTTGTTCGCACAGCTCCTGGGGTTCACCTTTGGATTTGGCCCTGCCTCTGCATGTAGGTCGCCTGAGGGCATCTGTTCATTGCTCAGACAGGACCGGGTTAAAGGAGCAGCTGATTAGGGGCTCTAGCTCACTCAATCCAGGTGGAGAGAGGGTAAGGAATGTGGGGCTAACCTGCATTGTCAGAGACCGTTGTGACATTGCAACAGCCTGAGGTGTGCCGTGTGTTCTCCCAGGGAGTTGTCCCTGGATCACGGGACCCTGGCAGTGGCAGGCTGCACAGGCTCCCGGGAGGGGAGGTGTGGATAGTGACCTGTGCTCGCACACAGGCTTCTTGGTGGCTGCAGCAGCAGCCTTAGCATTTCATGCCCATCTCTTGTGTCTGTGCTGATAGCTATGGCTCACGTCCATCTCTGGAATTGTTTAGGTGGTGCTCTGAATCCCTTCTCCTCCGTGAACCCTGAAACAATGGTGTCTTGCCTCTCAGGCAGGTCTAGTCTTTTTCCCGGACTCCCTCCAGCTATCTCTGGTGCACTGGCTCCCTTCAGGCTGTGTTCACGCAGCCAACACCAGTCCTCTCCCTGGGATCTGACCGAAGCCCGAGCCTCAGCTCCCAGCCCCTGCCCGCCCTGGCAGGTGAGCAGAGAAGCCTCTCAGGCTGGTGAGTGCCGGTCATCACTGATCCTTTGTGTGGGAATCTCTCCGCTTTGCCCTCTGCACCCCGTGGCTGCGCTCTCCTCCTCGGCTCCGAAGCTTCTCCCCTCTGCCACCCACAGTCTCCGCCCGCGAAGGGGCTTCCTAGTGTGTGGAAACCTTTCCTCCCTCACAGCTCCCTCCCACTGGTGCAGGTCCTGTCCCTATTCTTTTGTCTCTGTTTTTTCTTTTGCTCTACCCAGGTATGTGGGGAGTTTCTTGCCTTTTGGGAAGTCTGAGGTCTTCTGCCAGCATTCAGTAGGTGTTCTGTAGCAGTTGTTCCACATGTAGATGTATTTCTGATGTATCTGTGGAGAGGAAGGTGATCTCCGCATCTTACTCCTCTGCCATCTTGAAGTTCTCCCCTGCAATTCACTTTAAATTCTCCTCACGATGACCCTTTGTATTATATCTGTAGTAAATATAAAGCAGTAGTTCCTGTTTTTGCTAAATTCATCAGACTTTATTTTTGTACTGGAGACAAAAATGTCCTCCATTCCTATATTTGGGTCCTTTTAGCTCTATTGTGTAGGCTCCTGAAAGACTTTCCCAAGGGTCTTGGCTCCCCAGTTGAAAGAATACCATTTCTGTGTGTGTGTCTACTATGCACCATATCACACAATTGTTTGATTTTCATAAGATTAAAATAAGAACAATTTTGATTTTCTGATGTCTCCTACTTTTATTTCCGAGAAGTTTTCACTGTGATTTTTCTGGACTTGAGGAAACAGTAGGGGAAAGAAGTTTTGATTATGCAAATATAAAAATTATCAAAGTGGGGGTACATACCAGACAGATTTGATGAGAGCTCACAGTGCTTTTCAATATTTACTTTTTGTCACCAAATTAAATTTCAGATATATTTAGTAAGTGGATTACAACATTTAAACAAATAATAACTTTATGCAGCAAAACCTAATTATATTTGTTTAGTCTTGTACTTTGGGTCACTCACAGGAAACAGATTTGGAATCGCCAATATAAAGTTCTCAGTATTCATTATATCATACACTCTATTATTTGCTAACAGAAGCTACATTTTATAGTCTGAACTACTTTCCAAACCCAAGCTAAGATGTGATACATCTATCTGCAAAGTCTTTTTTTTCCTGTGGCTTAAGAGAATTCATAGGTGATGTTACTCAAGTTTCTCTTATAAAAAAATCTTACAGTACAAAATTAACTTAAAGATTTTGGGGAATGTAATGTGGTTTAAATATAAATTCATTGCATGGCAATTACCTGACAGCATAGTGGAATATACCACCATAATAGGAGATTGCAATAAAAGGAAAATTGATGCTATAGAGTCTTCAAAACTTAAAGGAATAAAGAGAACTTATTAAGCAAGTGTGCCATTATATGTCTTCCCTGTGAGCTTAATATGTGCATTAATATAAGCATAAATATATTCAACATATCTGTCAAATATTTAAAGGGTACATATCTTAGATTAAATACCTCACCATTGGTTGGTTTGTTGTTAGGTATATATTTTATATACATATTTTATCTAAAGTTTAGAACACAGAACTAGTAATGTGAAACAAAAATTAAACCTCTAGTGTCTAGAAAATTAAACATACTAAAGGAGATTATGCCATGATTATTATTGGATTAAACAATAAGCATCTTAAGAATTCTTCTTTGGGGAATGTGAAATAATGTGTGGTATACTATTACTAGGGCTATAACTGCATTCTTGAGAATTGCAAAGTGTGCTGATAAAGATCTTCCATGTTTGCAAGTCAGAGAACACAAATCTATTGTCATGTTTGCTGAAAACATATTTTTAACCAAAATCTCTGAAATTGCTCACTCCTGCACATACATCTGCTGAAGATTATTTTGAAAATTGTGCCACTGACTTCTTAGATAGCTCATACTACATTATGTGCAAGTGCAAGAGAAGGAAATGAAGAAAAGGAAGAATATGGAAGGTGATATTCAGTGTAAAGTTTTCTAACCCTTCTGTTCTAAATATGTAACCATCTTTTGCTCTCTGGTATGTGTAAGATCAGATAGGATCTAGAAGGTAGTAAGAGAAAATGGTAAGAAGCACAGCGAAAAGCAGCCTCTATTTAAAGAGAAAATGTCAAATGTCTAATTCTTCTGAAAATTTTGGAGGAGACAAAAAATAAATGTCTGGTCAAAGGCCAAGCTCCACAAATGTTTATTCCATTGTATATATGTTTTATTTTGTTCTGAAACTTAAAACAACTCTGTAAAAGCCACTGAATCACAAAGGGAGAACTGACAACTGCCAGAAGGTCATTGATGACAAGTACTTTAGAGAAAGTAGTTTATAACCACCTATTTTTTTCCAATTTCTGAACTATTGACATTTTGTTTATGATGGAACTCCACTTAATACTATAAAGTTCAATTTTACTACTTGTAAATTCTAGATGTGATTTTAGATAAAATTTGGTGTTTGCAAAGCCCTTTTTAATGTTACTTATCAATTCTTCCCTCTTTAAAGAGGCAAGTAGAAAATAAAAACACATCTAACTAAACTAGAATCATGGGAAATAGCAGTGGTAATCAATATTCTAGCCAGCTAAGGATAAAAGTAGAATGTTCTAACTTATCTAGGTAGGAAGCTACTGAAATTTTCACTTAGCATGTCTCGACATAGTGGTTAGGAGTAATGGCTCAGGAATTACCTGTGTGCTCTTAGATAGGTTATTTATTTTCTCTGAACTTCAGCTTCTTCATCTGTAAAATAAGGATAATAATATTGCCAACCTTATGGGGTTGTTGTGAGAATTAAATAAAATAATGCATGTAAAATACCTAGCACCATGCCTGGTAAATAGTAATTATTCAATACACTTGTTACAGCATTTAGGAGGAAAGTTCCCAGATTAATAATATAGCTTTGGGAGTAGCACTTGTTTTCATTATTGAAAATTTGGGAGCGACTACTATCAATAACTGTAGGTGGATATCATGAGGAGAACACCTTAGAATATTTTAGAGCATTTGGGCACATGAAGAAGTAATACAACTGCCACATCTATATGTCCCCAATCCTAAAGTAATGAATTCTATGAGTTAGAGAATATGTATTTTTAAAAATCAGAGAAAATTATCTACTAAAATAAGGATGTCTGACAGGGTACAAAGTTTACAAAGTGGAGTTGAAGAATTTGTTTTCTTATAAAATGACATTTTTTTCTTTTTTGAATGTTTCTCACTGGGGATATAAATCACTTTCTAGACTGAGAAGTAATGATCATTCAGATATAGTGATGAGAATGGGGTCGAATCTAAACTGGTATATTTGAAAAGATTTCACTATGCTTAATTTCTTATTATTTTATTCTAATGAAGCTTTTTAACTTCTTCTACACTTGTTTTCTCCTCAACAAAGTTGAGCTACGCTTTCTTCTCTCTAATCAACCACAGTCGACTTCTCAACATTAAGTCATCATTGGGTGTATTTTGTAAAGTGCAGTATGTGAAAAGGGCAGTATATTAATTTGAGTTATGCCAAGAATTGATTAGAAAAAATGTACTTGAAGAAGGGAGAGTATGTTCTAGTCCCAGCTATGCCACTAACTCATCTGTGTAAATTGAGATGAGCCATTTGATCTCTTTAAACTTGAATTCCCCTATCTGTAAAATGAAGGAATTTAATATAGTCATCTTTCTGGTTTTATGATTCTAGAAGCAGAATTCAGAATTAATATTGTTCATTTTTAGATGGAATTACGTATACTACTGTTCAAACCATGTTTGTTTTAGGCCTGTTACCTAGTCCTTTTAAATCTTATTTAATATAGCCTATTGATAGATATGGAATTTAGTTCTGTCTCCAAAATGGGAAAGTGCTACGATCTGAATGTTTATGTCCCTCCCCAATTCATATGTTGAAAACCTAATGCCCAAGGTAATGGTATCAGAAGGTAGAGTCTTTGGGAGGTGATTAGGTCATCATGAGTGAGATTCGTGCCCTTATAAAAGAGGCCCCAGAGAACTAGCTCATCCCTTACACCATATGAGGACATAGTGAAAACTTGGCAGTCTGCATCTTAGAAGAGCAGCTTCTTCAGAACTCCATCATACTTGGCACCTTGATTTTGGACTTCCAGCCTCCAAAACTGTGAGAAATAAATGTTTGCTGTTTATAAGCCACACAATCTGTGGTATTTTGTTATAGCAGCCTGAATGGACTAAAATAAAAAGACATAATATATGCCCCTCTATTATCAAGAGAGAAAAAACAAACAGCTAATTATTATCACAGTCCTAGTGTATGAACATAGTCTTTCATCTTCCCCATAAACTCCTCATATGAAAGTTTTCATGAACACACTTAAACTAAATATAGTACCTAGTGAATAATCTTTTGCCAATAGAACTGCTAAATAGTACGTTCTGATGGGTAGGACTTGGTTCATGCCAGTAAGTTAACACATTCGAATTCAGTGGGTACAGCCCTCTCTGAATGGACTCAGGCAACAGATTAATATTTTTCTCACAGACGAACAATTCGTTTGTCCACACATAATTAAAGTGTTATTTTACTAGTCATCTCACCAAAAATATGTCTATCTGCTCCTTGACAAATTGCTTACCTGATTCTTTGGCTAATATCTTACATAAGAAACAGTTTAACTCTTTCTCTTTCTTCCTTTCTTCCTTCTTTCCTTCCTTCCTTCCTTCCTGCCTGCTTTCCTTTCTTTTTCTCTTTCTTTCTTATTTTGTCTTACAGCATGCCTATTTCATTATTTACCTTACACATTTAGGAAATGCACAAATATATTTACAGGACCTGAACTTTTTTTTTTTCTTAACATCTTTATTGGGGTATAATTGCTTTACAATGATGTGTTAGTTTCTGCTTTATAACAAAGTGA
This sequence comes from Lagenorhynchus albirostris, assembly GCF_949774975.1. NCBI lineage: Eukaryota > Metazoa > Chordata > Mammalia > Artiodactyla > Delphinidae > Lagenorhynchus > Lagenorhynchus albirostris. The sequence continues at coordinate 22,913,159 of NC_083116.1, forward strand.
ATCAGTTATACATATGTTCCCATAACTCTTCCCTCTTGTGTTTCCCTCCCTCCCACCCTCCCTATCCCACCCCTCCAGGCGGTCACAAAGCACCCAGCTTATCTCCCTGTGCTATGCGGCTGCTTCCCACTAGCTATCTACCTTACGTTTGGTGGTGTATATATGTCCATGCCTCTCTCTCGCTTTGTCACAGCTCACCCTTCCCCCTCCCCATATCCTCAAGTCCGTTCTCTAGTAGGTTTGTGTCTTTATCCCTGTCTTACCCCTAGGTTCTTCATGACATTTTTTTTCTTAAATTCCATATATATGTGTTAGCATACGGTATTTGTCTTTCTCTTTCTGACTTACTTCACTCTGTATGACAGACTCTAGGTCCATCCACTTCATTACAAATACCTCAATTTCGTTTCTTTTTATGGCTCAGTAATATTCCATTGTATATATGTGCCACATCTTCTTTATCCATTCATCTGATGATGGGCACTTAGGTTGATTCCATCTCCAGGCTATTGTAAATAGAGCTGCAATGAACATTTTGGTACATGGCTCTTTTTGAATTATGGTTTTCTCAGGGTATATGCCCAGTAGTGGGATTGCTGGGTCATATGGTAGTTCTATTTGTAGTATTTTAAGGAAACTCCATACCGTTCTCCATAGTGGCTGTACCAATTCACATTCCCAGCAGCAGTGCAAGAGTGTTCCCTTTTCTCCACACCCTCTCCAGCATTTATTGTTTCTAGATTTTTTGATGATGGCCATTCTGACTGGTGTGAGATGATATCTCATTGTAGTTTTGATTTGCATTTCTCTAATGATTAATGATGTTGAGCATTCTTTCATGTGTTTGTTGGCAGTCTGTATATCTTCTTTGGAGAAGTGTCTATTTAGGTCTTCTGCCCATTTTTGGATTGGGTTGTTTGTTTTTTTGTTATTGAGCTGCATGAGCTGCTTGTAAATTTTGGAGATTAATCCTTTGTCAGTTGCTTCATTTGCAAATATTTTCTTCCATTCTGAGGGTTGTCTTTTGGTCTCGTTTATGGTTTCCTTTGCTGTGCAAAAGCTTTGAAGTTTCATTAGGTCCCATTTGTTCATTTTTGTTTTTATTTCCATTTCTCTAGGAGGTGGGTCAAAAAGGATCTTGCTGTGATTTATGTCATAGAGTGTTCTGCCTCTGTTTTCCTCTAAGAGTTTGATAGTTTCTGGCCTTACATTTAGGTCTTTAATCCATTTTGAGCTTATTTTTGTGTATGGTGTTAGGGAGTGATCTAATTTCATACTTTTACATGTACCTGTCCAGTTTCTGGACCTGGACTTTTTATTGAGATCTAACCTACATACAATAAAATGCATCTTCAGTGTTCCATCTGATGTTTAGACAGCTGTATAAATCCATGTAATCACCATCTAAAACAAAATGCAGAAGAACATTTCCATCATTCCAGAAGTTTCTTTCATGTCCCTTTCCAGTTTATTCTCCCTGCACCGAGAGGGAGTGGTTTTCTAATTTTTATCACCATAAACTGATTTGCCAGCTCAAAAATATTATTTAAATGTAATCATTTAGTATGAGTTCATTTATGCCTAACTTCTTTGCTTTTGAGACTTATCCAAGCTAGTGCTCATTTTGTTAGTCCATTCCTTTTTACTGCTGAATAGTATCCCATTGTATAAAAGTAGCATGTGTTGTTAATCAATTCTCCTGTTGATGGACCTTGGTGTTGCTTCCATTTGGGGGCTATTATTAATAAATATGTTATGAAGATTGTTGTACAAAGTCTGTGTATTTATATGTGTGTGTGTGTTTATTTTAGTATAGACTTGAAACTGCTTTTGGATGAAAAGGAAGTATGGCTCACATCATGTATAATGGTAACAATAAACGAAAAACACTAGGCTTCTTATATTAATTTCAAACAAAGCAGACTAAGAAAAAGGAAAATTATTAGGGATAAAGGTGGAATTACATGATGATGAAGTGTCAACTTGCCAAAAAGTAGCAAGCCTTAATGTGTTCACATCTAACAACAGAGCATCAAAATATATAAAGCAAAAACTCATAGAACTGTAATAAAAAATAGACAAATCCATTATTATAGCTAGGAACTTCAACAGTACTCTTTCAGTAACTGATAAATCAAGCAAGCAGAACATCAGTAAGCATATAGTTGACCTGAATAGCACTATCAATCAACTTGATCTTATTGATATTTATAGAATACGCCAACTAACAACAGCATAATAAACATTCTTTTTAAGCTCACAAGGAACATTTGCCAAGATAGATTACATTCTGGGTCATAGTACTCACTTTAACAAATTTAAGAGAATGTAAATCACACAAAGTCCTCAGAGTATAATGGAATTAAATGAGAAATTGATAAAACAGAGAGAAAAAGAATACTGCCAAATATTTTGAAATTAAACAACACATTAATTCAATATTTCAATCAATTTAATTAATAAATGAAATGTGTCAAGTAATGTCTCAAGAGAAATTAAAAATAATTTGAACTAGTGTACCTGAAACTAACACAACATTGTAAATCAACTATACTTCAATAATAAAAAATAATTTGAACTAAATGAAAATGTAACTTATCAAAGCTTATAGGATGCAGCAAAAGCAGTACTTAGAGATAAATTTATGGCATTGAATGCGTATATTAGAAAAGAAGAAAGACCTAAGATCAATAAACTTAGCTTATACCATAGGAGGCAAGAGAAATAAGAAAAGTTGAAGATTAAAACAACCAAAGGAAAGAAATAATAAAAATTAGAGTATAATTTCAAAGACATTGAAAGCAGGAAAACAATAGAGGAAATCCATGAAAATAAATGCTCGTTCTTTTAAAAGATCGATTTAATTGATAAACCTCTAGCCTAATAACCCAGAAAAAATAGTAGTCACAAAACAATGATATAAAAAAAAATAAAGTCATTACTATTACCTTAAAATGATAATAAAAGTGCTATATACAGCTCTATGCTCACAAGTTTTACAATTTGATGAAATTAACCTACTCCTTGAAAGACACAAACTACCAATACTCACAAGGAAAAAATAGAAAATCTGAACAGGCATAGGTCTATAAATAAGTTGAATTAAAAATGAAAAAATTACAAAAAAGCAAAGCCCTCATCTCAGAGAAATTATATCAAATGTTATGGAAGGAATAATAACAATTCTCCACAATGTCTTCCAGATGACAGAAGGAGAGGAAACATTTCCTAACTCACTTGATATATGAAGCAGATATTACCCTATACTAAAACCAGATAAAGATGTTAAATAAAGAAATGTATAGACTGCTATCTATCATGAGCACAGATGCAAAAATCTTCAACAAACTATCAGGAAATTGAATCCAGCAATGTATACAAATAATTTTACACCATTTCCAATAGAATTTACTGGAATTTTTTCAGTTCGTTTCAACATTTGAACATCACTCAATGTAATTCAACACAACAATATATTTAAGAAGAATCATAATCATACAATTGATGCAGAAAAAGCATTTGACAAAATCCAACATCCATTCTGAAAAAAGTTTCAGCATACTCAGAATAGAGAGGAACTTCCTTAATTTGATTTTTAAAAAATCAACAAAAACCCTACAGCTACTTAATGGTAAGAAACTGATCTCTTAACCCTAAAACTTGGAATAGAGTATAAAAAAACATGAAACAGTTCTAAATGCACATTTCTAAGTTAAAAAAACCAGTCAAAGAAGGTTACACACTTTATTTACTTTTTTTAACATTTATATATTTAATTTCAGTGGTAGGTGCAAGGCTTTTTTTTTTTAACATCTTTATTGGAGTATAATTGCTTTACAATGGTGTGTTAGTCTCTGCTGTATAACAAAGTGAATCAGCTATACATATACATATATTCCCATATCTCCTCCATCTTGCATCTCTCTTCCATCCTCTCTATCCCACCCTTCTAGGTGGTCACAAAGCACCAAGCTGATCTCCCTGTACTATGCGGCTGCTTTCCACTAGCTATCTACTTTACATTTGGTAGTGTATATATGTCCATGCCACTCTCTCACTTCGTCCCAGCTTGCCCTTCCCCCTCTTTTGTCCTCAAGTCCATTCTCTACGTCTACATCTTTATTCCTGTCCTGCCCCTAAGTTCATCAGAACCATTTTTTTCTTTTTTTTAGATTCTATACATATGTGTTAGTATGCAGTATTTGTTTTTCTCTTTCTAACTTACTTCACTCTGTATGACAGACTCTAGGTCCATCCACCTCACTACAAATAACTCAATTTTGTTTCTTTTTATGGCCAAGTAATATTCTATTGTATATATGTGCCACATCTCTTCTTTATCCATTCATCTGTCAATGGACACTTAGGTTGCTTCCATGTCCTGGCTACTGTAAATAGAGCTGCAATGAACATGGCAGTACATGACTCTTTTTGAATTATGGTTTTCTCAGGATATATGCCCAGTAGTGGGATTGCTGGGTCATATGGTAGTTCTTTTAGCTTTTTAAGGAACCTCCATACTGTTCTCCATGGTGGCTGTATCAATTTAAATTCCCACCAACAGTGCAAGAGGGTTCCCTTTTCTCCATACCCTCTGCACCATTTATTACTTGCAGACTTTTTGACTATGGCCATTCTGATCGCTGTGAGATGATACCTCATTGTAGTTTTCATTTGCATTTCTCTAATGATTAGTGATGTTGAGCATCCTTTCATGTGTTTGATGGCAATCTGTATATCTTCTTTGCAGAAATGTTTATTTAGGTCTTCTGTCCATTTTTGGATTGGGTTGTTTGTTTTCTCTGATATTGAGCGGCATGAGCTGCTTGTATATTTTGGAGGTTAATCCTTTGTCAGTTGCTACATTTGCAAATATTTTCTCCCATTCTGAGGGATATCTTTTCGTCTTCTTTATGGTTTCCTTTGAGGTACAAAAGCTTTTAAGTTTCATTAGGTCCCATTTGCTTATTTTTGTTTTTATCTCCCTTTCTCTAGGAGGTGGGTCAAAAAATATCTTGTTGTGATTTATGTAAGAGTGTCCTGCCTATGTTTTCTTCTAAGAGTTTTATAGTGTCTGGGCTTATATTTAGGTCTTTAATCCATTTGGAGTTTATTTTTGTGTATGGTGTTAGGGAGTGTTCTAATTTCATTCATTTACATGGAGCTGTCCAGTTAACGCAGCACCCCTTATTGAAGAGGCTGTCTTTTCTCCTTTGTATATTCTTGCCTCCTTTATCAAAGATAAGGGGACCATATGTGCATGGGTTTATCTCTGGGATTTCTATCCTGTTCCATTGATTTATATTTCTGTTTTTGTGCAGGTGCCATACTGTTTTGATGACTGTAGCTTATAGTATAGTCTGGAGTCAGAGAGCCTGATTCCTCCAGCTCCGTTTTTCTTTCTCAAGACTGCTTTGGCTATTTGGGATCTTTTGTGTTTCCATACAAATTGTGAAATTTTTTGTTCTAGTTCTGTGAAAAATACCAGTGATAGTTTGATAGGGATTGCATTGAATCTATAGATTGCTTTGGGTACTAGAGTTATTTTCACAATGTTGATTCTTCCAATCCAAGAACATGGTATATCTCTCCATCTGTTTGTAATCATCTTTAATTTCTTTCATCAGTGTCTTATAGTTTTCTCCATACAGGGCTTTTGTCTCCTTAGGTAGGTTTATCCTAGGTATTTTATTCTTTTTGTTGCAGTGATAAATGGGAGTGTTTCCTTAATTTGTCTTTCAGTTTTTTCATCATTCGTGTATAGGAATGCCAGAGATTTCTGTGAATTAATTTTGTATCCTGCTACTTTACCAAATTCATTGATTAGCTCTAGTAGTTTTCTGGTAGCACTTTTAGGATTTTATATGTATAGTATCATGTCATCTGCAAACAGTGACTGCTTTACTTCTTTTCCAATTTGGATTCCTTTTATTTCTTTTTCTTCTCTGATTGCTGTGGCTAAAACTTCCAAAACTATTTTGAATAATAGTGGTGAGAGTGGGTAACCTTGTCTTGTTCCTGATCGTAGTGAAATGGTATCAGTTTTTCACCATTGAGGACAATGTTGGCTGTGGGTTTGTCATTTATGGCCTTTATTATGTTGTGGTAAGTTCCCTCTATGCCTACTTTCTGGAGGGTTTTTATCATAAATCGGTGTTAAATTTTGTTTTAAGCTTTATCTGCATCTATTGAGATGGTGATATGCTTTTTATCCTTCAATTTGTTAATATAGCTTATCACATCGATTGATTTACATATATTGAAAAATCCTTGCATTCCCGGGATAAGCCACACTTGATCATGGTGTATGATTCTTTTGATGTGCTGTAGATTCTGTTTGCTAGAATTTTGTTGAGGATTTTTGCATCTATGTTCATCAGTGATATTGGTCTGTAGTTTTCTTTTTTGGTGACATCTTTGTCTGGTTTTAGTATCACGGAGATGGTGGACTTGTACAATGAGTTTGGGAGTGTTCCTCCCTCTGCTATATTTTGGAAGAGTTTGAGAAGGATAGGTGTTTGCTCTTCTCTAAATGTTTGATAGAATTCGCCTGTGAAGCTATCTGGTCTTGGGCTTTTGTTTGTTGGAAGATTTTAAATCACAGTTTCAATTTCAGGGCTTGTGATTTGTCTGTTTATATTTTCTATTTCTTCCTGGTTCAGTCTCAGAAGGCTGTACTTTTCTAAGAATTTGTCCATTTCTTCCAGGTTGTCCATTTTATTGGCATAGAGTTGCTTATAGTAATCTCTCATGACCCTTTGTATTTCTGCAGTGTCAGTTGTTACTTCTCCTTTTTCATTTCTAATTCTATTGATTTGAGTCTTTTCCCTTTCTTTCTTGATGAGTCTGGCTAATGGTTTATCAATTTTTTTATCTTCTCAAAGAACCAGCTTTTAGTTTTATTGATCTTTGCTATCATTTCCTTCATTTCTTTTTCATTTATTTCTGATCTGATCTTTATGATTTCTTTCCTTCTGTTAAGTTTGGCGTTTTTTTTTTTTTTTTTTTTTTTGTTCTTCTTTCTCTAATTGCTTTAGGTGTAATTTTTGGTCGTTTATATGAGATTTTTCTTGTTTCTTGAGGTAGCATTGTATCACTATAAACTTCCCTCTTAGAACTGCTTTTACTGCATCCCATAGGTTTTGGGTCATTGTGTTTTCATTGTCATTTGTCTCTAGGTGTTTCTTGAGTTCCTCTTTGATTTCTTCAGTGATCTCTTGGTTATTTAGTAGTGTATTGTTTAGCCTCCATATGTTTTAATATTTTACAGTTTATTTTTTCTGTAATTGAAATTTAGTCTCATAGAGTTGTGGTCAGAAAAGATGATTGATATGATTTCAGTTTTCCTAAATTTACCAAGGCTTGATTTGTGACCCACGATATATTCTATCTTGGAGAATGTTCCAAGAGCACTTGAGAAGAAAGTGTATTCTGTTGTTTTTGGATGGAATGTCCTATAAATATCAATAAAGTCCATGTTTTTAATGTATCATTTAAAGCTTGAATTTCCTTATTTATTTTCATTTTGGATGATCTGTCCATTGGTGAAAGTGTTAAAATCCCCTACTATGATTGTGTTCCTGTCAATTTCCCCTTTTATGGCTGTTAACATTTGCCTTATGTATTGAGGTGCTCCTATGTTGGGTGCACAAATACTTACAATTGTTATATCTTCTTCTTGGATTGATCCCTTGGTTATTACGTAGTGTCCTTCTTGATCTCTTGTAACAGTCTTTGTTTTAAAGTCTATTTTGTCTGATATGAGAATTGCTACTCCAGCTTTCTTTTGATTTCCATTTGCATGGAATATCTTTTTCCATCCCCTCACTTTCAGTCTGTATGTGTCCCTAGGTCTGAAGTGGGTCTCTTGTAGACACCATATATATGGGTCTTGTTTTCTTATCCATTCAACCAGTCTATGTGTTTTGGTTGGAGCATTTAATTCATTTACCTTTAAGGTAATTATTGATATGTACATTCCTATTACCATTCTCTTAATTGTTTTGGGTTTGTTATTGTAGGTCTTTTCCTTCTCTTGTGTTTCCTGCCTAGAGAAGTTCCTTTAGCATTTGTTGTAAAGCTGGATTGGTGGTGCTGAATTCTCTTAGCTTTTGCTTGTCTGTAAAGGTTTTAATTTCTCTGTTGAATCTGAATTAGATCCTTGCTGGGTAGAGTAAGCTTGGTTGTAGGTTTTTTCCTTTCATCACTTTAAATATGTCCTTCCACACCCTTCTGGCTTACAGAGTTTCTGCTGAAAGATCAGCTGTTAACCTTATGGGGATTCCCTTGTATGTTATTTGTTGCTTTTACCTTGCTGCTTTTAAGATTTTTTGTTTATATTTAATTTTTGATAGTTTGACTAATATGTGTCTTGGCGTGTTTCTCCTTGGATTTCTCCTGCATAGGACTCTCTGTGCTTCCTGGACTTGATTGACTTTTTGCTTTCCTTTATTAGGGAAGTTTTCAACTACAATCTCTTCAAATGTTTTCTCAGTCCCTTTCTTTTTCTCTTCTTTTTCTGGGATCCCTATATTTCGAATGTTGGTGTGTTTAATGTTGTCCCAGAGGTCTCTGAGACTGTCTTCAATTCTTCCATTCTTTTTTCTTTATTCTGCTCTGCAGTAGTTATTTCCACTGTTTTATCTTCTAGGTCACTTATCCATTCTTCTGGCTCAGTTATTCTGCAATTGATTCCTTCTGGAGAATTTTTAATTTCATTTATTGTGTTGTTCATCATTGTCTGTTTGCTCTTTAGTTCTTCTAGGTTATTGTTAAACGTTTCTTGTATTTTCTTCATCCTGTTTCTAAGATTTTGGATCATCTTTACTATAATTACTCTGAATTCTTTTTCAGGTAGATTGCCTGTTTCCTCTTCATTTGTTAGGTCTGGTGGGTTTTTACCTTGCTCCTTCATCTGCTGTGCATTTCTTTGTCTTCTCATTTTGCTTAACTTACTGTGTTTGCGGTCTCCTTTTCACAGGCTGCATGTTTGGAATTCCCATTGTTTTTGGTGTCTGACCCCAGTGGGTAAAGTTGGTTCAGTGGCTTGTGTGTGTTTCCTGGTGGATGGTACTGGTGCCTGTGTTTTGGTGAATGAAGCTGGATCTAGTCTTTCTGGTGGTCAGGACTGCATCCTTTGGTGTGTTCTGGGGTGTCTGTGAACTTATGATTTCAGGCAGCCTCTCTACTAATGTGTGGGATTGTGTTCCTGTCTTTCTAGTTGTTTGGCATGGGGTGTCCAGTACTGGAGCTTGCTGGTCGTTGAGTGGAGCTTGGTCTTAGCGTTGAGACGGAGATCTCTGGGAGAGCTCTCGCTGATTGATATTATGAGGGGCCAGGAGATATTTGGTGTACCAATGTGTTGAAATCAGCTCTCCCACCTCAGAGGCTCAGACGTGACCCCCGGCTGGAGCACCAAGACCCTGCCAGCCACACGGCTTTGACGTTTTTAGCACAGTCAAGGAAGGAACCAATGATCTTGAAGATAGTGAGTAGAAGTTGCCCAAACAATCGTACATGGGTCGCAGTCCTTCACATGGGGAGTACACTAGGAAATTAAGAATGTGTAGAGTATAGCTTAGCAGTTAAGAAAGCCAAGCTCATTTTGTGAAATTCCTTGGATTCAAATTTCAGCTCTGCCACTTGTTAGCTCCAAAACCTTTAATGAGATTCTAAATCCATCTGTCTCTTCTTGAGGCTTATTTTAGACAGGGAAAGGCGAGTATATCTTCATACCTCCTGCCAGAATCTTGTTTCTATAGACGACTTAACGGGGTTCACCCACAAATTCAGTTCAGATAGTCTTAACACACTGCTCTCTCAAGATTGTGTCCTTGAAAATGGCTGGTTACATACTTTATGATTCCCATTATATGACATATAGAGGTAGTAAAAATCAGTGGTTACCAGAGGACTGCAGGGAGGTGAGAAGGATTGAATAGGTGAAGCACAGGGAATTATTGAGAATAGAACTATTGGATATGATACTGTAAGTGTGAATACATGACACTTTTTTTGTCAAAACCCATTGAACTTCTAAGCACAGGAAGTAACCTTAATGTATGCAAATTAAAAAACATCCTTTGTGAGCTCAGGGAAATCCCAGGGTGGAAGGCAGAATGTGACAAAACCAGCTAACTATATTACAAATATATAAAACAACCTCACTGAAGGAGGTGGGGGAATAGTTGCAGAACTAAGCAAATTCGTAAATGAGTGGTGTCTGTACACTAAAGGCAAAAGAAGCTGTACAGAAACACTAAGCTCTAGTTGATAAAATTCTTTCCTGTGGGGGTATGGGTTAACAACTATGATATTTTTATATGTGTACACAGGAAATGAACCATTAAATAGAGAACGAATGGGGAGAGCCAGGATTGTCACTATTGGAGTGGAATTTCATAGTTAAGCAAGGGAAGGAAGCCCGAATGATGCATGTGGTGATGGATTAGAGTTGGACACGTCAGTATGAACTCATGTTTAGCTTACTATATAGATGCAGATGACTGCATATAGAAATATTTTTATACATTTGTATACACATTGTTTATTATGCAAACCTACAGCCCTTTGCTTTGTTAACTTAATGATCTCAAGGAGACAGCAGCGAGCAGTGGCTTGAAGCAAGATCTTAGTTCCCTGCCCAGGAATTGAACCTAGGAAGCCTGGGTGAAAACCAGGAACCTTAGCCTCTAGACCACCAGGGCCTAGAGGCTAGCAGCAAAGTTTCCCTGGCTCTTGCCCCCAGTGAAAAATGAATTTCTCAAGGAGGCAAAAACTGTAAAAACAGGTACAAAGTTTATTGTTAGAGACATAGCACAACAAGTGGGAGAGCACAGAGAGAAACTGTTTGTTTATTTAAGACAGAAGCAAGGCAGAGATACACACCTGGAGAGAAAGGGTGTGGGCATCCTCCCTAATGAGGAAGAGCGCAATAATGAGGCGGTTAAATCATTTATATAGGGCAGTTCTTCTGGGTCTTTGTTTACCTTTGGCCAGTTATCTGGTTTCTTTTTCCACACCTTACCTGTCCTAGGTCCCTCCCGACATGTGTGCACATATTTTAGCCAAGATGGATTCCAATGCAGAGGCCTATAGGAAGGTCAACAACACACATTATGGGGTGGCACCCCCTCACTTTTGACCCCCAAGGAGCTTTCTTGTGCATGTGTTGTCTGGGAGGTCTCCCTGATCTCAAAAATGAGAAATATGTGGTCTCTTTATCTTCTATCCAAGTAGGACTCAGCTCTTCCTTGCTCCTGCCATTATCTTTATCTTGGAGAATCTGTCCACAGGGGACAGATTCCAGCAGTTCAGCCTGGGGAACATCTACCTCCTGCCTCGGGAGGAGGTCAAGAAGCAACAGCACCCTAGTAGCAATGAGCACACATACTATCCAGATCTTGTTTTCTAACATCATTCTCCAATGAGGGAACCAGGGCCCCTTGAAGATATAATTGAGTGGAGACTGGGACAAGAAATGTTCAAGATCAGACTGGATCATCTTACAGTGCCATAAATAAAGGAAGGGCCAAAAGTAAAAAGAAGAGAAAACTAAAAACATTACATGATGCCATCATGATAGCTCACATTTTCCCCACTCAGGGTAACAATAGCAAGATCACAGCTTCAGTCTTAGTTTGCAACAATTAGTTTTGTATTATTTTACTGAGTACTTCTCCATTGCATAAAAGGAATGTGGAGAAGGAAGCATGTTGTAACCTTCTACTACAAAAGCAAATCCAACATCTTCCTAAGCACATGTGGGTCAGTGATTTTGTCAAGTAGTATCATGGGTTTAATATCATCATGTTAATTATAATTGCATTATTATTATCTTCACTTTAGCATTTATGAATAGATATTGTCCAATATTTTCATTTGGGATGTGAAACACCTTGACTATGAAGAGAAAATCTGAGAAAGGGAAAAATGCCAAAAATATATTTAAATGTAATGTCTTAAGAATACAAAGAATCTCTTCTATCTTACTCTTGGTCCCGGAGGAACAGCAAGAATTGGGAAAGGATGACAAGGCTTAAAGCACACGAGCTGCACAAGCAGGTGGCAATTAGGAAATAGTCCTATGTCAGGAAGCTGAAAGCCGATGGCAAAGGTGAGCAGATGTTTGGGAATGACTGTGAGACCTGCCAGAGAAACACTGAGACTTATTCAGGCAAAGTTCTTTGATACATTCTTCTTAAAGTTTTCATAAGAAATCATTTTTTCTTTGTTTCAAAAATGTCATTTTAAACATACAAATACTATTATAGACATGCTGACACTTTTAAAGACAGACCTTGGACAAGGGTGAGGCAAATGAGGCAGCTTGGGCACAAAATTTAAGGAGGTTCTTGCTCTCAGGGTCACAAAAGTGTCAAACTTTCACCGAGAATGAGTGTCTCATTGAACATACACCCTGTACACCGCATTGGCCTCACTGTAGTCTGGGTCTGGTTTTAAAAATTGACATTTATATGCTAGATGTTATCTGACTACTTAAGAGAAGGAATATAACGTTTTTTGATATTTCTAAGTCGGTTTTTGGTCACTGTGCATTTTCTGTAAAACATTCCACTAGGTGCTTCTGGAGTGTTATAAAAGAAGGAAAATGCATGCATTTAGGGGAACAAAGCATATATATGAAACATAAAGGCAACATGCAGGTAGTAACATCTAAATATCACATGAAACAAATGGAGAACAATAGCAAATTTATGTTTGGATACCGGCAAGCTAAAATTCCACACAGCAGTACTTGATAATAGAGATTCACTGAGCGAATGGCCATTTAAAATTTGTATATCAGCTGAAAATAGTGTGTATTTTATTTCTATATCAGTTCATGAATGTGTATAGAACTTCAAGTGAATTTCTTGCTTTAAGACAGCTGCGGGTTTGTTTGTTTCCTTTTTTGAAATTCCAACTTAAAATTAATACCTTCAGAGCTTTGATTTGCTGTAGATAAGGATTGTTATTTAACTATGCCCCCATGAGAAACAGTAATACTACACAGAGAGTGGAGAAATATTTGTATTAGTTTCACTTGAGATGATACTCCATTATTTGGTAAACAAAACTTTAAGCTCCAGTCTTTCTTTGGACATTGCTTACTGAGCGTTTGTCACACCATTTTATAGTTTTAAGACTGAGCTTTTTTTTTTTAATCATTGTTAGACGTCCAAAGGAATATTAAGAATATTCATAGACATGTTCCTTATAGAATTGTTATAGAAAATCTAGTAACATTAAAAAAAGCAATGAGCAGTTGAACAATAGAAGGAACAGAGAAGTTAAAACTATGTATGTGTGAGAGACAGCCAGCCAGAGACACAAACAGAGACAGAAAGAGACAGAAAGAATAAATTTCATTTAAATACATCTGTCTCTTTTCTGAAGTCAGAAACCTCTTATTTTGTAATCTCTTTGGGAGCCCAGGTTTCTGAATGCTCCTTCTTTTTTTTTTGCCTGCCCTTTACTCATGGATAACCTCAAGCAATATTTAGCCCTTGGAGATTTGGAATTGCTCATATTTCTGGGTCTGTTATCGCTCTGGTGAAATTCTCTCTCATTAGTCTCTTCTTGTTCTTTCAATGCCAAATCTTCAATTAGATGCTAACCCTAATGCTATAGCTAACACTCTTATCTGGAAGTGCATTATGCTTGTTATGGCAAAGCTTTGCAAGACTATTTCACTTACTAAAGTATCCCTCTTGGATATGGTTGCCAGATCAAATACAGGGTACCAAGTTTTATTTGATTTTCAGATAAATTGGTCTCCTTCTGCACCCAGTATTGCAGGGGACATACTTATATTAAAAATTATTCTTTTGCTGAAATTCTAATTAAACTGGGCGTTTTTAATTTTTTAAAAAAAGTTTTGCTAGACCCACCAATCTTACTTCCAGGTAAAAGAAGAGAGCATTTATGCAGGACTTATGTGCACGCCCTACTTTCACAAATCTTGTTCTATTTAATCCTCATAACAACCCTGTGATGTATGAATAATCATCCCCATTTCATAAATGAAATAAGCTCAGAGATTTGCACAAGGCCATAAAGCTAATAGCTGGCACATTCAGGATCAACTCCTGCTCTGATATGAAACACAATAGGCCTTTCCCTCTATAAAGCTGCCTCTCCTTCAGCCTTTCCTGTTTCCCTTGCATAATATAAAACAGATAAAAGGAAGGTTAGACCTTCTTACCTAATGTGAGTTTCAAATCCTTTTTCCCTATTTAAAATTTAAATTATGAAAAATTTCAAACATTCACACAGATAAAGAGAATAGTACAGAGAACTCCCACGAACTCATCACCCAGCCTACACAATTTTCAACATTTTTCCCAGTCTTGTTCATTGTCCCTCTGCTTTTTTCAAGCAAGTACAAGACATCATGCCACTTAAACTCTTACCCTATTATTTTCAAAAACTTGGCCCATAATTAAATAGTTGACTAAACAACCATTTTTACTCAAGTTATGCTAGCATTGTCTTTACTCCTAATTACTCTGTGTTCCCTTCTGTTAGCCTAATTACTTTCTTAATTTGAGATTGTTTGCCTTTCAAAAGTTGTACTCTTTAGCAATTTGAGCTATCTAATTTAGGATAAGGTCTCCTCCGAAACTGGTACTCTTTAGCAAAAATTTTACTAAACATAGCTTTGCTTTCTTAGAATTTAAAAACTATTCTTAAATATACAGAATCACACACACAATAGTACCATTATTAAGAAATTGTTTCTAAATCATGACAAGATAACTTCTGTAGAAGTTGGTTTAGGGGTACCCAAGCACTTCCAAAACCTATTGAGCACTCTAAGTTTGACAATAAGTTTCTATTTTGGATAAAGTGGTGAAGTGAATTTCTTTCCTTCTACCTTTACAGAAATGAACTCATCAGGGAACTAAATGGTATATGGAATTTTGGCTTTAAATGTAATGTGGAAAAATTTTACCAGAAATACACAGTTAGAAGCAGTGCCTGGAAAAAAAACAAAACAAAACTGGTCTCCATCCTTAGTAGAGCATAATTAGAATGATGTTAAAGTGGAATCAAGTTAGCTATCATATAACTCTTGTACTGCATAACCCACCACTGTGCTTAATCAGAAAAAAAAAGATGGGGATGCTTAGACATTCTTTAATAAATAAAGTTAATGCTGTCATTAGTGGCAGCTCTAAGCAAAACTTTTATCTTTTTTTTCCTATGGATAAGCACTCTTTGGGGAGATGAATATTGCTGCAGTCATATTGTGCTTTCAGTTAATGAGATGTGGGTTCTATTTTGTTAGAGTTTTATGGTAATGAAGCTTATAATTTACTGACAAACTGGCTTGCTTTCAAAACATTCTCTTATTGCACTTTTTTTTTCTGTCAGAAACATTGATGTGCTAATTTGTGTGTTTATGGCAGCAGATGTGCACCTTCACTAAAAGGCTGCTGGAGTGAGGGGAAAGGACAGGAGGGAAAAGGAAGAAGGGGAGAGGTGTTCAGAGTTTTAAATTGGTAATAAAATCCATATCCAAATGAGAAAATGGCACTGTTTAGTTGAAACATCCATGAGCTCATTATGTTATCTGAAATATCAAACATTTCTCACTAAAATTTGGTTGAGTTATAGATATGCTAAGTGCCAAATCCCTTTATCCAGTGTGAAAACTGAAGGGCAAAATTTGTCATTTAAAATTCAATAGCTGTAATAGGAAGTCATTAAATTTAAACTAGGTGAAAAACACTTTCCTCCCCTAAAAGGGCAGAAGAAATTTTCTTTCTAAGTAAGGCACACTGAAATTATTACCAGTGGCTTTACAGTACAGACTTCTGAGTTCTGTTTTTTTTTTCTCCAGCTCTGAAATTTTATGACTCGTAGGGGTAAAAACATTACTCCCAACTTCCAACCCCACTTCTGTTACTGCCAGCTAAGTGAGGTGTGTAACAGAAATCATGGCATCTTGAGGTTTCCTTTGGTAGAAAATTGAAATATTCTAATCACATGTTTATAATTTGTAATAGAGGACATAAAACCATGATGATTTTGCAAACACCCTCATTAAACACAAAACGAAGCACAAATCTCTGTGTAACACATGTAATGAGAAACAAATGAAGAGAGAGTAAGCTGTTTATAGTGCTTTCCATCTTCGTGGGGGTTAGGAAACAAGGAGGAGACTGAAGTGGAAAACATGGATTCAGTGAGGGCTAAAAACTACCGGTTGAGAGGTAGTTGTTGAAAATCCCAATCAGTTGAAAAAGTAGCTCCCGGAAGGTTCATTATAGTTACTTGAGGAAACTGAACACAAGAATATCAGAAGAAACACTCACTCTGTTCTACCTTTATGCTGAGATGCTTTGGGGTACGTGTGCAACCAAATAATAAACTCTTATTTTCAGTGAATTCCTGGACATTTAAAATCCATAGGAAACAGAGTGGTTGAAAAGTTCCAGAACATTTACAACAGGTAGAGTCCTTGCCCTCAAAGACCTTGTAATCTATCTGGAGAGACAAAATAATTGTATAACAAGTACACATGAGTATAGCAATAAATGTCAAGGATTTGAACAAAGAATTGCTTACATAAGAATACATTTTAACCAAAGTAGGGCATTTAATGATATGAACAGCCCTCATTTTTTTGTTGTTCTTAATCATCAGCTGCTTATGAAGACCCCATCCAAACATTATGTATTCACTGAGCTTTTTTGAGATCCTGTTTTATGTAATCTCTGTCAGAGAGTAAGCACTCAACATTTATTTCTTAACTGCATCACATTATTCCAGAATTTGAGAGCTATTCAAAAGAGCAGGCACCATTTCAACAATTAACACACCTTAGCTCTCTACAAAAATTGAAGGAAAAAATGTTTCTGCTTTCACAAACTCTGGCTAGTTGAAACTCTTTGAATGGGGTGCCTCTTTGCAGCTAATGTTGTAAAGGGTTCTCCTCCTCTTTTTACTCCCCCTTTCCTTCCCTCTTCTTTTTTAAAAAGTTCACCTTACCCACTTGAGCAGGAATGAAGATCTTCTCCACTCCCATCCTCCCCATTTAAAGCTATTGATTACGAGAGAAAAACAGGCATAAGGAGTAATTAGTTTAATGTTGTTTTTATTATTTTCTTAATTACATATTGAGAATTCAACATATGGCATTTTAGAATTAAAAATAGAAACCTGAACTTAAATGTAATGGGTAAATTAAAAATAAAATCTATCTCTCTGTTCTATATTATGCTCAATTAGGAGTTTCTGGGAAATAATAATCATAGTAATAATAATAATGTTAGTGATGATGGCAAAATGAATAATAGTTAATGTTTATCAAAAACTTACTATATGTCAGGCATTGTTCCATGTGATTTATGTTCAATCCTCATATCAATTCTATGGATTAGATGTTGTTATTGTCATCCCCGTTTTATAGACGAGAAAGCTGAGGTACAGAGAAGTTAAGTAATATACTCAGAATTGTTGAGGAAGACAAAGAAGAGAAATACTTTAGGGATTGGGTAGTATATGCAAGGAAGAAGGCAGAGGGGAGATCACTGGGGTTTAAGTTTAAGGTGAGTATCGTGGGTATTTACTTTGAGAGATTCGTAGTGCTGTCACCCAATGACCTGTATTTGTCTTAAAAATATTAAGAACTAGAGATATTCTTTGAATGCTCTTAATGGTTCCCCTTAGCTATCTGAGATAGCCTGAGGCCACTTCAGGGATAGCCAGGAAGCCCCATACTCCTTATTTGTGGATAGAGGCACCCTCCCCTGGACAGTGCTGGAAATGCACTAGGCTTTATGACGTTCAAGCAGGAGAAAACTGGAGAAGGACAAGTAGGGACAAATTATGGAGGCATTTGAATTTAGGTATTGAGCAGAAATTAAAAGTAGTATCCTAAAAACTGGGCTTTAGACAATTAATCTGACAGCTGAATTCAGAATTAAAAGGGGAGAAATGAGAGGCAGTGAGATTAGTTACAAAACTCTTGGATTGCAATGAGAAAAATCTATAAAAGGAGAATAGGAGCAAGAACTTGGGGAATATTTGTGATATTGTCTAGACATCTTATCTCATGTTAAATGTCTGAAGCCCTGATGTCTCTGTTTTGTAGCCTATGAACAAATGCAAAGTATAAGTGTCAATATTTTTTTTTCTTTTCACTGTGTTGTGTTCTACTACATATAATACTTTTACGAGACGAAAGATAAGTTAATTATCTTTGATTCATATCATACAGTGTGACTGCACTAAGAAAACATAAAAATGTTCTACCCAGTCAGAAGATGGGTACCAGTCTTCATTCAGTGCAGAACATCTCATCTTAAAAAAAGTAATAGTCTTAAAATAAGAATAGTCATAAATGTTAAACTTGTAGGTCATATGTACACAAGATTTTTATTCATGTAATTATTGGGAAATAGCTCCATATTGACATGCTCTGAAAGCCCTGAGGCTTTTATATCAAATACATTAACCTAACACTGATACAGAATTAGAAAACATAATACTGTAATTTGTAATAAAATAATGTTATTTTTACTAGTGGAAAACATAGAGAATTCATATTATTAAACATAAGATTAAGTCATTTTATTTGAGTACTGATTTTTTTTTCTTTTTTAATTAATTAATTTATTTATTTTTGGCTGCATTGCTCTCTGCCACTGCGCACAGGTTTTCTCCAGTTGCGGCGAGCGGGGGCCACCCTTTGCTGCGGTGCCAGGGCTTCTCCTTGCAGTGTCTTCCCTTATTGGAGCATGGGCTCTAAATGCGGGCTTCAGTAGTTGTGGCTTGTGGGCTCCAGAGCGCAGGCTCAGTAGTTGGGGCGCACGGGCCCAGCTGCTCCGCGGCATGTGGGCTTCTCCCTGACCAGGGCTCAAACCCGTGTCCCCTGCAATGGCAGGCAGACTCCCAACCACTGCGCCACCAGGGAAACCCTGAATACTGATTTTTATGCAACTACTGTTATACTAATATTAAAAATAATTAATATATATTTTATTCAAACCTACATTTTGCAGTAGAGTGAGGAGAGATTTAGGAGATGTGATGGAAAGAGATTTAAGTGGGACACAAGAAAGCAGGATTGTATTTCCAACTATACCACTGACTGTGAGAACTTGGGCAAGTCATAGCACCTCTGAAACTTATCTTCTTTGTTTATAAAAAGAAGGGGTTGGAGTAGATGCTGTCTAAGTTTCCTTTCAACCCTAATATTAAATAAGCATCTTGAAACTCTGCCTGGATGCATTAAATGTGTTTTTTTTAAACATTCTACATAGTTAGCCTGAAAGTAATAAGATTTAAATGGCACTTAAGCTTTGAAACAGAAATGAAAGCTTCAGCATTGATGTATTATGAAATTTTTAAGGGTCCCTATTCCTGTCTGAGCATTGATTCTTGGGATATTTCTCTTTCACTAATAATAATTGTATGGCCACAGTAAAACCTTCTCAAGGTAATTGTTAAAGGTTTATTGACCAACAGGAGGACATGTCTTGGCAGAGAGATGTGAATTATAAATATTTAAATGAAAATGGACTTTTTGTATAATCTGTACAGACCAATCATTCACCTGGGCATTAGGACATGCATCATCAGTCCTTTGAAACTTGTGAAATAAAAAAGGCTAGTAAATAGACCCATGACTGGCCTGCAAAAGAGAATGGGCACCAGTTTCATGGTTTTAACCCCTTTCCACCTTCTTCTTTGGCTCTTTAAATTAGTATTTCTTAATATTGTATAGGAAAATAAGCATTAGACCTGGAGGTTGAAGGCCCAAATTCAAATTCTCTTTCTGGTAACTACTGACTAAGTCCTAATTTTCTCAACTATACAATGGACAGAGATGATGGAACCAGCTTTACCTACTTCACAAGATTGTTGCAAATAAGAAAGTTGATGGAGGAGATCATCAGTGGACACAATTATCCTTTGACCTGACAGCTGGACCCAGGCAGTCAGATGTTCTTCACCCCCTCCCCTGTCCTTGGAATGTACATTCTGCCCACAGTTTCTTCAGTAGGAGTCATTTCAAGGACGTATCCTTGAGAGAGTGAAGGGTTACTGAGACCATTTGGACTATGTATGTGACTAAACCCCATTAAGTCCTCTATTTAAACTCAAGATTCTGGAGGGCTGGTGTGGAGATCTACTTGTCTTGCGGTAACCCAAGATAAGTCTGTATCTAATTTCCCTTGCTTATTAAAACTTCCACCTACCAAGCTGAGGTGGGCTGCCTCTTTCTTCCATTTCTCTTAGCCCTCCGTGTATGGGGGCCAGTTTCAGATTTCACCCAAGGAGCTCTTGAAATCTCGAACCAACAGAAGGGTTTTATAAACTGTGAAAAAATATCATAATGCAATATATTAGTAACTCTTTTTTATGTGTTAAGGGATTATGCCTTGACTATATGACAGGTCCCAAAGAGCTCCCAACAAAATGCTTTGATTTTCTTGAAAGAAACAAGATGTTCAACTATCACCATTTGATATAAAGCATCTCTGAAATAATCTTTATCTGCCCATGAATTTTCTAACATCCTAATATACCAGACTTCACTTGGAGATTTTAGAGTTTATAAAACATGATCCTGAAACAATGCAGAGTTAAAATTTTCGATCAAATATTTACTTTTTCCAGTCACTCTAGGATCATGTATTCAAGAAAGGCTTCACTTCTCTGGTCAAGGAGCTATCTATGAATGAGCATGCAATAGCACTCATGTTAGAAAAAAATATGAGTAGTCAGGATTATTTACATTCTTCGTTAGTTTTCCAACCTCAGGCTAGGTTACAGATGAACAGAACATTATTGGTTTGGGAAAATATATATTGATGCATTCAAATAAAGACAAGAGTGTGTGTTTTTACAAAGCACAATATTATGATATGAGAGAACTTTTTAATTGTAATTACGAACTTAGCACCCTCTAGGACAAACATCTCCCAATTATCTCATTTTGTGCTTCATCCATTATGCAACTCTGTCAAAAGAGCTCTGTGTTCCTCCAAGGCAATTGATTAACATTGACCAGTTTTTCCTCACTTTCGGTTCAAAGTAATGTAGTGAGATTAACAACACAATTATTTGCAGCGGCTTGAGTCTGTTATTTAATTAAAATAAAAGCTTTCCATGAAAAGCAGCTTGTTTGCACAAAAACAACAGAGTAGAACTGATTCTCGCATTTTAATTTATGGAGAAGTGATTTTATTCCTTTATATACAAGATAAGAGAATGTTCCTTTTGCCATCAATGTGGGGTTTTTTTTGTGTGTGGTGGTGGAATCAGACGAAGATAGAGTAGTTTTGCTTCACAAACTTTTTTGTAACAGAGAGAATTTGCTAATTTGACATGGTAGTAAAAGCTTGAAATTGTCTTAAATTATTGTGATGTGAGCCTGCAGTGCCTAATTATTTCTTTAATCATTATGCTAGTAATTGCATTCTGTATTTCTTGAGGAAAAAGAGGGGGCAACAGAAAGATAAAATAAGAATGAAATCATTAAAAAGAAATATCTTTTTTATTACATATATTTAATCTATGATAAAGGTCTATATATTTAGTTTATGATATAAAGGTTAACTTTAAGATCATTGAGGAAAATGTAGATCAGTCAATAAATTTTGAAGCAATTGGATATATATTCAGAAAAAAATGTCAATTTTGTAGTAAGGAAAACTTTCCTGAGCAATAGACAAAACCATGAAAAGATGTTTAAATGTGACTTCATAACACTTTTTAAATGTCTTTTTTTTACATCTTTATTGGAGTATAATTGCTTTACAATGGTGTGTTAGTTTCTGCTTTATAACAAAGTGAATCAGTTATACATATACATATGTTCCTATATCTCTTCCCTTTTGCATCTCCCTCCCTCCCACCCTCCCTATCCCAACCCTCTAGGTGGTCACAAAGCACCGAACTGATCTCCCTGTGCTATGCAGCTGCTTCCCATTAGCTATCTATTTTACGTTTGGTAGTGTATATATGTCCATGCCACTCTCTCACTTTGTCACAGCTTACCCTTCCCCCTCCCCATATCCTCAAGTCCATTCTCTAGTAGGTCTGTGTCTTTACTCCTGTCTTACCCCTAGGTTCTTCATGACATTTTTTTTCACTTAAATTCCATATATATGTGTCAGCATATGGTATTTGTCTTTCTCTTTCTGACTTACTTCACTCTGTATGACAGACTCTAGGTCCATCCACTTCATTACAAATACCTCAATTTCGTTTCCTTTTATGGCTGAGTAATGTTCCATTGTATATATGTGCCACATTTTCTTTATCCATTCATCCAGTGATGGACACTTAGGTTGTTTCCATCTCTGGGCTATTGTAAATAGAGCTGCAATGAACATTGTGGTATATGACTCTTTTTGAATTATGGTTTTCTCAGGGTATATGCCCAGTAGTGGGATTGCTGGGTCATATGGTAGTTCTATTTGTAGTTTTTTAAGGAACCTCCATACTGCTCTCCATAGTGGCTGTACCAATTCACATTCCCACCATCAGTGCAAGACTGTTCCCTTTTCTCCACACCCTCCCCAGCATTTACTGTTTCTAGATGTTTTGATGATGGCCATTCTGACTGGTGTGAGATGATATCTCATTGTACTTTTGACTTGCATTTCTCTAATGATTAATGATGTTGAGCATTCTTTCATGTGTTTGTTGGCAATCTGTATATCTTCTTTGGAGAAATGTCTATTTAGGTCTTCTGCCCATTTTCGGATTGGGTTGTTTGTTTTTTTTTATTGAGTTACATGAGCTGCTTGTAAATTTTGGAGATTAATCCTTTGTCACTTGCTTCATTTGCAAATATTTTCTCCCATTCTAAGGGTTGTCTTTTGGTCTCGTTTATGGTTTCCTTTGCTGTGCAAAAGCTTTGAAGTTTCATTAGGTCCCATTTGTTCATTTTTGTTTTTATTTCCATTTCTCTAGGAGGTGGGTCAAAAAGGATCTTGCTGTGATTTATGTCATAGAGTGTTTGGCCTATGATTTCCTCTAAGAGTTTGATAGTTTCTGGCCTTACATTTAGGTCTTTAATCCATTTTGAGCTTATTTTTGTGTATGGTGTTAGGGAGTGATCTAATCTCATACTTTTACATGTACCTGTCCAGTTTTCCCAGCACAACTTATTGAAGAGGCTGTCCTTTCTCCACTGTACCTTCCTACCTCCTTTATCAAAGAAAAGGTGACCATATGTGTGTGGGTTTACCTCTGGGCTTTCTATCCTGTTCCATTGATCTATATTTCTGTTTTTGTGCCAGTACCATACTGTCTTCATTACTGTAGCTTTGGAGTATAGTCTGAAGTCAGGGAGCCTGATTCCTCCAGCTACGTTTTTCATTCTCAAGATTGCTTTAGCTATTCGGGGTCTTCTGTGTTTCCATACAAATTGTGAATTTTTTTGTTCTAGTTCTGTGAAAAATGCCAGTGGTAGATTGATAGGGATTGCATTGAGTCTGTAGATTGCTTTGGGTAGTAGAGTCATTTTCACAATGTTGATGCTTCCAATCCAAGAACATGGTATATCTCTCCATCTATTTGTATCATCTTTAATTTCTTTCATCAGTGTTTTATAATTTTCTGCATACAGGTCTTTTGTTTCCTTAGGTAGGTTTATACCTAGATATTTTATTCTTTTTGATGCAACGGTAAATGGGAGTGTTTTCTTCATTTCACCTTCAGATTATTCATCATTAGTGTATAGGAATGCCAGAGATTTTTGTGCATTAATTTTGTATCCTGCTACTTTATCAAATTCATTGGTTAGCTCTAGTAGTTTTCTGGTAGCACTTTTAGGATTTTATATGTATAGTATCATGTCATCTGCAAACAGTGACAGCTTTACTTCTTCTTTTCCGATTTGAATTCCTTTTATTTCTTTTTCGTCTCTGACTGCTATGGCTAAAACATCCAAAATTATGTTGAATAAGACTGGTGAGAGTGGGCAACCTTTTCTTGTTCCTGATCTTAGTGGAAATGCTTTCAGGTTTTCACCATTGACCACAATGTTGGCTGTGGGTTTCTCATATATGGCCTTTATTATATTGAGGAAAGTTCCCTCTATGCCTACTTTCTGCAGGGTTTTTATCATAAATGGGTGTTGAATTTTGTCGAAAGCTTTCTCTGCATCTATTGTGGTGACCATATGGTTTTTCTCCTTCATTTTGTTAATATGTTGTATCACATTGATTGATTTGCATATATTGAAGAATCCTTGCATTCCTGGAATAAAACCCACTTGATCATGGTTTTTGATCCTTTTAATGTGCTGTTGGATTCTGTTTGCTAGTATTTTGCTGAGGATTTTTGCATCTATGTTCATCAGTGATATTGGCCTGTAGTTTTCTTTCTTTGTGACATCCTTGTCTGGTTTTGGTATCAGGGTGATGGTAGCCTCGTAGAATGAGTTTGGGAGTGTTCCTCCATCTGCTATATTTTGGAAGAGTTTGAGAAGGATAGGTGTTAGCTCTTCTCTAAATGTTTGAAAGAATTTGCCTGTGAAGCCAACTGGTCCTGGGCTTTTGTTTGTTGGAAGATTTTTAATCCCAGTTTCAATTTCAGTGTTTGTGATTGGTCTGTTCATCTTTTCTATTTCTTCCTGATTCAGTCTGGGGAGGTTGTGCATTTCTAAGAATTTGTTCATTTCTTCCAGGTTGTCCATTTTATTGGCATAGAGTTGCTTGTAGTAACCTCTCATGATCTTTTGTATTTTTGTAGTGTCCGTTGTTACTTCTCCTGTTTCATTTCTAATTCCATGATTTGAGTCTTCTCCCTTTTTTTCCTGATGAGTCTGGCTAATGGTTTATCAATTTTGTTTATCTTCTCAAAGAATCAGCATTTAGTTTTATTGATGTTTTCAATTTTTTCCTTCATTTCTTTTTCATTTATTTATGATTTGATCTTTATGATTTCTTTCCTTCTGCTAACTTTGGCGTGTTTTTGTTCTTCATTCACCAATTGCCTTAGGTGTAAGTTTAGATTGTTTATTTCATATGTTTCTTGTTTCTTCATGTAGGCTTGTATTGCTGTAAAGTTTCCGCTTAAAACTGATTTTGCTGCATCCCATAGGTTTTGGATCGTCGTGTCTCCACTGTCATTTGTTTGTAGGTACTTTTTGATTTCCTCTTTGATTTCTTCAGTGATCACTTCGTTATTAAGTAGTGTATTGTTTAGCCTCCATGTGTTTGTATTTTTTACAGATCTTTTCCTGTAATTGATATCTCATCTCATAGCGTTGTGGTTGGAAAAGATACTTGATGCAATTTCAATTTTCTTAAATTTACCAAGGCTTGATTTGTGACCCAAGATATGATCTATCCTGGAGAATGTTCCATGAGCACTTGAGAAAAATGTGTATTCTGTTGTTTTTGGATGGAGTGTCCTCTAAATATCAATTAAGTCCATCTTGTTTAATGTATCATTTAAAGCTTGTGTTTCCTTATTTATTTTCATTTTGGATGATCTGTCCATTGGTGAAAGTGGGGTGTTAAAGTCCCCTACTATTACTGTGTTACTATCGATTTCCCCTTTTATGGCTGTTAGTATTTGCCTTATGTATTGAGGTGCTCCTATGTTGGGTGCATAAATATTTACAATTGTTACATCTTCTTCTTGGATTGATCCCTTGATTGTTATGTAGTGTCCTTCTTTGTCTCTTCTAATAGTCTTTATTTTAAAGTCTATTTTGTCTCATCTGAGAATTGCTACTCCAGCTTTCTTTTGGCTTCCATTTGCATGGAATACCTTTTTCCATCCCCTCACTTTCAGTCTGTATGTGTCCCTAGGTCTGATGTGGGTCTCTTGTAGACAGCATATATACGGGTCTTGTTTTTGTATCCATTCAGCCAGTCTGTGTCTTTTGGTGGGAGCATTTAGTCCATTTACATTTAAGGTAATTATCAATATGTATGTTCCTATTCCCATTTTCTTAATTGTTTTGGGTTCGTTATTGTAGGGCTTTTCCTTCTCTTGTGTTTCTTGCCTAGAGAAGATCCTTTAGCATTTGTTATAAAGCTGGTTTGGTGGTGCTGAACTCTCTCAGCTTTTGCTTGTCTGTAAAGGTTTTAATTTCTCCATCAAATCTGAATGAGATCCTTGCTGGGTGGAGTAATCTTGGTTGCTGGCTTTTCTCCTTCATCACTTTAAATATGTCCTGCCAGCCCCTTCTGGCTTGCAGAGTTTCTGCTGAAAGATCAGCTGTTAACTTTATGGGGATTCCCTTGTGTGTTATTTGTTGTTTTTCCCTTGCTGCTTTTAATATGTTTTCTTTGTATTTAATTTTTGACAGTTTGATTAATATGTGTCTTGGCATATTTCTCCTTGGATTTATCCTGTATGGGACTCTCTGTGCTTCCTAGACTTGATTAACTATTTCCTTTCCCGTATTAGGGAAGTTTTCAACTATAATCTCTTCAAATAGTTTCTCAGTCCCTTTTGTTTCTTCTTCTTCTTCTGGAACCCCTATAATTCGAATGTTGGTGCATTTAATGTTGTCCCAGAGGTCTCTGAGACTGTCCTCAGTTCTTTTCATTCTTTTTTCTATATTCTGCTCTGCAGTAGTTATTTCCACTACTTTATCTTCCAGGTCACTTGTCCGTTCTTCTGCCTCAGTTATTCTGCTATTGATCCCTTCTAGAGTATTTTTAATTTCATTTATTGTGTTGTTCATGGTTGCTTGGTTCCTCTTTAGTTCTTTTAGGTCCTTGTTAAATGTTTCTTGCATTTTCTCTATTCTATTTCCAAGATTTTGGATCATCTTTACTATCATTATTCTGAATTATTTTTCAGGTAGACTGCCTATTTCCTCTTCATTTATTAGGTCTGGTGGGTTTTTATCTTGCTCCTTCATCTGCCGTGTGGTTTTCTGTCGTCTCATTTTGCTTATCTCACTGTGTTTGGGTTCTCCTTTTTGCAGGCTGCAGGTTCGTAGTTCCCGTTGTTTTTGGTGTCTGTCCCCAGTGGCTAAAGTTGGTTCAGTGGCTTGTGTTGGCTTCCTGGTGGAGGGGACTAGTGCCTGTGTTCTGGTGGATGAGGCTGTATCTTGTCTTTCTGGTGGGCAGGTCCATGTGTGGTGGTGTGTTTTGGGGTGTCTGTGGCCTTATTATGATTTTAGGCAGCCCCTCTGCTAATGGGTGGGGTTGTGCTCCTGTCTTGCTAGTTGTTTGGCAAAGGGTGTCAGCACTGTAGCTTGCTGGTCGTTGAGTGAAGCTGGGTGTTGGTGTTGAGATGGAGGTCTCTGGTAGATTTTCGCCGTTTGATATTACTTGGAGCTGGGAGGTCTCTTGTGGACCAGTGTCCTGAAGTTGGCTCTCCCACCTCAGAGGCACAGTACTGACTCCTGGCTGGAGCACCAAGAGCCTTTCATCCACATGGCTCAGAATAAAAGTAAGAAAAAGTAGAAAGAAAAAAAGAAAGAAAGAAAGAGGATAAAAGAAAGTAAAATAAATTAAGGTAAAATAAAATAAAGTTATTAAAATAATTATTAAGAAAAAAATTTTTAAGTTAAAAAAACCCAAAAATGGACGGATAGAACTGTAGGACAAGTGGTGAAAGCAAAGCTATACAGACAAAATCTCACACAGAAGCATACACATACACACTCACAAAAAGAGGAAAAGCGGAAAAAATCATAAATCTTGCTCCAAAAGTCCACCTCCTCAATTTGGGATGATTCATTATCTATTCATGTATTCCACAGATGCAGGGTACATCAAGTTGAATGTGGAGCTTTAATCCGCTGCTCCTGAGGCTGCTGGGAGAGATTTCCCTTTCTCTTCTTTGTTCGCACAGCTCCCGGGTTTCAGCTTTGGATTTGTCCCCGCCTCTGCGTGTAGGTTGCTGGAGGGTGTCTGTTCTTCGCTCAGACAGGACGGGGTTAAAGGAGCCGCTGATTCAGGGCCTGGGGGGAGGGAGGGGCATTGAGTGCGGGGCGGGCCTGCGGCGGCAGAGGCCGGAGTGACGTTGCACCAGCGTGAGGCGCGCCGTACGTTCTTCCGGGAGAGTTGTCCCTGGGTCCCGGGACTCTGGCAGTGGCGGGCTGCACAGGCTCCCGAGAAGTGGGGTGTGGATGGTGACCTGTGCTCGCACACAGGCTTCTTAGTGGCGGCAGCAGCAGCCTTAGCGTCTCATGCCCGTCTCTGGGGTCCGCGCTTTTAGCCGCGGCTTGCGCCTGTCTCTGGAGCTCCTTTAAGCAGCGCTCTTAATCCCCTCCCCTCGCGCACCAGGAAACAAAGAGGGAAGAAAAATCTCCTGCCTCTTAAAGGCAGGTCCAGACTTTTCCCCGGACTCCCTCCCAGCTAGCTGTGGCGCACTAACCCCCTGCAGGCTGTGTTCACGCTGCCAGTCCTCTCCCTGTGCTCCGACCGAAGCCCGAGCCTCAGCTCCCAGCCCCACTCTGCCTGTCGGGTGAGTAAACAAGCCTCTCGGGCTGGTGAGTGCCGCTCGGCACTGATCCTCTGTGCGGGAATCTCTCCGCTTTGGCCTCTGCACCCCTGTTGCTGTGCTCTCCTCCGCGGCTCCGAAGCTTCCCCCACTCCGCCACCCGCAGTCTCCGCCCGCGAAGGGGCTTCCTGGTGTGTGGGAACCTTTCCTCCTTCACAGCTCCCTCCCACTGCTGCAGGTACCGTCCCTATTCTTTTGCCTCGGTTTATTCTTTTTTCTTTTGCCCTACCCAGGTACGTGGGGACTTTCTTGCCTTTTGGGAGGTCTGAGGTCTTATGCCAGCGTTCAGTAGGTGTTCTGTAGGAGTTGTTCCACCTGTAGATGTATTTCTGATGTATCTGTGGGGAGGAAGGTGATCTCTGCGTATTACTCTTCCAGCATCCCCCGCCCCCCGCCCTCAGGTTCAAAGAAATATTTTTAACTACAATTTCAATTGCCATTCCATTACTCAAGTCAACACAACATTTGTGGAGAGAGTCTTTTCACCCTTCCTCTCAAGGCACCATCAAAAATTTGCCTGTTAATTGTGTTTGCACATGTTTATCTGTAAATGTTAATTGAAAGTTAGTACGTACAGCTTCTGAGAAAGTGAACAGTTTCCAGAAGTTTTGGAGATGCTTTGATGAGGTTTCCTTCCCAAAATTTAAATTTACACTTTAATTATATTTTTTCTATAAATGCCATCGCACATGAGCAATGAGAGTCTAGCTGTTTGAGGGGAAATAATGCTTTACAATAACTGCCTTTGGTTGACAAGTTAAGCAGTTGATACATTTTTAATTATAACACCTTGGAGCTTTTAAAGAAGTATCGAAGCTTTAAGCAGTGAGAACCTCTGAAGCAAGACTTTCTATTGCTTTTTGTCAGGTTGATATAAATTTGCCTCAGGCAGCGCTACTGGCCAAAAAACAATTTGAGTAGATTAAAAACCAAGGCAGATGGGCTTCTATAAATTGCGAGTGATCAATTCATAGATAGTTTTCATTGTAACTAGTTTTGACCATTATTTAAATGTAATGTATTATTTAACCAAGCTCTTTTATTAATGGCTCATTTTTATGAATTCCTTATTAATGACTCAGGAAGAGCTGAAAGATCCTATAGAGCAGCTACAATTAACAAGTGAAAATAAATCCTAAATCTCTTTCTCTCTCTCACGTATATCATCTATGGTATATTTGTGTATATTATACACTTATCTGTATTTATAAGGTATGCATGCAGTATGCAACTATTTTTCCACTGGGCAAAGGCCACTTTATGACACAATCCTGATTGAATCTATAAACTTTCTTAAAAGCCTTGAAGATTATAAAAACGATGCAGGGAAAAGTAAGAAGCAACCCAGTGCAGTAATGAGGAGGGAGTCATGCTTCAGTGATTTTCTTAAAAGTATGGATACTCCCTGGATATACTAGAAAGAGTAGCTCCTAGGAAATATAAGAGAAAGAAAGCTGTGTCACAAGAAGTGGAATTATAATTGGAGTACCATTTATTAAGGCAATATATCATAATGTAAATCTCTGCTCTAATTTAATATCCCAATAGCATCCTCTTCTAGTATCTCTTCCATATTCTTCAGAACAGCCCTGTTCCCATATCCTCAATGGCTACCTAACATCTTTTACTTTTCAACCAAGTTCAACCCTTATTAAAACTTGCTATGAAGGGGAAAGCTAAGAAACCTTTTTGTTGTAAGATGCTTATTCATTCATTTTTACCCTTTCACTAAAATAATATTTATTAAGGGCTTATGAAGTGTCAGACACTAGATGGTAAGCAGGGGTTTAGTGAGGTCTAAAAGCTTACACGGGGCTTCCCTGATGGTGCAGTGGTTGAGAGTCCGCCTGCCAATGCAGGGGACACGGTTCGTGCCCCGGTCCGGGAAGATCGCACATGCCGCGGAGCGGCTGTGCCTGTGAGTCATGGCCGCTGAGCCTGCGCGTCTGGAGCCTGTGCTCCGCAACGGGAGAGGCCACAACAGTGAGAGGCCCGCGTACCGCAAAAAAAAAAAAAAGCTTACACGATTTTGATAGGCCCACTTTGCAAAGAAGACTACAAAATTATAAATACAAAATTACATGCAGTGCCTTGAAAAGGGCCTATGCAAATGAGAGTCCCTGAAGTTTAAGTTTCATTAGCTTCATAGCAGTAATTCCAGCTCTCGTGCTAGTGATACAAGAGTGACACAATAGACAGAAAGTTCTGCCTTCATGGAACTGGTATTCTAATAGAGGAGGTATAAAATAAACAAATAAATATATTCAACGATGTCACATATAAAGAAAAATTGATAGCGTTAAGAGGTTTGCCAGTGGTGGGTTGCTGTTTTAGATAAGATTCTCAGAAAATACATCTCAAGAAAGTGACATTTGAGCAGAAGCCTTAATGATTTAATGGAATGAGCCTTGGTTGTAGGCAGAGAGTACAGAAAGTGTAAAAGCCCAGATATGAGAGCAAGTTTGGCGTGTTCCAAGGAATATCAAAAAGACAGGGTAGGGGTGGGGCAAGTCAAGGTAAGTCTTGTAAGCTATGATCAATTTTAGGTTTGTTTCCAGTGATGGAAAGTTTCCAGTGATGAAAAACCACTGGAAGTGTGGACCAAGAAATGCCCTGATTTACTTTTATGCTCTGGCTTCTTTTTGGTATGAGGCATAAATTCTGATGAGGCTTAAAGTAGTACTTATTAAGTAGTTATCCCAGTATTACCTGGACCAGAAGCCCTTTAATTGTTACAATTAGAGTCACTTTCTGAGCTGACTAAGAACAGAGTGCTTCTCCATACTTGAGACTACCCCTGTTGGCCCTATCCACCTCCAGTTGCTACCATGCATTAATTGTGGATTTTGTTATCAACTCAGATCTTGGTATCTCATTTCTGGCTGTCATATCTCATTGTCTACCTATGTGCCAAGACCTTTGAACACTAACTATCCACCTAAATGTACCTTACTTTTCTTCCTGATGCTTGCATCTCCCACGGTTATTTAACTATGTGACTTGTCTTAATATGCATCCCAGTCAGTGCCCCCTTACTGTCTTTAATTCACAGCCTGTGAAATTCAAATGCTGTACAGTTGTTTGAAAAACAAAAGATCTAAAAGTGATACAAGAAACGTGTGTGTGTGTGTGTGTGTTTATCTGTGTGTGTGAGAGAGAAAGAGAAAGATGTGGCTATGTAAACATAATACTAATCAATTAGCATTATATATGCTAACTACTTACAATTTATGCCTATTTATCCTGAAAAGAATTCATGAATGCCATTAAATATACATCAGATTAAGTGGGTTATAAGTGTCATTTGATTAACATAGTAACTGGTATAGATGTATAGGCAGACTTCTTAGTTTCTTATTCTTGTACTAAAGTTGCTTTTCCATGAGTTAAACAAAATAAAGGAATTAATGGTCTAAAATGGTATCAACATATCTGAAGGGCAGCATGTTTTCTTTTGGGAACCCAAACTGGATTATGGTGATTCTTTAAGTGAATAGAGTGAGTTCCTTGATTTGGTTGGTGCTAGTCTATCCTTACTTCTTACAAAATCTTAAAGAAAACCAGTTGTATAAAAGGTACACTATTTTCTTTTTCTAGGGAGTGGTTTTCTGGAATTTGTTTTGTGATTTTGTTTCGAGCTATTTTACATTTTATGTGGCAATTCTTTACTTTATAAAAGCAATAATTAGATAGCTCTGGGGAGCTTGTTATGTTAATTGCATTATTGATTTGTAATGAAAAGAAAATAGTAATGCAGTTATTACCTGAAGTGACAGAATAGAGTACCAATTTCTACTGTCATCACTAAAGCAAAATCTAAATTACCAAAAAAGGTGAATGTTACCTTACAATGGAGTGATAGTCTCCTCAACAAATGGTGCTGAAACAACTAGACATATACATGCAAAAAAATAAAATCTAGATACAGGCCTTAAACAGTTCACAAAATTACCTCAAAATGGATCATAGACCTAAATGTACAATACAAAACTATAAAACTCTTGGGAGATATAACATAGGAGAAAACCTAGATGACCGTAGGTATGGTGTTACCTTTTTAGGTACACCACCAAAGGCATGGCCCATGAAATAAATGATTGATGAGCTAGCTGGGCTTCATTACAATTAAGAACTTCTGATCTGTGAAAGACAATATCAAGAGAATTAAAAGACAACCATAGACTAGGAGAAAATATTTGTAAAAGACACATCTGATAAAGGACTGCTATCCATGATATACAAAGAACACTTAAAACTCAAAAATAAGAAAACAAACAACGTGATTAAAAAATGGTCATAAGCCTTTAACAGACACCTCATGGAAGAAGATACACAGATGGCAAATAAGCACATGAAAAGATGTTCCACATCATTTGTTATTAGGAAAACACAAATTAAAACAATGAGGTATCACTACACATCTATTAGAATGGTCGAAGTCCAGAACACCAAATGCTGGCAAAGAAGTGGAGCAACAGGAACATTCCTACATTCCTCCTGGGAGTGCAAAATCATACGGCCACTTTGGAAGACAGTTTCTTACAAAACTAAACATACTCTTACCATAAGATCTAGAAATCACACTCCTTGGTATTTACCCAACGGAGATGAAAACTTATGTCCACAAAAAACCCTGCACATGGACGTTTATAGCAGCTTTTCATCATTGCCAAAGCTTGGAAGCAACCAAGATGTCCTTCAGTAGGTGAATGGATAAATAAACTGAGGTACACTCAGACAATGAAATTTCATTCAGCGCTAAAAAGCAATGAACTATCAAACCATGAAAAGACATGGAGACATGGAGGAAAGTTAAATTGCATATTACTAAGTGAAAGATGCCAATCTGAAAATGCTACATACTGTGTGATTCCAACAAGGTGACATTCTGGAAAAGGCAAAACTATTGAGACAGTAAAACGATCCATTGTTGCCAGGGGTTAGTGGGTTGTGAGGGATGAATGGGTGGAGGACAGAGGATCCTTAGGGCAGTGAAAATACTCTGTGTGATATTATTATAATGGATATGTCATAATACTTTTATCAAAACCCATAGAATGCACAACACCAAGAGTGAACCCTAAGGTAAACTATGGACATTGGGTGATTAGGATGTAGCATCCTTAGTAAAAAATGTACTATTTTGGTGAGTAATGTTGATAATGAAGGGAGCTGTTCATGCATGAAGGTAGGGCGTATGTGAGAATTCTCTGTACTTTCCTCTCAATTTTGTTCTAAACATAAAACTGCCCTAAAAAAAACTAGTCTTTTTAAAAAAGGTGAGTGTTACATTGATTCAAATAATGTGAAATGAATGTGATAGTATTCTGCTTTCATGCATGATACAGCTACAAAAAATCTTATGGAACCCATTAAAAATTTTTTTTTTTACTATTCTAGCCTTAAATTATTAAATTAGATAAGTTTCTTTAAATTTTTCTCAATGTGTGGAACAGTCTCAATCAACCAGTGTATTGGTTTCCTGTAGAAGTAGACATCAATTTGGAATGGGCCAGGAAGTATGCACTTGGACATATAAGTCTTTTCTAAGTCTGATGGGGGAACAATAGATTGCTTTTCAGATCTAAGCTGTCATAAATTTTAATTAAGAATGGAATCAGGGCTTCCCTGGTGGCGCAGTGGTTGAGAGTCCACCTGCCGATGCAGGGGACACAGGTTCGTGCCCCGGTCCGGGAAGATCCCACATGCCGCGGAGCGACTGAGCCCGTGAGCCATGGCCGCTGAGCCTGCGCGTCCGGAGCCTGTGCTCCGAAACGGGAGAGGCTACAACAGTGAGAGGCCCGCATACTGGAAAAAAAAAAAAAAAAGAATGGAATCAGTTATATCAAGGTAAGAGCTACAAGTGCTGCCCTGTGAGCTATTTAAAGTTAGAGTATTTAACATGAGATTAGTCAAAGCAGATAAAAACATTTTGCTAGAAAAACACAATACCAAGGTCTCAGTTCTGGTTTCTAACTCTGAGTTGGCACATGACTTATTCTACTGATAAGCATCTAGATTAAAAAGGCAGTAGGAATGCAAAACTGAGAAACTCAGCCTACCAGTGCATTTAGTTCTATGTATTAGGAATGTGCATAATAATGCCAGAAAGAGTACTAATTATAACACTCAAAATTTCAAACTGTTGTGATTCCAATAAGTGTTTAATGCTCTATTATCTTAACATTCATACCATCTACACAGATTATTTTAATGTATTGAAATGACCAGTCAGTTCAATTTCTTACATCCCACTCCAAAAGATACTCAATTAAAACATCTGTAAAACCAATTTGAGGAATATCTCCCTCTGCTATGTAACTTAATTTTATAATTTAATAAAAAATTATCAATTTAGTAGCCCAATATAGAGATAGCTTGAAAAGTGATAATTTAATATAACACTGCCTACTTTCCTACAGCATGCATTTCAAGTATATCCAGCTGCTGATACAGTTGTCTCAAATGTTTTTTTCCATCAAAATTCTTCTAAGTAGAAGAGGAGGATTTATATATTCAGTGATCTGGCAGCATAATTAAAACTGTCTCTAAGGCAGGGTTCTATGGATGGATTTTTGACAGGATGTCTATTTTCAATCAGTACATACCATATAAATGTGAATATCTCCTTGTATGCGGCTGTATTCATAACTATAGTAATAACACATCTTGGGACTGTAAATTTGAGGTTGAGGTATGGCCAGCTAAGTTTTTATGAGCATCCTTTGTGTTTGGCCATCTAACTCTATTGTCTTGTTATAACCAGTTAGCAACAAAATTGATCCTGTGCTAATATAAGATGTGATTTGTTACGAGCAATGTGAAAAGTAATTTTTCAAGAGAAACCTGAAATTTGACTTTTCAAGGTAAACTAAAAGAGGAATGGTTAAAAGTATTGTGAAGCTCTACTGATTATTCTGTATGTTTGAATCACAGGTGAGCTTGATTTTATTCAAATTTCTCATTTAAGATAAAGCCACTGTTTGGTGTTGCTTCATGTTAGTGCCAGTCTAATGAGCAATTATAGGAAATGAAGTGGCAATAGTAGTGCATCCTGTAGGAGACAAGTCAGAGTCTCACACGTGAGAATGTCAGGCAGTGAAACCAAGTGCCTCATTATTAGTAAGCCTGAAGTTTAATACCTAGTACTTTTCCTGATGTTCTGTTTGACCTTTGGCAAGTTGTTTTTATCTCTCTGCCTTATATCCAGTGTTGGAAAACAAGGGCAGCAAATAGTCCCTTCTGATGTGAAGGGCTGAAAAAAAGTGAGATGACTTTCAAACTTAGCATTATATGCCAAACTAAGCAGCCTGAAAGCTCTGTCATGTTGTTATTAATTATAATGAGTAATTATTTTTACTAACCACTGTCACTAACCCATGGTCATAGGATATGCTTGTGTAGTCAGCATGCCAAGGATTGCAGTTCAACTAAAATATGAAGGGGTTTCAAATCTGGCAATAGAAAGTGCATGTATCATAGCCCTTCTATGGGAAATGACTTATTTGTTCACAGACTTGCCGATCAGTCTGGTCTAAATGAAGAGAGAGTTTTAGGGTCACACTAAACCATTTATTACTGCTGGCTCTAATATTAAATGAGCAAGGAAAACAAACCCCATCCAGGTGGAAATTAGTTTCACACTCTTCCTCTGCTTTTCAAATCATCAAAAGCAAGTGAGTCCTCAAAGCCTGACTGTTTCACAAGCACTTTCTAATGGATTTCAGTATTTTTTTTTTGGTTTTGTTTCTTGGAAGTATAGCTTCACATTTGTAAGACAAAATGTGTTGGCAATTCAGGTGGCCTTAAAATGAGTATTTGCTTATGAGGTTTTTTTTTTGTCCCCCATCAACCCATGTCATCCTAAAATGCACAGTAGCAGTCTCAGACACTGACTTTTCCACACTGAGGTTCTTTAAAGATTCCTAGCAAAATGTGTGGTTTTTGCAAATGTATATCATACCAATACATCAAATTTAGCCAGGCTAGAATGCCCTTATGCTTATAACGCTGACTATTTATTCCTACTTTCCCTCCTCTTCTGATCTCACCAACTCTTAGCAATACTCTACATGGAGAGGAAAGAAATTAAAGGACATTTATGTAAATGTGGGGATAGCCATGGAAGATATTTGAAAAATTTGTACCTCTGGAGTGGCTGCAATGGTACTAAAGCCTTCCAAAAATTCCATTATTATTGCAAGCACTTGCGTAATTTTCATTCCTTGGATGTCATAAATGAACCTTTTCCATATCAGTTTTCACCAAAAGTTAAACTAATTATATCCACCATTGGTAGTTTTACTGGTTTAAGGTCGAAAAGATACAAAGGAAAAGGATGGGATAAGGAGAGCCTTGCATATAAGTCTAAACTTCCTCAACCAAGAATTTTCTAACGCACCTATATAATGAGAAATAGGAAATAGAAGTTGAGCATGCTATGCAATTGGATCTTAAAATGACTAGTCTTCATGGTAGTTTTTCTGGAGAAGAAATATTTAATGCATGTTCAAAAATCCTAATTAGGTGCTTGGGTTTGGCAAGGACAGATTGACTCTTCGAGCCCTTCCAAATTTGGGGGCTTCTGAGAACATTAATATTGAAGCTGAAGGAGATATGCAAGGCAGTCAATTTGATGGAGAGGACTTTGTCATCATTTAAGAAGGGAGGTAAAAATGATGTCTCATGGCTCACTCTCCAAATTTAAAATTTCAAGCATTAAGTATGACAGCTAATTCTGTAGTTTCCTTCTGTACTGTGGATTACAGGAAAATATGAATATTTTCAACTTGTTATTCTCACATTTCACAATCAATTATTAAACACATTTTTAAAAAAATTATTTATTTATTTATTATTTTGGGCTGTGTTGGGTCTTCGTTGCTGCACATGGGCCTCCTCTAGTTGCAGGGAGTGGGGACCACTCTTCATTGCAGTGCACGGACTTCTCATTGTGGTGGCTTCTCTTGTTGTGGAGCATGGGCTCTAGGCACGCAGGCTTCAGTAGTTGCAGCACTTGGGCTCAGTAGTTGTGGCTCACAGGCTCTAGAGTGCAGGCTCAGCAGTTGTGGCGCACAGGCTTAGTTGCTCCGCGGCATGTGGGATCTTCCTGGACCAGGGATTGAACCGGTGTCCCCTGCATTGGCAGGAGGATTCTTAACCACTGTGCCACCAGGGAAGCCCCGTTAAACACATTTTAACTAAAGCTTTTAACTATTTATTCTGTTTTTTAGTTCACACTTACATGGATCCTTAACAAATTGATATTTCTTTTGGCATAGAAAGAAGTTTTATACACAGACTGTGATATTTGACTTCTGAAACCCTTATAGTTTCCATTATCATTTGCCCCGGTATCATCTCATCATCACTATTATAGTTGTTGAGAAGAACACCATGCATTGGTCACCAATGCCAAGGAAGGATTTTGATTACATGAAGGATTAGCAAAGGTCATTACAACGCCAGCCACCAGGTTATAGAAGCCCAAATGTTTCTGCCCACTGCATCTTGGTATCAGAGTTGCCAAGGAAAACACAGCACAGTCAAGCACTGGATGGACTAAGCTTTTATTCACCTAGAGAAGAGACAGAGCAAGCTCAGCTCAACAGTGGACATTGGTCCCAATGCGTAGCACGTGGCCCAGGCAGCCAGTGAAAAGCAATGGATCTACTGGCAACCTCATTCCTCAGCAGAAGGACCTCTCTCTCTCCCAAAGGAGTCCGAAGTACTGAAAGCTGAGAGTGTGCCTGAAGTCCACTGTACTGTACTGTACTCACTTAAGCAGAACGAGGGAACAATCAGGTGTTCCCACACAAGGAGATAAGCCCAGCAGAGGCTTTGTGGGCTCTTTATCTGTTGGTGAGGCAGTGTTCCAGGCCAAGGGGTCAAAACGCTGTGCACATGAGACTGCCTTTTCCAACCATAATCAACCTCTCTTCAACATGTGAGATTCAGTGCTGCATATGTATAGAATCGCACAAATTCAAACACCTCTATTATAAGTTATTAATAACTCACACATAGGTTAACTAGATTACCTTTTTAACTACCCATGTAGAAAAAATATTTTCTAAGTAAATTAACTATGTTAATTTCTAAGGTAATTAACTAGATTTACTGGAGTATGTTTAAAATAGTCAAGAAACTTCCCGAAGATTCTTGGGTATGTCAATGCGCTTTTGGACACCTAACATATTAACTACAAACAATTCTTATATATTGACTAAAACCCAGAATCGTATGTAAATACCCTTTTTTTTTTACTAGCTTTGAATCCTGAAAATGCAAGTGCTTCTTTATTGATTAACATGACAGCTTAATGCCAACAGTTTATGAGACTATGTTAGATACTCCATAAGAGACTCTAGGGTGACACAAAAATGAGTAACACATAACCTCTAGACTC
The DNA here is from genome assembly GCF_949774975.1 of Lagenorhynchus albirostris. Classification (NCBI taxonomy): domain Eukaryota; kingdom Metazoa; phylum Chordata; class Mammalia; order Artiodactyla; family Delphinidae; genus Lagenorhynchus; species Lagenorhynchus albirostris. The sequence continues at coordinate 22,952,013 of NC_083116.1, forward strand.
AAAGAACTTGTGGCCCAAAGTGAGATCGTGACAAAAACAGGCACACCAGGCTTCTTTCAATACAGACTTCATATGTAATCTCCCTCTGTTGCAGATGCTACATGACTCATTTGTTTTACAGTTGAAGACTAAAATCAATTAATATTTACAATAATGGAAGAACAAAGGACAAGTTCATGCTGTTTTCTGTTTTCAAACCCTACTTGATTCAATAAGAGCATCTACCCTAAGACCATTAGTGTATGCAGTTGAATATTTTACAATGTTTGCCTTTAGAAGTCTTCTCTGTTCAGGACCATAGTGCCAGGGTCAGCAAATGCACTATTTCTTCTGTTTAAGTGCATCCTCTTCCTCTGTGTGAATGACATTCTAATCCTCGTCTTGCTTTACTGAATTGCTGAATCTCGTCCTATTAACTGTGATTACCAGTTATCGACTGACCACAATACAACAAACTGTGTCTCTTAGTGCATGGAACAGATTACTAAAAATAGAAATCCCGTATTATTTTTTTCTTCTTTTTTTTCTTTTAACTTCTTTACTGGAGAATAATTGCTTTACAATGTTGTGTTAGTTTCTGCTTTATAACAAAGTGAATCAGCTATACGTATACATATATCCCCATATCCCCTCCCTCTTGTGTCTCCATCCCACCCTCCCTATCCCACCCCTCTAGGTGGTCACAAAGCACCGAGCTGATCTCCCTGTGCTATGCGGCTGCTTCCCACTAGCTATTTTACATTTGGTAGTATATATATGTCCATGCCATTCTCTCACTTCATCCCAGCTTACCCTCCCCCCTCCCCGTGTCCTCAAGTCCATTCTCTACGTCTACGTCTTTATTCCTGTCCTGCCCCTAGGTTCATCAGAACCTTTTTTTTTTTTTTAGATTCCATATATATGTGTTAACATATGGTATTGTTTTTCTCTTTCTGACTAGCACGAATAGTACAGGATCACTATTCTATTTCTTTTGATGAGCTAATTTTGCCATTAAAAAGTCATTTTATTGTGGTTCCTTACAAACGTACACTTTTTGTTGTTTGTCTTATTTTAATAAGATTTGTTGTTTTTCCTGGCTGTTGATTGAATGATAGCTTGCTCTTCCATTTATTTTTTAACAGGACCATAGGGTTGTAATAGGGGCGGAGCCAGCGCGCAGCACTTAGATTCTGCGTGCGGCCAGTAGAGGTCCACCTCTGCCAAAAGTCAGCCTGGCAGTGGTCCTCACAGCAGAGACTGGGAGAAGAGGCTGGAAGGCCTTGAGGCCTGAGGGGCTGAAGTAGGAGCCTGAGGGAGTTGAGCTTCTCCCTGGCATGATGCTCGTTTCTGTCTTGGTTGGGGGCATGGCCACAACCTGAGGGGATCCACACGTGAGCTGGCTCTGGATCTCTGCCTTGTTCAGAGGTGGGGTTGAGGCCCAAGAGATGGAGCTGCACTTCTGAGGTCTTTGCCCTGGCTAGAGGCAGGGCTCTAGCCTGATCTGGCTCAGTTCCTTCCTCGGTGTACCCTTGCACAGGGTGGCAGTGGGGCCCACGCGGGCTTCACTTCTTCGCCGGTGTGTGTGTGTGTGTGTGTGTGTGTGTGTGTGTGTGTGTGTGTACAGAGCCAGTGGTGATCTCTCTTCTGGCTAGAGGCATGGCCGGGACCTGAGCTGGATCCACCTTAAGAGGAATGATTACTGGAGCAGGGGCCTGGTGTGGGCTGGCATGCATGCTGGGGTGATCCTGGCAAGCTGGCCAGGGCACCAGGTGGTTTTCAATCTGCTGCCTCTGTGCTGGGACTGGGAACAAACGAGCCTGCGTGCACTTTTCAAGAGCAGAGTCTTGGTTTCTTATGCTCTCCGGTAAGCCCCACTGGTTTCAGGCCAGCTAATGGGTCTTGTTTTTTTGGTGTCTGGCCTCAGGGTTGGGGTGCTAAGTTGGGGCTCGAACCCCTCACTCCTTAGGGACTATCCCTGAGCTTGTGATATCCCCCTCCTCTTCTGTGTCCCCCGCTAGGGTACAGGTTCCAACCAGATGGCTTTTCCTCCCTTCCTACCAAACTTTGTGTGTACCTTTCTTTGCAGCTTGGTTGTGGAAGAGCTGTTCTGCTAGTCCCCCGCGTCAATTTCAGTGAGCATCGCTCTCTTTGTCGTTGTAGTTTTGGTTTGTCTGAGGGAAAACATGAGCTCAGAGTCTTCCTATTCCACCACCGTGATCCCACCCCCTCCGGAGGGCATTTTAGAAAGGTACTGAAAAAAATATATTAAGAGTTTGACAAGAATCTAAGCCTAAGGTGGATGGTATACGGTTTCATTTTTTTGTCCCTTTTATTTACACACCACAGAAATTAGGTGTGGTTCGTTCTGTAATTCTGTGCAAAGGGCAATTTAACCTCCTTGCTTATTGCTACCCTAGCTGTTACACATTCTAATTTCCATAGCCCATTCCATTTTCCTATAAACTGCTACTGATATTTTTAGACAGCTCTGGCTGTGCAGTAGGATCCTTGGAAATCTGTTCAATGAACTATTTCCAAATGCAAGTCCAGGGACCTGCCTCCCCTACCAACAGAATTTCTAATGAGCTACGGCTAATCTTTGAACCACTTAAATTAAAATAGGTGCTTCAAGGCAATGACACAATTTTTTCATTAGGTATTTTAGGGTCCGATTATGATCATAAAGCCTTTCTTAGATATGCTGTACTAAAATAAAGTCTGCCACTTAACCATCAGAACGCTACAAATTCTTTTCTCAATTACCACCCATTCCCCCCCTTCCCTTCCTCACTACTAGCACTTTCAAATTGTATCCCACACACTACCAAACCTCATTTCACCCAGAAACTCTTCTTTAGATAGCTTTGGGCTGTACTAATATGCATTGTCCGAGAGCCTGCCACTTTGCTGTCTTTACTGATATTCTGCTTCCAGCGAAAATCTACTATGAAGTATTTCATTTTGTAATTTTCAAAGTACTAGGAGCTCTTAAGCTCTTTACAAGAAAAAAAAATGCCTCAGTGGTTTGTGTAGGGCAAACCAAGAGAACTGCTGACCAATTTTCACACATCTCTATAGAACAGGTAGCTGAACAATATTCTTCTCTGTCGTGCAGGTTGAAAGAATGGGGCTATCAACATTAATGTGAATTATTCTAGTGTCCTAGAGAGAACTAGAGGCCAGCTGATGAAACGAAATCTTCTGACTTTCCCAAGACTCAGATTAGCCCCGTGTGAGTTTTACCTAAATTAGGTATTTCTTGGGATCATCTTTTTGCTATGCTGTACCCTTAATAGACAAGCTAAGGCTTGTCTATCACCCTTTCTGGGTTTGAAATGGAAAATGGAGTATAAAGATTTCAGTCGTTGAGATCTAGTCATTCTCTCCCTCTCTGTTCCCCTTCCTGACTTGTTTTCCCTTTGGAGAACAAATGAGAAATTTAATGCAGTTGACCAAACAAAGCTGGGCTGAGAAATGAGAGAAAGAATGGAATTGGGAGAGGTTGGGGGTAAATGACATTACAGCCAGAAAAAGTATAGATAAGAAAAGGAAAAGCTCCTCTCGGTCACGAAGGAGGAGGCCTCATGTAGCAATCTAGCTTCCCTAGTCTCTACACTGACATTAGCATCAGGAAGTGTGCTGTAGGACAGGGGTGCTGTGCCTTCATATATGAATTCATAACACTTTTGTGCTCAAGGCTCTGGTCCATATTTAAATCCCTAACATGAATCAAGGATGTAGCATCCTAAGCAAGCTGGAAATTTTACAGAAAAACAGAGGCTCAAGTCTTTTATATTAAAGATTTGGTAGTAATCGGCCTTGTATGCAGTTATCATCTCTATAATTTTCATTTCAGAAGGAAACATAGGAAATAAATTATCTCTTTTTTTGAGTGATAGATGTATTTAAAAAATTATAGTATACTTAGAGCAAGAAACCTGCTTGGGTTTGGAGCTTTAATTCCAGCTCCAACATTTATTAACTAAATGGCCTTGGACAAACCATTTAAGTTTCTGAACCTAAATTTTCTTATTTGTCAAAGGAGAATCTATTTTGTAGTAATCAATGGGCATGATGTTGCTATGTGAACTGAAAAATAATAGGAAAATAACAGGGATGGTGTATAAGATAGACACCTTTCTGAGACCCTCAAATATTCCACATATATGGTCACTTACTCTGCTGGCTCTGGCAGCACTCAGATGGAAAAAACAACAACAACAAAAAAAAAACATACTGCCAGAGGTGAGGTTGAATGAACTGGAAATACAGGAAGAGAACCAGGATGTAATTATACCATGGGCAGAGAGATACTCAAAAATTCCTTCACAATAACCTACAGCAGCACTGACTGAGAACTTACTGTCGGAAGTGTACTATATGTAGTGTTCTGCAGAGTAGCATTGGAATCAGGGATTGTGGTCCTAACAAACTTAAAGGGTACTGAAAACAAACAGTAATCCAAATAAGAAAAAAAAACTAAATATAAATAATAGATAACAGTAAATAAAGAATATGTAATTAATTATTCTGGGAAGGACTAATAGCAAATTTATTGAGCACATACTATAGGCTAGGCACTGAGCTATATTGTTATCTTCCAGATCTCACATACTTCTAGATAAGACTTTTTAAGGATTCAACCAACAGTAGTGGACCTAAGCCATCTCTTCTTTTTTGTGTAGGTCCTTTAAAGGCAGCTCTTTTCTTTTCATCTAATATGAGTCCCACTATCAAGTACTGAACAATAAATAAATATTGAATTGGATCATCAGGGACCTTGCCAAATACAAGTCCAAGAGAAGGGAGAAGACATAAAAGTATCAGAGAAGGTCATAAAGTAGAAGTAAGAAAGCATACAAGACACTCTGTCTGTGTGGAGAAAGAATGCAATATTGCAGGTGGATGAAAGGAAGGTTTTACAAATGCAAGGATTTTACATTATAGCTGCATTTTTCTTCAAAGTGTTTAAAAAAGGTGTAACAACTCTAGACACAATGACTTTAAAGTGCATCACAGTTGTAGAGTAAGATTGGAAGGACGTGATGGAGGGACTCTCACTTGGAGAGTTTCAGATATTAAGACTCACTTTGAAATACAGACCAAACCTAGGTAAGAAGCTGCAGCCCATATAAATGCAATCCATTTTTTACCATATAAAAAGTTTTATGGTAGGTTCCTATCAGTAATGAATATGTGTCAAGATGTGCTGATTATCTGTTGCTATATATTTTAAAGTATTTTCCTATATGATGTTTGGTAATGTTAAAAACTTCAAGATTTCAATCACTGTATTTTCCTCCTGTGTACTCTCTAGGAAGGGGGCTATTTAAATGTAAAATAGTATCCCCAGCATTTTCCTAAACTTTTAAAGGAGAGAAGTAAGGATTTAGGAAATAGCATCCTTGTAGTGACTACAGGCTAAATAACTTGTAGAAAATAAGTCACTCATAAGAATAAATCTCAAGTTGGAGGGATTTTAAGAAGGAACTAAGAAACAACATTGCATGAACTCTGTGTCATGTAGTGCATTGAACACCTTACATATATTATCTCATGTAATCCTTACACTAACTCTGTGATGTAGATAATATTCCATCCTCCATTATACAGATGAAATGGAGCTTAAGTCACTTATCCAAGATTATAGAGTTTGTTAGTGACCAAACTGTACTATGTCCACTACATTTGCTGCTGAAACTCTACAAAACAGTTTTGTTAGAATGGATACAGGAGCGCCACATTAATCTCAAAAGGATGCCAGTTTCCTCACTCCAGGCTGTTTTTTATACCATCCCTTCCCACAGGCTATACATGAAGAATTCTCACATTATCACACATAGGAGATCCTAACTCCCCTCTCTGTATAAAGTTTTAATCAGAGCTGGATTATAGTTAGTATTTTTTATTGGAATAGTGTCTTTCTTAGGAAGGTTAGTAAGAAATTTTCAGTGATAGAGGTGCCACACATCTACTTAGGCTAACCAAGAGCAGAGAGTTTTTATGGGAGGCACAATAGGAAGATTTCTCAAAAGGACATTTCTGAAGCTAAAAGTCCAGTGCTTACTTTTGCAACTCAAAATTATTTAGGACCTTTCTATATCACTGGTATTCAACTAGCATAAAATCTCACTTTAGTGAGTAAAGCATTAAAAACCTGCTGGATTATTCTGGAAAGGTTTATATCAATAAAAGCTGGCTAGGTTCTTCATATCAATTATGTAGTTACCTTAAGACTGGGACGACTTGATGTTGAGGCTCAAAAATAAACTCCCCTTTGAAGTCATAATATTTCTTTTTTATGTAGTTTTTATTTTTTATAAATAATACATGACCATTCCTTAAAAAGTGAAAGAAAGAAAAAAAGCAGTCTACCTCTCCACCCCATCTCCACCCTCAAGTACCATTCCCCAAGCTACTAGCTTTCAACTCTTTTAGATGTTTCTTTTGATATTTATCTTGCTATTTCTAAATAACATGCTAATACTTGCATTTTTTAATTTTTAGTTTTAGATATTATCTCTTGACTTAGTTTGGGATATGACGAATTCTCTTAAGCATCATCTCAAGCATTACTTTTCACTTGTTTGATGCTTTAGTGAGATACAATTTTTAGGTTGAAAATTATTTGTCTTTTGGATTTCGAAAACACTTCTCCAGTATCATCTACCATCCAGCTGTTCCTGTTGAGAAAACTTATTGTTTCATCTTTTGTGTGTTACTTTGTTTTTCTGTTTGTTTGTTTTGTTTCCTCTAGGGAAGCTTTTAGGATCTTCTCATCACCTCAGCTCTCTGAAATTTCACAGTAATGTGACTTTGTGTAAGTTTTCTTTCATTTATTATATTTGGTTGGCACCTTCATTCTGGAAACTCATGTCCTTCTGTTATGGGAAATTCCATTTTATTGTTTTATTAATAATTTCCTCCCCTGTGATTACTTTTCAGGCTTTTGTGGAAATTTAATTATGAAGTAGGACCTCCAGAACTGATCTATTTTTCCATATTTTCTGTTGTTTCCAAAGTCTGACATTTTACTTGCTTTCTGTGCAGTTTCAACTACTTCTTCCAGGGCTTCCCTGGTGGCGCAGTGGTTGAGAGTCTGCCTGCCGATGCAGGGGACACGGGTTCGTGCCCCGGTCCGGGAAGATGCCACATGCCGCAGAGCGGCTGGGCCCGTGAGCCGTGGCCGCTAAGCCTGCGCGTCCGGAGCCTGTGCTCCGCAAAGGGAGAGGCCACAACAGTGAGAGGCCCGTGTACCGCAAAAAAAAAAAAAAAACAAAAAAACAACTTCTTCCATCCATTCTATGGAGTTTTTTCATTGTTCTGTTCATGGTGATGATGATGATGATGATGATGATGACATCCTGTTTTGCTCCCTGTACTGTTTCCTCTAAACTCCCTTTTTTGTTTGTTTTGGTCTATTTTTCATTTTAGAAGTTTTCATTTTAGGAGTTTTCATATTTAGGAGTGAGGCACTGAAAAGCTGATTGCAATGTGTGCATATGTGTTATCTTTCCTGGGTCAGTCAACCAGCCCAGGCAGAAATCCACCCACCAATCCCTTTCCTGGTAGTTTAGTCTTGGTTGCCAGTGCTCTAGAAGTTGAGAGAGAGAAAGGGCTGAGAGCTTCCCATCACTCAGGATGTAGATTCCCAGATAATATCCTAGTTTCAGTTGTGGCATCCTCATTCTTGGCTGTGCCATGATCCACAGGTCTAGGATCCCCTCGTTTCAATCTTCCCTGTTTTATGTTGGAATAGGGAATAGATCTGGAAGTCTTAGTGTGCTCTTTATACAGATTACCAAACACTCTACTTGTCTTTTTTTTTGAACCATGACCGCATCCAAACCTTCAGAACTGCCTGGTGATTGTAACTTCTGACCATTCTTAGGTTCTGAACACAAATGTACTTGTTTCATTGCTATCCTCCATCACATTCCTTCCCTCCTCTCAGAGGCTTAGCTTTTAGCTTCCTAAGTTCTATTATATCTGTTACTATTCCTCTGGGTTATTTGCATTTCTCCTCTATTGTTTTTTTCTTTTTTCTTCAGTATTATGATTTTTATTTAATTTTCATTATTTTAAAATATTTAATCTGCCATGTTTAACCAGAAGTCACCATCTTTATTCTCCACTTTTGTAGAGCAAGTATCGTCACTTAGTTTGTGTTTTTTTAAAGAATAAATGTAAATCTTAGAAAAATTTTAAAAAATATTGAAGTGACTCCACTTCTACCACTTCTAATGTGCTGTACGTTTTGTTTAAACTAAAAGGATCTATATCCCTCTAATGCCATCCATAAGTGCATTTTCTCTCCACATTTCCCAACAAGACTACCAGAGAAAATACTGTTGGCTCATCTGATGTGGTTGTAGAACATGTAAGAAGCAGGCGCCATATAGAGCATGACATGTTCTGTTTTTAACATGCTTCACAGTTGTAGAGTAAGATTGGAGGTGCTTGCTGGAGGGACTCTGACCTAGAGGGTTTTGGATACTAAGACTCAGTTTGAAATCTCACTACAGTAATTTACATCTTACCTAGGCCAGAGGAACTTAAGAATCACCATGCATTGGCATTTATTCCAAACACGTTCTGTATGAAAGATTTCAAAGCTCTCCTCTAGAAAGAGAGGCACACACACAACTGGCCATGAAGGCTCCTGCCCATGTCAAGTTGCAAATCCTTTTCTTATAAGACCTTTAGTCTACACCTCAGCAAGAACTATCTGGACACTATCCTGTTAGAAGCCTGTAGTATACATAACCGGGGAGGGAACCATAGATGCATTTGGCATTCTTGTTGAGAAGACTGCACATTCAGAACCAAATTCATGTGGCAGGAAATACTTGCCTCTCAGCAGTAGCAGAGAGGTTCTATTATACAGCTATCTGAAAGATAAGGGAATCACAAGGATATTAATAAAACACATAGAGTTTAGTGTAGCACAAGCAAGGAAGCAATGCTGAGGGACTTTTCAGAACAGGATACTTCATACCTGAGGCCATTCTCTTAGGTACAGAAAGGAGAACGCTGCCAGAAGATGTTAAAAGATGTATCTTCTATGCTAAGTATATTAAGTACGCTATACATATATCTTAAAGTTTAGTAGCACAAGTGAATGAGAATGTATTGGGAAAGCTCATCAACTGTTGAAAAGCTTTTTTAAAAAATTTAGTGTAAGACTATTTCTATTTGTTAATGAACAAAAAACATGATTAGGAATATTGAACTATTTATGCCACTGGCCCCACCCCTTCCTGTGAACACATTTGGCTTAAAATGAAAGGACAGATGAACAGATGAATCCCTTTTTGAAAATCAGCTGTAGGCCAGAGAAAGCTTTGGTTAGAATAAATACTGACATCTGCAGATGGAATGAACTGCAGAGAGATGTTTAATATATCTCAGCTTTTCTTGTTTAACATTTATTGAGATTTGGCAATGTGCTGGCGGCTGTGCAGAATGTGAGCACAGCAGGGTCTCTTTCTTCAAGAATGGAGCGAAAAAAAATTTCCTGGTTAGTTAAGGAGAACTTTCGTATGAACATCATTTGTATGCCTTTGCCTGCTGAATTCAAGAAGCCCAGACTTTTAAGATCAAATTAAGTTAACAAGTAGATGAGCGTCCACTGCATTCTTACTGTGATGGTGGGATACAAGAAAAAAATTAGTCTTACTAAGGAAACAGTACTGGTTCGTATGAAACAGTAAGAGACCAATGTATTAAATAAAATGGAAGATGGTATATCAGAGATTAAATAATAAGACAAAGGAGGTCAAAGAAGGGAGAGGTAACAGTGAGCTGGAATATACAAGAGAGAAGAGTTATGATGGAAATGAAACTAGATTGGCCTTCTAATATGCAACCTATCATATGCTTAAATTCCAGGATTTAGACCATGAAAATATAGCCAAGGTATATTAAGTAAAAAAAAAAAAAAAAAAAAGAAAAGTTTTCAAAGAGCATATTTACTGTGTTCTCATTCCTATAGAAATAAATAATATCTGGGAAAACTATATTCCAAAGTGTTAACAGTGATTACACCCGGAAAAAAGATTGTAAGAGACTGTAACTTTTCAAATCATGTATTTCCCTATCACTTATTTTTTTTTAAACAACCGTGATTTTCTGGAAGAATCAGAAGATAGTGAGGTCATTTCAGACTTCCTGGTATCTCACTTCTTCCTAAATTTCAAACATATCTACACTCCTGGTTACGGTTTTGCCTGGATATATGCTGGAAACCAGAATTCCTGGACCAGGTTTATGTCATTAGAAAATAGGAAAAGAGGGCTTCCTTGGTGGCGCAGTGGTTGGGAGTCCGCCTGCTGATTCAGGGGCCACGGGTTCGTGCCCCGGTCCGGGAGGATCCCACATGCCGCGGAGTGGCTGGGCCCGTGAGCCATGGCCGCTGAGCCTGCGCGTCACGAGCCTGTGCTCCGCAGCGGGAGGGGCTGCGGCAGTAAGAGGCCCGCGTACCGCAAAAGAGAAAAAAAAAAAAAGAAAATAGGAGAAGATGTAATGCAGGAGATATTAAAAGATGCCTAGAGAATATTATGAATAACTTTACCCTAATAATTTTGAAAACATGGGTGAAATAAAACTACTGAAACTGATACAAGAAAAAAATATCTTATTGATCTTACACAGTTATTAATGGAATGGAATCAGTATTTAAAAGTCGCCACACAAGAACCACTAAACTGAGGCAGTTTTATGAGTATGTTCTACAAACATTCAAGAAATGGGCAGGGGAGGGGGGATTGGAGGCAGGTGGTCAAAAGGTACAATTCCACTTTTAAGATAAATGTTAAGAGAGTAAATCCTAAGAGTCCACATCAGAAAGAGAAAGGTTTTTTTCCCTTTTTTCTTTTCTTCTTTCTTTGTAAAAAAATTATATGATGTGAGAAGATGGATATTAGCTCAACCTATTGTGGTAACGATTTCACAATATATGTAAATTAAACCATCATGCCGTTTACCTTAAACATATACAGTGATGTATGTCAATTATTTCTCAATAAAACTGGGAGAAAAAATAGGATATTCCAACCTTTAAAGGAACAGAAAAAGAGGAGGGAAAAGTCCAAACCAATTTTATAAAAAAGCAGTATAATTATGCCAACACAGGAAAAGGATAAAATGAGAAAAGAAAATGTATTGGTCCCCCTATTCATTAACATTAATGCAAAAATTCCCACTAAGTTATTAATGCCTGAATTCCAGACATGTATAAATTAGTCAAACCATTATAACCTAGGTGGATTTATTCCAAGAATGCTAGTTTGATTCAACATTAGAAAATCTACTAATGTAATTTGCTACATTTATGAATTATGGAGGAAAAAAACATACAATTAACTCAATAAAGACAAAAAATGGTAGAATTCAACATCCATTCATAATTTTAACATAATTTAGCAAACTAGAAATGGAAAGGAACTTCTCTAACTTTAATAAAAGCTATTTATAAGATCTGCAGCACAGCTGGTTTGGAAAATAGTTTGCAAGTTCCTCAAAAAGTTAAATATAGAGTTGCCATATGACCTGGGTATACATCTGAGAGAATTGAAAACATATGTACACGCAAAAACCTGTACAATAATCATTCATAGCAACATTATTCAAAAAAGCCCAAAAGTAGAAACACCCCAAATGTCCATCAACTGATGATTTGACTTTAAAATAGTGGTGTATCTATATAATGAAGTAGTATTCAACAATAAAAGCTAATAAATTACTGATACTTGCTACAACATGGATAAGCTTTAAAACATTAAGTGAAAGAAGCCAGAAACAAAATGCCCCATATTTTATGATTCTATTTATATGAAATGTACAGAGTAGTCAAATCCATATAGACAGAAAATAGATTAGTGATTTCCAGGGACGGGGGTTGGGGAGAATGTGTAGTGAATAAGGGGTTTATGTTTGAGTGATGAAAATATTCTTGAGTTAGATAGTGACGATGGTTGTACTCTCTGAATATACTAAAAGGCACTAAAATATATACTTTAAAAGGGTTAATTTTATGTTACATGAATTATATACGAATGAAATGTTTGAAAAATCTGCAACAAACATCATAATCTACAGTGAAGTGTTAAAAGCATTCCTTTTAAAACTAGGAATAAAGTAGCATGCATCTTATCACCACATCAATTTAACATAGTACTGGAGGCCCTAGCCAGTGCATTTGGAAAAGGTATAGAAAGAACATATAAAGTTAAAAGAGAAGAAACGAAGTCTCATTATTGCCAGATACTATGAATGTTTATATAGAAAACTTAAAGATTCACAATAATAATCAGAAAAATTAAAATTATTAAAATGTAAAGAAAAATGTTCAACAATTGGTGCCAGGACAACTGGACATCCATATGCAAGAAAAAAAAAAAACAGAGAGAAAGAAAGAGAGACAGATAGAAGGAAATGAATCTGAAGACAAACCTTATACCTTTCATAAAAATTAACTCAAAATGAATCATAGGCCTATCTGTAAAATACAGAACTATAAAACTCCAGAAGATGATGTAGGAGAGAATATAGGTGACCTTGGGTTTATCAATGACTTTTTAGATACAGTACAAAAGCACGATCTGTGAAAGAAAAATAATTGATAATTTGGATTCATCAAAATTAAAAACTTCTGCTCTGCTACAGACAACGTCACGAGAATTAAAAGACAAGCTGCAGACTAGGAGAAAACATTTGAAAAAGACACATATGATAAAGGACTTTTATCCAAAATATAAAATCTCAAAATTCAACAATGAAGCTAACAGCCCAATTTAAAAATGAGCCAAATACCTTAATAGACACCTCACCAAAGAAGAAATACAGATGACAAATAAGTATATGAAAAGATGTTCCATATCCTACATCATTAGGGAAATGCAGATTAAACAATGAGATACCACTGCACGCCTATTACAATGGTTATAATCCAAAAGTACAAAAACACCAATTGTTGGTAAGGATACTGAGCATCAAGAACTTCCATTTATTGATGGTAGGAATGAAAAATGGTACAGCCACTTTGGGAGACAGTTTGGCAATTTCTCACAAAACTAAACATACTCTTACCATAGGATGTAGCAATCATACTCCTTTGTATTTACCCAAAGGAGTTGAAAACTTCTGTACACACAAAAACCTGTACATGGATGTTTATAGAAGCTTTATTCATAATTGCTAAATCTTAGAAGCAACCAAGATGTCCTTTAGTAGGTGAATGGATAAATAATCTGTGGTACATCCAGGCAATGGAATCCTATTCAGCACTAACGAGAAATGAGCTATCAAGCCACAAAAAGACATGAAGGAAATTTAAATACATATTGCTAAGTGGAAGAAGCCAATTTGAAAAGGCTGTTTACCATGTGATTCCAACTATATGACATTATGGAAAAGACAAAACTGGACATAGTAAAAATATCAGTTGTTACTAGGGCTTCAGGGGAAGGCGGGAAGAATACATGGGGTTCAGGGAATTTTAGGGCAGTGAAACTCTTCTGCATGATTCTGTAATGGTGTATACACGTCATTATACATTTGCCAAAACTCATGTAATGTACAACACACAGCGAATCCTAATGTAAACTATGGCACTTTGTTAATAGTAATGCATCAGTGTTGGCTCATCAATTGTAATAAGTGTACCACACTAACGCAAGATGTTAAAAATAGGGGAAACTGTGTGTATGTAATTGGGGGGAGGGCAATATGGGAACTCTCTGTACTTTCCACTCAGTTTTTCTGTATATCAAAAACCACTCTAAAAAGAAAGTATATTAAATTTCAAAATGCTCTGGCATTAAAAAATATATAAAATGTTCTTTCAAGGAACCAGATATAAGACCACTGTACAAAAATTCAACTGCATTTCTATACATTAACAACAAATATAAGAAAACATTTAAAAAGACACCATTTTCATTTTTAATAATGCTATTAAAACCCAGGAACAAATATAACAAAAGATATGCACAGCCTTTGCATAGAAATTGATAAATACTTTATTAAAAGCCATTAAGGTTAGAGAATTCAGTCTTCAATAGATCAATTTAAGAAAAAAAATAGATCTAGTAGTGTTTCTCAACTCTGCATGCATATGAAAATTCCCTTGGAGATGTGAAAAATCCCTATGCTTGACTACTTCTCAACCTCTTAAGATGAAATAAATCAAATTCTCCCACAAATAAAATTTTATTGGAACGCAGCATTTCTAATGGACAATCAATTAGAATTCAAAATATGTAAAGAACTTCTCTGATTCTGAAAGAAGACAGTCTGTTTTTTTTTAAAAAAAATGTTGAAAGACAAAACAGGCAGAAGAGAAAACACAATGTCCATAAACCTGAAAATATGTTTAATTTTTAATCAGAGAAATTCAGACTAAAACTACAGTGCAATAATTTTTTCCACATCAACCTGATTGAGCTAAATTTTAATATCTGACCATAGGTAACATTAGCAATGATGTTGAGAAATTGGAATTCTCATACATAGTGGCAATGTAAATTATTACCCACTCTTGAAAATAATTTGGCATTACCTATATGGGCATATCCTACAACCTAGGGGTTCCACTCCTTAAAATATTTCCTCCCTGGAGAAACTCTTATACATTTCTATTAGGAGTCACGTAGCCGAATGCTAGTAGCAACACTTATGGAAAAAATAAACCCCACAAAGTTCTGTCAATGGTAAAAGAGATATATAAATTGTGGTATTTTCATACACAAGAAAATATTATACAACAGTGACAACAGATGCATTCATCAACATGCATGAATTTCAAAACATAACATAATGCCGAGAGACAAAAATAAACCAAAATAATACAAACAATATGATTTCATATATAGAAAATTCAAAACATGGGCAAACCTCAATAGTTATATTTATGTAAGCATATAAATGTGATAAAATAATAAAGGCAATGGAATAATTGGCATGAAACTTAGGATGGTGTTTACTTCTTGTGGGGAGAGACATTAAAGCAAAGAGGGGACACACAAAGGGTTACAGTGACACTGGTGATATTATATTTCTTAAGTTGAGTGACAGACAAGCTGTTCATTCTATTTTTTAACATATATTTTTTTATTTAACCCTTTGAAACTTATTAAGCCTTTCCTTTTTTCATATGTTTGTACTTCTTTTCGTAAATTCTTCTAACCTACATTCTAGAATCTAGATCATTCTCCCTTTAACTGTGTCTATTTTTCTGTTAACTTCATTCAATAAATTTTTAATTTTTATTATTACATTTTTCAGTTCTGTAATTTCTGTTTGGTTAATTTTCAAATCTGTATTATCTGTTTTATAGTGTCCAGTTCATTGCTATGTTTTTAAAAGTACGGATTTTATTTCCATGACTATAGTAAGCATAGTTGTTTTACAGTCTAAATCCGATAATTGCAATGATTGTCATATGCCTCATCATTGATTATTTTCCATGCATTTTATTTGAAAAATACTTTTAGAAATCATTTTATACTTCGAATGACATCTATCTCCAGAAAGGAATTACTTTCCTCCTGCCTGACATCTGGGGTCACTAGTACTTCAAGACCAACGTATTAAGGTGGTAGAGTACTATCCACCCACTATCTTAGAGTGCAGCCTTTAGGGGTCCCAGGATAGAGTAGGAAATTTTACATTAGGGTAACTTTTGTGAATAAGTCTCTATTAACAAAGATATTTCCTTACCCAATTATTGTAATGCCTTTCTAACTAGTACCCTTGTCCCCTTTTTGCAGCCATTTTAAACATTGCTGCCTGAATAAACTTTCAAAAAATATTTGATCATGTCTCTTTCTGCTCAAAAATGTCCAAAGCTTCCTTTCATTTGCAGGAAAAATTCTAAACTTTTTAGCAAAGTCATTCATTTTCTGGTTCCAACCTGCCCTTTCAATCTCATTTCTTGCCCTTACTTTCTCATCACCATGCTCTACAGCTACAGGGAACTTGTCAACTTTCTCTGAGCACACTGTGTTCTTTCAAGTGTCTTCAACTTCATGCTCTTTACCTAGAGTGTCCCTGTGCATATGCTTCACCTGGTGAACTCATTCCTTAATACCCTACTCAAATTCCCTTCGTTTTAAAAATCTTCCCTAGTTTCCAGGAAAAATTAGTTGCTCCCACCTCCAGACATTCCTAGTACTACAATAAAATTAAAGCAAACCATAGTTTTGAAAAGCAATTGGGAAATGTGTGTCCAAACATAATAGTCACTTAACCTGTTATACAAAACTTCCACCATTAGGAATGTATTGCACAATGATAAACACAAAGCTTTTTATTAGAGTATTATTTGTTTTGAAGTAGCAACTACCTGAAAACGAGCAAAATGTACATGGGAAGAGACTATATCTACACAATAAAATACCACCTAGTTATCACAGAGAGTGAGGAGAAGAAAAACCACAAGTCATTCCAAGTGAAAAAAGCAAGATGAAGAGGAATGAACACAATGTGTGTGTGTGTGTGTGTGTGTGTGTGTGTGTGTGTGTGTGTGTGTGTATTTGCATACATGCAAAAATTATTTTGGAAAAAATTTAAGAAACTGCGAATAGTGTTCACCTTTGGGTAGGGGGACTGTTTGGGGTCATAGTACCACTCTTTATTATAATTCCTTTTGTACTGCCTGGATTTATTTTATTGCATTCATTTTTTTTCTTTTTTAATACAAAGGTTTTTAAAATGAGACCTCTTGTGCCCTTTAAAAATGAAAATCCTACTTTTGTAGCCTGTTACACTCTACTTTATCTGCTTATACACCAGTTTTTCCCACTTGACTGTGAGAAACTTAAGATAGAACCCGTCTTACTCATCATCATATACTGAATGCCTAACACAGTGCCTGTTGGTAATTAGCACTCAGGTAACCAAATAAAAGGATGATTAGATATTGATTGATGTAATGGGTGGATGAAGGAATGAATGCATGAATCAATGAATGAATAGGCGGTAGATAGTAAGGTCAAGTTCATTAAAGGACAGCACTTACAGTAGTTCTTCAGACACTCCTCTATGGTTCCTCATGCATGTTTTGAGGATCCACTGCGAGAGGAAAATCAGGAAAAATACAATTGCTTTATATTCAGAGGTGACCTATCTGATGAAGACTACAGAATGATATTAATTATGCACGGGAGCAATGAGGTACATTTCATCCTAGACTGCATCCAAAGCAAGTCACTGTGAAATGAACTGAATGATTTAACAACACGCAATGCATAAAAGCTTCTCCTCACCTTAAAGGTCTTCAGGACAGCCTCTTAATTTGATTTCTGTTTTGTTGTGCTATCTTCATTTTATGGTCTTTAGTTCTCCTTATTACAAATGTAATTTTTAAGGGTCAAATTAATTTAATTTCACTTTGGCTTTGGGATGCTTGAATGCAAGGTTGTGAAAACCACTAGCTTAAAACAGGTGCTCTGCAAAACTTTCTGCCAAACCTTCCTAAGTCACTGGGACTTCTACAGGAAACAGTGTGAGCAGGAGAGTTCACAGCTATGCTGGAACAGTAAGGAGAAATTATACATGTTTCACACACTGTATCAACATTGGAAAGTGACATTGTCTTTGCTCACACTGAATCCCCCTATATCTCTGCAGCCTGCACGGTTTGTTTTACCCTTTTTTACCTCTCAGAATCTTGCCTATATTTCAAGACACAACTCAAATCCACTTTCTTCTGTGATGTTTTTCCTTACTGCCTTAGCCAGAATTCTCTCTCCCTTCTCTAAGTCACTTGTGTAGAAGCGAACATATCTTGTCTTGAATCTTATACCATATTTACCTCTTTGACCATCTTACCTCCTCAAGTGAATCATGAGCTCTTGGAGCACAGGGAACACGTGCCACACTACTTTATATCCCCATCCTCCTCTGCATCCCATCCTAAGAACTGTGTTTTTACTTTCATGGAGTCATGGACAACTTTGAGAGTTTGACTTTAGGGGAAATATGCCTATGCAGAGAGTAAAACGTTCCATACCATTCCAGGAGGCCAGGAGTATCCGATCTGGCACACGTTCAATTATGTTGATTACAATTAAGGAGGCAACATCAGCTACACTGATGAGCTTCGTTAAACTTGTTGGGGTTGTATCTCAGTTCTGCTGCTTTTTAACTGTGTGACCTTGGACAGATTACTTACCCTTTCTGTGTCTTGTTTCTGTGGTATGGGAATAATAATAGCACTTTCCTAATTCACCAGGACACCTACAGGAAACAGTGTGAGCAAGAGAGTTCACGGCTCTGATCGATTAGTAAGGAGAAATTACATGAAAAATAATAAGAGACTAAAAATAAAAGCCACACTGAAGATCTGAAAATAAGTGGCTATCAGTCTCTACTGAATACATAAGGATGTAGTGAAAAGACCAATGGGAATGAGAAACAGAAATGAGAATAGGAATTTAGCATGGTGCTTGGCTTATAGTGTGCACTTAGTTAATGAGTTTATCTTTTTCCCGCATTCGTACAAATAAATCCACAGTGGAGCAAGGATTCCAGTCTGGGTTTGTCTGACTTCAGAACGAACTGGAACCAGCTAGACCAAGGTACAAATACAGCCTTCACCATTGCCTAGCCATTTAACCTTGGCCACATAAGTTGGATGGTCTCCAATACAATATACATTTCCTGAACTAGCACATACAGTGTTTAGTACCTTCGTTGTCTATAGATAGAATTAGGGAAAGTACCTGAGACAACAAAAAGAGTAGAAGGAAAACATAGTTTCTGTCCTCAAGGACTTTACAATCTCCTTGGGGAAAGAAGATACTGGAGTGATAAATAATAAGTGAGGCTTAATAAGTGAAGTGTAAATGATATGAGAAGGCTGTAGCATGTGAATCAAAAGAAGCAGGCAAGGCCATCTGGAAAGGCTAGCTGGGCTGATAGGGGCAAGCAAGGCTTTCTGGCATTGGTCTTTGCACTACATCCTTATGCATTCCGTGGAGAATGCATTACCCACTTATTGTCACATCCTCAGCATGCCTTCCATTGTTAGCTTCTTATCATTTTTTCATTTGACTTTACTCATCTTCTGGGACTGCTGCATAGGCTCAAAGCTGAGTAAAGTGCTACCTCAGCATGTTATCACAAAACATAGCTATACATATTGACTCTCTGTCAAACATCAAACTGATCTTTTAAATTGCTTTGCTGACTTATAAAGCTGTGTTTAGTTTAGGTCTAGTTTTGTGGTATGATGACTAGGTCCTGATACCTGGAATGGAATGTAAAGATTTTCTAGAATAAGGTGAAACATTTCACCAGTTTCAAAGAATCTGATTCCCCCTTTGACTTCTGTCCTGATTAGAGAAAAAATACACCTTCCACCGCCAACAAAGACAATGCCCAGTGGCTGAATAGATCGAGGTAACGTGGATAAACCTCCATTTTCTACTCCCATTCATGAAATCGAATTGAAGACATTTCTTGAAACAATGGGATAAAAGATTAAAATGGGTAATTGGAAGGATAGACCTTCAGGAAAGGAGGTTGTTATAGGGTGAACGTAGTCCAAAAGAAGATGGGGAGCGTCTACATAAAATCCTCTGATCTTTACTCAAATAGAGTCTAATTTTGCCTTGCTGAATTTGCTATTCTGTTCATTTCTCAACCCATGCTAAGGGCTATTAATCCAGTCTGCAAAAGTGTCCTCCTGTATTATCATCATACATGCTCTTCCTCCTGCCTGGAATGTCTACTCTAAACTCTTTGCTTATTTAACTCCTTATTCCTCAGCTCTTGGCTCAACAGATGCCTCTTCAGGGAAGTCTTCCCTGACTACCATGGCTATGTCAAATACACCTATTATAAAATCAAATAAAACGTGTAGCTTTCCTTCACAGCACTTGGAACAGCTGCAAATGTATGTTTCTACAGTTATTTTATTAATCTGTCTTCTCCCTCTTATAGTATAAGTGCATGAGGGCAAGGACTGGAGTACATAGCATAGCTCCTGGCTCATAGTTGGTGCTCAATAATCGTTTGGTGAATGAAGGAATGGATTTCAGTTTTCCCTAATTAGATCGTGTTAAGAATATGCTAGTAAGATGCAGGTATATGCTATGCTTTAAGGAAACTCAATGTGCACAGATTGAAAAGGTTCATTTGTGAAATGAAAAACAAGTTAGGAGTGGAGGGTTGTTTACTTGCTTGTGGAAAGGCAGAATTAATCAATTCTCATTGGACCTACTATTCTGGACTGTACCATGTATGAGAAGTGTTAAATGAGTATTCCGTATTGTAAACCCAAGAGCCCAGTAACTGTAGAAATATAGCTCTCTACATTTAAGTAAGTTCTTGTCAGTGTTTGGGATCTTACGTTTAAAAAATTTAACAGGAGTTAGAGCGAGATAATGAAATACTTTCAGTAGCTCTAGAAATAATTTGGCATCACGGGCGAAATTAATGCCTACATTCAAATATACAAATCAGAGACTGTGTTTTCTTCATATGTTAGTCAGCAGAAGTCACGAGATTTAAGTTGTAATTTGAGTTTAAACTGTCTTTTCTCACTCTGCCTTGAGGACAGAGACAGATTTATTCATAAATGTAACTAAATAACCTTGCACAATCCCTGGCATATAGTAAATGTCCTTTTCTCTCTCTCTTTCTCTCTCTCTGTCTCTCTGTTTCTCTCTCTCTGTCTCTCTCTCTCCATTCATCTATCACTCTAGCCCTAGCTCTAGCTCTATCATCTCTAACTCCATATTGAATTTACGTGTCCAAACATATAGACAGTATATACGTTGAAAAGTTCATCAAATGGAAGTCAAGCAACCTGGATTATAGTCATCAAGGCTCAACTCTACCAATAATTAACTATGCAATCTTAGACAAGTTATTTAATCTCACTCTGCCTTATTTTCTTTATCTCTCAAATTTAGCTAATCATACGTGACTTGCATACCTAACTGTTGTATGAAGAAGAACAAATGAAATGGCAAATGAGAAAACGTTTTGAAAAGTGTCATCCAAATGCAAGTGTGATAGAGGGCCTGTGCTATGAGTAGCAGAGTATAGACTAGGCTACAGAGAGCGTTAATTTCAAACGAAATGAAGAGACTGAGGTTCATTCTCTGGAAGTTCAGTCCACATCGGCTAACTTGCATAATCATCCTCTTACCGTCAGCAGGGCTCAGCATTGAAAGAACCCTATGAATCTCTCACTTCCCCTCTTGCTCCACTTGCTGAATCAGCCTTTGTGAAAGTATCCCCTCCAGTGTATAATATTTTTGTTTTGTTTTGTTTTGCGGTACGCGTGCCTCTCACTGTTGCAGCCTCTCCCATTGGCTCCGGACGCGCAGGCTCAGTGGCCATGGCTCACGGGCCCAGCCGCTCCGCGGCATGTGGGATCTTCCCGGACCGGGGCACGAACCCGTGTCCCCTGCATTGGCAGGCGGACTCTCAACCACTGCGCCACCAGGGAAGCTCCAGTGTATAATATTTTGAAGAAACTTCCAAGAAAACTCTGTGCCCAGAGAGTGCTGATTCAGCACAGCAAATGAAGTGACAGAGATGTATTTGGAACATTTCATTGGCAGGTACCTGGTCCGACCAAGCCTACATGAATAAGGGGGTACCTGTTTGGCCAAAGGAAGCATATTGCTTACAAATGACTATATATGTTTCTGAATTTGGAGGCATGTGGCATGTGGAATAAAAAGGTATCACCATGTTCTAAAGGCACCGTCCTGTGCATTCAAATAGTCGATGTTTAATCCATGGCACACAGTAATCCCCTCTCCTTCTTATGCCTCCATACATAATAAAACAGCTTCTAGAAAATGTACCCTATAGTGTTATATGTCACCACACCACGGGACATGAAGTAGGAAGACGCCCTTTTCTGAGGCATAAAAAGTAAATCGAAATTATTCATAAGCATGACTGAAGGCAAATAATTCTCTCTGACTTAAATCAATTATTATTATGCTGCAACTGCTTTGCTCCCATACCTGGAGTTTTGACTAGCAGAGCCTTACATGTGGTGATTCTCATCTTTAGTAACACAGTGCTTTCCTGAATCATGTTCATACTTATTAGCTTCCAGACGCAGAAGGCAGTTTAAAGTATTATTTTCAAAGATACCACAATGTGACAGGAACACATGTGTGCCAGTAATAGGTGGTAGATTGGGGATGATGGTGTTAGGATGCAATCTGAATGACCCTTCAAGCTTGTAAAAGAAAGTCACTCAAACTAATAAGACAACATAAGTAGATTTCTTGCATTTTTCCCGGATACCACAGATATTTATCTTTTTCAAAGCAAATGAATAAAATGCAGTCCAGTTAGTCATTAAATTGAAGATCAGCTCTCTATAAGCATCAAATCTGAAGTTTCCCACTGGTAGCTGGCGGAAGAGAAAAGAAAAAAGAAAGACTTTTTTACTCTAAAATCATATTTCCATGTCTTTCCCATTCTAATGATTCACTTTTTTCATGGCTTGAAGAAAACAGAATTGCTATATCTAAGGAAAATAAGGAAAAGCTTGAGGAAAATAAAGTTAAATACTTTTGCCAAATATATTTTAACATTCATTGAATACATGTAGTGTTTCTATCAGGTTGATTTTCATACAAGCTTCAAAAGTCAGCCAATATTTAGAATCTGCTAGAACTAAGAGCGCATTTGATTGTCCATCATTCCATCTCTGTTCCCATCTGTCTGTGAAGTCTAATGATTGTTGTGAAAGAGATCACAGCTGTTTTTCATCTTCATTTTGAGGCATACATTTTTTATTCAGACTTACTATTATGTATTTTCATTTCCTGAAGTTATAAAGCAACTTGGATGGACTCATTTCCAGCTGGAAAGGCAGCTCTTCTTCCTTCTGAGGCACAGTTGGACGCTGTGATGCCTATTCCCAAGGTCTTACTTTGACAACTGGCATGTAGATAGGCTATTTTTGACCTTCCTACCTTATTTTTCACTATCCATCTTCTCACTCATCCCAACCCTCAATTTTGTTCTTCTCAATTAAGCATCTTTCCCAGATCTGTATCCTTCCTCGCTATAGTCTCCCATCAGAATCTTCTACTCCTACAAATCTTGCCCTCCCCTCCCCCTGACTACAACAAGCCATGGAATCTGGGAATTGCCAGATTAAAAATTGACTCTATAAATTGTATAAAGTTTATTAGTGCAAGCAGTGGGTTAATGCATTACTCATCTCAGGAATATTGCATGCAAATAAGAATTTCCCAGTGGAATTACTCCTGAATCACAGAATCTTAGGCTTCATTGTCAAGTGTGGAGGATTATGCCACTCAAAAAGAAAACCCCTAAGAGGCAAGTTGGGTGAACATCCTTACCAGCAAAAGAAATAGTTTTTTCATAAAAGGCTACTGTGTTCTAAGGATTTGTGACTTCAAAATCAGAATGTAAAAACTAATTTAGAACAAGTAGCCTTATTTAAGAAAGTAACACATTTTCTAATGGAGAAGTTTATCTGCTGCCTCATTATTACTCAGATTAAATTCTATCACAATAGTTCTAACAGAATAAAATATGTAAGTACCTCAAAGGCTACTCATCTCTTCTCTTGAGCTGTGCACTCACCCAATTACAAAAATTTTTTTTTCAAGCTAGCAGCATAAAGAATAAAATTTTAATCCTAACAAGAAGCCTCTTGACATACACTATTTTCTTCTTCTTGTATAAATGAGTCCTGTGCTTTACTGTTTTTTGTTTTGTTTTTTAAGGTGGAACAAGGGGTATAGGAGTAGTTATCTTAACTTCTGAATAAGAAAACTCAGTTGAATTGGTGTTAGCATTCTGGGATACTTCCAGATTAGGAGATGATCTGGGAAGTATAGTTTGATTGTTAAAATAATGTACTTTTGCAATAGTTACTGTGTAATGGACCTCTGTTTAAATGCAAACTTTTCTATCCAGATCAGATGGTCACCATAGATACAAGGTTAAGCTATTTTCACATCTGATCTAAATTTGTTTTTGTGGAATTTTGATCTGTTGGTGGTTTGTGATTTCTAGAGGCACCAGAGAAGCTAGTTTGAGGCAGGTAGTGAGACAAGCTAGGTGGTAAAATAGAACGTACTGTTGGTTTAGACTCAGACTTTTGCTCAAATCTTAGCTAATATTTTTTATAGTTGTGTGATTTGGGGCAATAATTTCCATTTCTGAGCATGTTTCTTCTTCTTTAAAACAAGAAGGGTTACAACAACCAAATGGCAACCTTTTCATGTGCATTAAATGGGAAAAATATATGAAATATTTGTAATAGAGTGATGAATGTACAATGGGTACTCACAATATAATCATTACTTTCTATTCGCTCATCTTCATTTTTATGAGCTCATTCAAACTGAGGATTCTTATGTCATTATCTGAGAGCTTTAGGGTCAGCTTTTCATGTTAAGTGCAAGAGAAAATTAGTGTTATTATTAGAGTTAAAGTACAAAATAATCCACAATACGTTTTTTAGGTAAATACAACGAAGATCAGGTTGGCTTGGGGGTGGGTGGCAGGGGAAGTGTAAGGCACTGTAAATCTCTCACAAGTGTTTCCTGAATGTTGTATCCTTGTTATATATCCAAATTGTATTAGCTCCTTATTGAGGTGACATTGCACTGACCTTAAAGAGATGAATCACATGGGTTGGATGGACAGAAGGTAAGGTATAACAAAAATGTGGCCTAGTGATAATTTGGCTCAAGACAGAGGCTCAGGGTGCTTAGAAAAACCACACTGAGAGAGCAATCAAATGAAAGCATAGTCTAACACTTGTGAGGTAATTCAGGTTTGCAAAATTGAGTTCACCTTTTATTCATAGATTCTTTTATAGCCTTCTGCTATTTAAAGACATATGTGGCCTGAAATGAGATTTCTAGCTTCAGCCTCCCTGAATTACTGTCCATGGTGTTTTTAAAAGAGATAGCAGACTATAGCAGCTTTTCTGTGCTGCTTGATCAAACTTGGATTGACATAGATGCTACTTCCTTCAATGGTATTTCAGCCATTGTGAAGGTGACACAGGCCAGGAGCAGGTTTCTGAAAGGTTATAACCAACTGTCACATACTCAGGGACCAAGCTCCAAAGGAAGTCCTTATTCTGTACGTCCCATTTGCTGAGGCCAGTTTGTCTATTTACATGGACTGTTTCCCCTTTCAGTGAGGCTATTGTATGTACTGTGTGTGTCTGAATAAATAGATACAAAATGTTATGGCATTCAATAGAGGCAATTGTGGGCAATATTGGAATGTGACTAAAAACTATCTCCCCCATCTAATATATCTAACTTTATAATGATGTAATGTCATTATGTAATGTCATAATGATTACTGATGTAACATCCATAATATATCTGCCATTTTTCTTTCACCACCCTCACCAAACCTGACAATCCTCATTGCTTAATGAGCACTTAACTGAGACATAGGCTAATAGGCTATAGGGAGATGGATTCTAGCCTTGGATTAGAAAAATCAATCTTTCTCTAATATCTGTAGCCTTCAGATCAATAGTCCACCTAACGTCTGATGATGAATAATAATGGAGCTGATATTTACTTTTACTAGCTGCTGGGATACCTTAGGATAAAAATATAATTAGTTTAATGCTAGAAATATAAAAATATTAATTTATTTTTAATTTTAAAGGTAGTTTACCATGTGGCTGATGACTGGATTGGCTATTTAAACTTTGTCATAACTCAAGCAGGATGAGAGTAAGAATAAAGCCCCAGGCTTTCATACGAATTAATTTGAAAAGTTTATATGTTTCGTTTCCTACTCAAGATCCTATTGCACCTTCAACCTCTGCTGTGAGATTAGAATGATTTACAGGCACTGTTAGACCTCAGAGTGATTCCCAGAAGTTAACATTCAGTGTAGTACTTCAATAAACCACTATAATAAAATATTTTATTATTATGGTTCTAAATGTCCTGCAGTGTACGGTAATTCAGATATAAAATAATTAAGGCAATTAAAGCCCATTATACTAAGGATTACTTTGTGCTAATGACACAGAGGTTTCTTGCCTCAAGAAAGAATTCTCTCTAAAGTCACACAGGAAGGAAGCTGAAGTAGGTGGTGCTAAGAGAAAGAGGCTTTTTGCTTTTTTTTTTTTTTTTTTTTTAAGTGATAGAGGATACATTGACAATTTCTCAGAATAGGGGAAAACAATGACTTTCAAATGTTTCCACTGATGGTATCTCAAATTGTTTTTCACTGATGATCTGAATCAGGGGCATCCTGAGGTCAAGGGTGAAATAAGCCGATTCAGAAAAAAATCTTTCCCTAGAGTTCTTGGGTCTAAAGGCCACCTAGAGATGATAAAGACCACCTTTCTCCCTCTCTCAAGGGTCTGGAGCTCAGCCACGCCTAGGCAGCCCATAGGAGTGAATCCATCCATTTCTCAATAAACTTTTATTTAAGACTTGGCTGTTCCAAGTCCCCTGTTAAAAGCATTGTAGCATGTCACTTAGAGGGTGAGTCCTCCAGATAGATAGCCTATGTTTAAATTCTGGCCTATTAATTAGGGAGAGAGCTTAATTCAATAATAATAGTAATAATAATAGGAAACCAGTCTTGGACATTTTATTCTATCAATTTTTTGCCTCACTTTCCTGAACCTTAAAATGGAGTTGATAGCAAAACCGTCCCTCACAGGATTATTGTGACATTGAGTTAGTATATGTAAAACACTTATAACAGTGACTGCTATAATTATATTGTGGACAGAGAATGTTGCCTGCCATTCCATTTTCTCCATTCAGAATGGAGAAAAGCAGGAAGCATTCTGTGCTATGGATACTGGTCCTAGAGAGTTAAGATGCATATCTAAGGAGTCATTTCAGTGAGCCCAGATTCTTGCATCTTTCCATATATAGAAAAGAACTAAAATCATTAGCATGAAATGTCTGTGTTTTGTGATTAGAAGTAATCTTTCGACATTTGACTACATGTTTTTTTCCAGCCAAATACTCCTATATATCCTGACTCTTCCCTTACCTCTTCAGAGTTCCTCAGAGCTCTCTGAGAGGGTGACTTTCAGGCTAAAATCCTCAGTAAGATCCCTGAATATAACTTAACTCACAACGTTTAGGCTGTGCGTTTTTCTTCAGTCAATAATGTTCTCTATAAATTTCAACTGTTTTTATTACACTGTCCAAATACCTATTCCTTACTGGGTCCTCAACTGCAGGAACACAGCTATTGAAGAGTGGGAGCCAAAATACGTACCTTTTCTTTCTGCAACTTTTCATCAGAACTCATTCATTTAACCACTAGACATTTGTTGTGCTCTTACTGTATGTCAATCACTGTTCTAGGTATAGGTACTGAATATTCAATGATAAATAAGACAGATAAGACCCTTGCTCTCATGGTTTTTCCATTTTAGCCAAAGGAAATAGACAATAAAAAAAAAGGAAACCAATAAATGAATGTCGTATTTCCAACCAATGATAAATGCTATAAAGTGATGTGTTATGAAGAAAAAAAAAGACGTGAACATGATAGAGAATGATATGGATGGCATAATATTAAATTAGGAGGTAAAGGAGAGCATATGCTATCGTAATTTCACTCAATCATTGGATATCTACATTGTGCAAGGCACTGTTCTAGGTTCTGGAGATAAAGCAGTGAATGAGGCAAACAAGGTCCTTGCTCTCACGCAGCTTACGTTCTCATCTTGGGGCAAGAATTAAAACAAATAAAACAATGAAGAAATTTTAAAAAATCAGTAACACATGCTATAAAGAGTGGGCGTGGGATAAAGAGTGCCTAGGAGACGATTTCAATTGGCCAGGAATGAACTCTCTGATTAGGTGTCAGTTACTTGTGATCTTACAGACAAGGAACTATCCTTGCAAAAATTTACATGTTTTATAGGTAGAGAGAATACAAAGCATGTATTTCCAACTCTTTCCTGAGTTGGAAAGGATATTTACATATTCGAGGAATAAAAACACAGAGAACTTGGATAGATCAAACAAGGGCCTCGCAGGTCATGGTTTAGAGTTTGGAGTTTATTTTTGGTATAATGGGCAGACACTGGAAGATTTTTTTAAGCATAGGCATGAAAGGATCTATTTCACTTAAAAAAAGCCACTCTGGCTGCTGAGTGGAAAATGTACTGTAGAAAGTCAATAGTGAGAGCAGGGAAATATATTAGGACGTGATTGCAAAGGCATGGGTAAAATGTGACAGTGGCTTAGTTTAGGTTGGTGACAGTGGGGTTTCAGATATCTAGGTGGATTTGAGATGTATTTTTCCAGAAGATCTAGCAGCATTTTATGATGAACTAGAAGAAACAGAGTTTCGAAACATAAAGGAATCAAGGATGTTTCCTGCATTATTTAGCCTGAGTAACTGGGTGGAAGGTGGACATATTAAGTTTAAGATCCAAGTAGAGTTTTCAAATAAGGAAAAGACAATTGTAACATAGATCTGGAGCTTAGGAGCAATGTCAGAGCTAGAGATAGAGATTTGGAAAGTCATTGGCATATAGGCACTATTTTAAATCTTGGCATTGGATGTGACCATCCAGGAAGAGAGTTTAGAAAGTATAAACCTATTTCTGTCTTGTATCTCATTCAGAGCATTTGTAATTGACTGGCCATTGAATGTCATAAAACATGTTCATACAAAAGCGCTGATGACCATAAAGCTGTTCATACTAAGGTGTTGATGATTAATTATAGCCCAATCTTTTCATCTTTTCATTTTTGCTGTAGCAAGATGTATCCCAAAGAAGCTACTCCAATGCTGAGAATTTCCCCCTTAAGCTAGCCACCTGTGCTGTTCCACTGATCCATAATGGACGAATCTCAAACAAGACCCACGTGACTTGTTCCTAGCTTTATGTAGAATTTGGGACCTTTAAAAAATGCTCCCTGTTTCTATTTGATTTTCATATTTCTGCCTTGATCTTACTCTCTCCTTTGTTCCAAAAGTGAAGCCAGTTGTCAGGCATTGGCGTCTTGTCATTATAGCATTTGTCACCTTCCTGACTGTCTCCTTTGAAAATGCATCAGTATGTCACTTACTAATTTATTTAATTTCTGATATTTGAACTCCTGAGGTTATCTTCAGAATGGCTTGAAAGTGGATATACAGCTATTCACTTCCTCTCACCCTGTGAAATCTCCCAAAATGAGAGGCCCAATTCTCCTTGGGATGGAATATTTTTTATTTATTCTTAATTTGAAAAGTCAGAGTGTGAAGTGTCTAGACACTCACCTGTATGGATGCTGCTTGAGTTTTACTTTACAATGTGATGTATAATTCAGTGTGATATATAATGTGGTGAAGATTGGGGATCCTATTGAAAACATAGATATAGATAGATATATATGTAAATTCAGAATTCTCTTTTAGACGCTATATCATAAGAAGAAGGTTCAGCTTATATTTTTAAAATTGCCTGCAGTTTTTATTTTAACTGTGTAGTTTTTGCTTTTGGCAGTTTGACTTCCCTGATATTGTTTTTACATAGATTTTATATTTAATGTGATTTTTTTTTCCAGTCAAAGATTTCAGCCAGAATATGAGAAATAACTTCTCTCCTATTTCTTTTTTTTCTTCTCCCCAAATAGATTTGATTTCATTACAAAATGTGTCTGTAATTGAATTCCTTTTCTTGGGGGAGATGATAGGAAACTTTTCCCTCCTCATTGAAAGCCTGATCCAGTAGGCCCACAGGGTTGTACCTCTGCAGGATTCTCTGCTTCCTCTTTCCCAAAGCCTGATCCTTGATACAAAAAAATCCTTATTCTTCCCTGATCTACAGTGATTCTTAGACAAGTGCCACCTCTCATCTCTCTATATCCCACATCTGATACCATCACTGCACTGAAAACCAATGTGAGATACAACCTGAAAATGCAGTGAGATGTGCACTCAAAAGGTGGGCTTTTCAGGGAAGCCCAATGTTGTAATCCTTTACCTTTGGTGCCAAACTTCTCTCTGGTAAATGCTCAATTCTGCTATAGTTATAGGGAAATAGGGATGGGATTGTTTAGTGAGGTTTGTAATAGGAGCCCCTATCAACTCAAAAGAAATCTGTCAGCTGCCAGTGTGACAAATGAGGTTCTAGAAGTTGTTACACACTAACTCCAGAGAACTAACATTTCCAGGGAAGTAAATTTTCTTGTCCCCTTGACCCCATATTTGGAGAAATAATAGAGCTACAAGGCCTAAAAGTGCAAAGACTGTCCTGCTGAGGGCTCAGTGGATAAAGTAGGGAGTCCTAACCCTGTTTTTGCAATGTCTGAAAACATCTACAGGGTTAAGGTGTGTTATGAGGTTTTAAAAACATTTTCAAATCCTTATTCATTCTAGGAATGAGTGAAGAGGACTTTCACAGAGTCAAACAATAACTGGACCCTCTAACTCCAAGAAGATTGGGGTTCAGCAAACTTAATTAATGGTACAATTATCTGTTCATTTCATTACCCATTTTCCCTGCAGCAAGCCCCTAAATATTGTCATATCTGAGCTTTCTTGTTCTTGTGATTAAACTCAGTTTTAAGTCATATCTCCTTCTAGTATAAAGGATTTTACATATTAGGGATAAAAATGACACAAACTACATACCATTATATTTCACAAATAACATATATTCTTGAAGAAAGGAATTTAATTTTGTAATAATCTCCCACCTCCAAACCCAGCCAGGCACTAATCTTAATCACTCATATTATTGAATAATATGTGTGTCGTTTTTTTTTTTCCTCCACAAATCAAAATGCTAGTGAGTTTATCACCTTTTTTGCAGATCTAATTGTCTGCTTGGATAAAAATGTCCCTATGATTATGACACTTTTTGTTGAGGTCTTTTCATTCCTGTGTTCACCTATAAAGCGGTAGGCTCAACTAATGTTAGCCTATCTGTTTTCATCTCTGATAAGTGTTATCTAAAATTCATTTATGCGTTTAGGAACAAGGTGACAAAATAGTGGTACTCTCTTGATAAATCTCACATACAGTATGGCAGCATATGAGTCATTCTTATAAGTGGTGTAGACTTTATTGTCTTACATGACTTATGCTTATAGCCATACATAAATCACACAGAACCACCAGAGGAATTTTAGTGTTTAGTCATAATAAAAGAAGAGAGTTCACAGATTGTCTCCATCAAGTCTGAATGAGGTCAAAGAGGGAAAGGATTCCCAATAAATAATCGGTTTTAACTTCATGTCAGCTAATGATAAATACTTCTATACAAAATTTGAACAAGGAAACTTCATTTTGTTTTAAATATACTCCAAGTCTGTGAAATGGAGCCTTTGAGAAACTTGGAAAGATTTCCCATAGGGTTTAGTATTATAGGCTTTTAGTTTAGGGAAGGGAAATAATCCTTGTCTAGGAGAGCTCATGAGGCTTTAGTTTAGTGTTAATTCAGCTCAATCAAGAGTTCATCAACTCATTTGTTCAACAAACATTTATAGATAAACACTGGTGAATTTTGCTTGCTAAAATACCCTAAACAAAGTAAAAAAGCAAAATAGTAGAAACTTGTTTATTCATTCTTTCATTTAAATCAGTTAAGAGGGAAAAAGAACCTAATTTCTGTCATATGAAAAGAGTTTCTACAAATATCTAAGTAGAAGATAACTCAATTTTTTTAATTGGCAAAGAATTTTAAATTCATATACTATTTGATTTTGCTAATTCCACCTTAGGAATCTATCCTGCCAATATACTTGCAAAAGTTTGAAGAAGCTAAGTATTTATTTTCATTATGCCTTTGCTTATATTAGCTGAATAATGAAGCAAACTACATGCCCCTTAAGAAGTGAAAGAGGGGAATTTAAATGATCATGGTACATCCATACAATGGATGCAGTAATGTTGTTTTAAAAAATTAGTTATTTCTATATTTTCTTTTAAAAATAAGTTAAATCTATCTGTGCTGATATGAAAGATCACCAAAATACATTATTAAATGAAAAAGTCAATGTGCAGAACTACCGCTTTAGTATTATCCTGTTTACTTAATATGGATGCAAATGCATAACTCTGGGATATACATTCATAAACTATATCTGAGATTTAGAAGTGAGATTTGGGAAAGAGGGAGAGGTATTTTTTTTTTTTTTTTTTTTTTGCAGTACGCGGGCCTCTCACTGCCGTGGCCTCTCCCGTTGCGGAGCACAGGCTCCGGACGTGCAGGCCCAGCGGCCATGGCTCACGGGCCCAGCCGCTCCGCGGCATGTGGGATCCTCCCGGACCGGGGCACGAACCCGCATCCCCTGCATCGGCAGGCGGACTCTCAACCACTGCGCCACCAGGGAAGCCCCGAGGGAGAGGTATTTTTAACTTTCATTTTTAACCCTTTAGATTGTTTAAAATGCTTACCTTGTGATAGTAAGGAAGACATTTGAGAGGTTAGAATAATTAAAGTTGAAAATGGAGAAAATGAACTAACACTTATTGAGCATTCACTATTTCTCATGCATTATGTTTTTGAAATCTATGTCTCTACTTTTCTCCTTTCAACAACACTTCAAGGTAAATATTAATTTCCCAATGTCACAAATGAGGAAGCTAAAACCTAGGCAGGTTATGTTGTTTGGCTAGTGTCACCTAGCTAGTTAGTGTTAATGAGACTAATGTGGAATGAGAGTAATAAACATAACAACCACTAACTTTCAGCAGTAATTATGTCAAAATGTATTACATGTATGTGTTTCCACTCTCCCAAATTAGCTAACTCCCATTTATAATTAATGAAACGAGTTCAAAGAGGTTATGTAATTTATTGAAGGTAACAGGGTTGATATATGAACATAGCTCCGTGTACTTCCAAACCCCAGTCCTTTCCACTGCTCTATATCATTTTCCATACATAAAGTGCTTGGAAAGAGATAGGAGAAACAAGGATACAGATTAGAGTCTCCTGCAATAGTCAATGTGAGAAATTACCAAGAAGAGAAAAAAATATCTGAGCAAGGTTCAGAAGGTAAACTCAGACATGGTGAGTAACTGGACATTATGGTCCAGGTAAAAGGAAGAGTCAAAGATGGCCCAGAAGTTTCTAGGTAGCTGGTGATGGCTTTTGCCAATATAGGAGATATAAGAGAGGAATATTTGGGGGGAATGACACGGTCATTTTTTCATATGTTTATTTTCTGATGTATGTGGTATATCCAGATGGAGATGTCTATTAGGCAATAGGATACACAGATTTAATGTTTCTCTTTGTTATTGCTATCATCCATGTTTAAATCTCAGAATTATCTTTAATTCCTCCTCCCTCTCCTATCCCTCTATATAAACAAGTCCTATAAAGAAAAATCTACCAGTACAGTGTCTCTTGGATCTATTTCCTATTTCCATTTGCATTGCAACCCCTAATTCTGGCACTCACTACCTCTTCCTTATAATTTTTCAATAGCATCTAAACTTCAATCTGATAATTAATCTCTCTCCTTTCCATCAATGTTACAAACCATGTCATGAATACTCTTTTCAAAGTACAGTGCATCCTCTGATAAAAACAAAACATAAAGAAAAAAAGCAACCAAGTCCTCTTAGTACTTAACAAAATTAAATTCAAACTCAAAAACATAGCACTTGAAGTTCACCATGACCTGAAACCAAACTTACTTTATAGTTTTCTGTTTTATTATTGCACTCACTGAAACAAACCAGACAATTCAGAATACTACTGAATCTCCCCCAAAGTCACTTTCTGCTTTCATACCTTGTTGTTTTTATTATTAATACATTCATTCATTTCTACATCTAGTCAACAAACATTTAAAAGGATCTATTTTGATGACGGTGGTAGAGATTGAAAGGCATACATGAATTTAAGCTATATTTGGGAGTTAGAATTTACAGAAATTAGGTATTGAGGAAGAGAATTATGAAGATTGATTTCAGTTTTCTGATCTACCCAATTGGAGATTTCTAGGAGAAACCAGAAGGGAACCAGCTTAGGGTAGGTGGTAGATTATGAGTCTGGTTTTGCACATATTCAAATTGAAGTCCTTTTGATATATCAGAGTGGAGAGACCAAGTTGGCAGTTGGATATGGAAATCTGGTCCTTGGTGCCAGAAATCGAAATTGGCAACTCATTTGCATGCAGTTGATAATGGAAGCCATGGGCATAAATTAGATTCACTAAGGAGAACATATAGAATAAAAGAAAAATTGGCTGAGAATGAAAACTCCAGCTTTTAATAGGAGGGAATAAATTAGATGAGCCTACAAAGGAGACAGAGTTGTCATAGCCAGAGAGGTAGGAGGGAAATTGGGAGAGTGAGTTTTCATGATGCAAAAATAAATAAATAAAAAATAATCAATGATCCCAGAATGAGGGAGTGATTTATAGTACTCAGTAATGCTGGAGGTTGGGTAAAATAAGAACAGAAAGCTTCAATTGAATTTAGGGACCTGAAAATCATTGATGATTTTGAGAACATTTTTAATAGCATGATGGAGGTAAATGTCAACATGAGTTGAGGAGTAATAGGGAAGTGATTAAATGGAGCCAACAAGGTTGGGCACAAGATATGTGACTAAGTTGAGGGAGAGAGAAAACTAAATGGGGTGTGGTATTTTAGCATGCTTAAAATTTTAAAAGTATAGTCGTGTTTGGAGTGAGATGTTAAATAACAGATAGGAGAGGGAGGAAGAGAGAGTATGAACAACAGTGCAGTATTTTTGTAGTGTCTGGTAATAATTCTAGCAAATGCACAGCAAATTTAACTATGATTACTATACTTATTGTTCAAAAAATGAAAAATGAAAATTATAAGTGAAAACACTGGATCCTCAAGCAAAACTACCAGAAATAGACGGTTTAACTTAGGATAATTGCAAAATAAATATCTTTAATGAAGATTCCCTCCTTTTTTCATGGGACTCTCTGCAAAGCACTAGTAACTTTCAAGGATTTTGTACTTATGTCTTCTTTCATAAATGACTGTGTAGCAGTAAAAAGAAAATAAAGATGAGTGCAATATGGAGTAAGATATTTGATGTCTTAATTACTGTTGAGAAATTTTTCTATACACCCCATTCCAGTACTTGGCACTCTTAATTATAATTATTTATCAGTTCTTCCCATTAGACCAGTACTGTCCCATAGAAATATAACTCAAGCCACATATGTAATTTAAAATTTTCCAGCAGAGACACTTAAAAAGTAAAAAAAAAAAAAATACAGGTGAAATGATGTTATGTTAATATATTTTATTAAATTATGTCCAAATTATTATTTCAACATGTTATCAGTATATAAAATTAGTAATGAGATATTTAACATTTCTTTTTTTTTACTAAGTCTTCAAAATCTGTTACGTATTTTTATACCTATAGCACATCTCAATTCAGACTAGCCACATTTTGATTGCTTAGTAGCCACACATATATAGTGGCTACCATACTGAACAGCACAGCACTAGACAGTGAACTTCTAAAATATCCTTGAAAGTTACTGCGTAGGTACTCACAAAACCCCTGTATCCCCAACTCCAGCTCAGAGCTGAGCCTAGCACATAGCAATTAAATAAATGAATAAAATACATTTTTATGTTAATATAGGATTGCCTTATCAAGTATAAGAAGGTCAGTTTTAGGTATTGTGGAAAGGAACAAAAATGAAGAGGAAAGGACAGGAAGTACTATTTTATTTATGTATATGTGTCTACTATAAGGTGTTGGGAGGGCAGTGAGATGTTCACCTTTACCTTGTTTCTGCTATTTTGGCATCTAAAACATCAGATAGGAAAAATTCTTCTGGAATGTTCTCCTCTTTTTATGCATAATATGTTCATGTAGTTTTTGTTTTGTTTGTTTTGTTTTTTGTTTTATTACCCCTGCTAGATAATAGGGGCATTTGAAGACAAGATCCCTTTCTGGTTCATCTTCTTGTCCCCTACTATGTGAACAGCAGAATACTTGGTCCACAAAGATTTGTGCCATCCTTTAGAGTAGGTTTCCTCTTACAGCCTTTCTTCTTACAGTTTATTCGCTATAACCTATGAGGAATCTGCCTGCTGCTGGCATAGTTCTCAAAGGTGGTAGGTAGAGGTGATCTATCTCCCTTAAGATAACATAGGGCCAAAAATGTAATTTTCATGCAAAGTGTATGAACAAAAGTTGCCAAGAGGAGGTTTTGGGGAAACTGTATGGGACAGAAAGGAAAAGTCACTAAAACCAAGTATTCATTCAGGGGCCTGCACTATTGTTGGAAATAAGATGATTAGAAAATATTTTTTTTCCTTTATGTGAATGTCTTTGAGCTAAGTGCATTTTTACATGAAGAGTGAGGACAAGTATAAATAGAATTCTTAAATAGTGATTTACTCTCTTCTCTCCACAGTTAGTAAAAATTCTTTTCTTGCTTTGTGTGTTTACTTATTGCCTTTCACCCCCACCAAACTGTAAGGCCCATAAAAGCAGAGATCGTATCTTTTTTATTAACCAGTATGTACCCAATGTAGTACAATGTTGGACATATAGAAGCTGCTCAATAAATATATATTGGATTAATGAAGGAATGGGATATTTTTCACACTGAAATAAAATTCATAATATTTACAAGTGGATGATCAAAATTTAACTTAGAAGTAGGGAAAAACACAAAGTATGATTTTTGAAGACTTTTTCTTGTAAGTGAACATGATTTACTGAATATTTTTCCTCAAATAACTCTAAAGAATCTGCTGAATTTATGATTAAGTTCTATTTGCTGTACATCCATGATCTGTGGAACTAAATAAACCCTATCCAACTGTTTTTCATTCATTATATACAATAACGCACTACTTAAAAAAAAAGAGATGAACGATGATGTGACTTCATGTTTTACTTTGGAAGCGTTAAGGCTTGTTACTCTTTTGCATGAGCTAGAACTTCACTGACCTACTTAGATGAAGTTTAGCTAAAATTTAATTATGTAAAAGGAACTGTATTAAGCAAGGTTCTCTAGAGTAGTTGGCAACTGGAGACATAGGAGAGCCGATGCTGTAGTTCCAGTCTGAGTCCAAAGGCTTGAGAACCAGGACAGCTGATAGTTTAGTTCCAGTTTGATTCCAAAAGCCTAAGAACCAGGTGAACTGATGGTGTGAGTTCCAGTCTGAAAGCTGACAGGCTCAAGACCCACGAAGGGCTGATGTTTCAATTCTAGTCCTCAGGCAGGAAAAGATCCATGTCCCAGATCAAGTGGTCAGGAAGGAATAGCTACCTTTTATCCAAGATTGAAGCATGTTCAGCCTTTTTGCATTAGGGAAAGCAATCTGCTTTGCTCGGTCTACTCATTCAAATGTTAGCCTCATCCAAAAACACCCTCACAGACACATCCAGCATAATGTTTTACCAATATCTGAACACCCTATGGCCTGGTCAAGCTGTTTTATAAAATTAGTCATCACATCTACTCCCAAAAAGAACTCTTGAGATATTATAAATGGAGATTTTTATTATTGCTGCTTTGCTCTGCTTAGCTCAGTTAAATCTTGGATCTTTGTTAAAACTGTCTTGTAAATCTAATATGTTAAAGTGTACTAATGGTTCTACAGAGTCCAGCTAAGCTTATCCACAAAGAATTGTGTGATTATGTACTATGATAATTTTTTTTTGGTTAGAGAAGAGCCATTGCATAATTATATAATTTCTTAACATCTAGTAAATTATGGAAATTACTTGCCTGAGCCTTCTCTATTAAACCCACAAATAGGATCAACTTAATATCAGAAAGTAGTGGTTGTGATTGACACTAGTAATGGAAGAGATACACATAGGCTATAAGAGCAATTGTCTAACAATTTTTGCGGCTGACCTTAAAAAAAAAAAAAGGGTTACTTTGAACTCCAGTTTTTAAAACAAACAAAAAAGGAGAAGTGTCTGGTTGAAGCAGGAGCAACGGAGGGATGTGGAGTCCTGCCTCCTCTCTTTACCACCTTTTCTACTCAAGCCAATCCCAAGGCTCCTCCACAGAGGGCTGGGATTACATAAAACACAGTTTGATGATCACTGGGTATTAAGGTAGTCAAATTGTGACTATTGTAAATATGCTGTAGAAAAGAGATTACACTAGTGGGTTCACTGGACTTTTTCTCACATGGCATCTAAAGTCTGGAGATTTGCTAAAAGCACGAGGCTATGTCTGATATATTAGAGGGTCATGAAATGACACAGTATTTTACTTGCAAAGGATTTTGGGTACACTACTAATAGAATCTGTACCATCTTTTAAACTGTATTGATGTGTGATGAGAAAATTCATGGGAACAAGGATAAGAAGATTGACCTAGCTGGAAAACCAGGCCTGGATCTTAGTATGGCCTAACTTGGACTAGACTTTTGATTTCTGTCTAGGTATGCCCCTCAAAATAATCTAAGCACATTGCTTATAAAAGTTAAGCTTCCCACTCCTTTGTCCATACTGATTTGCCTCTGTGGGTTTCTTTTTTTAAAAATAAATTTATTTATTTATTTATTTATTTTTGGCTGCGTTGGGTCTTTGTTGCAGTGCAGGAGCTTCTCATTGCGGTGGCTTCTCTTGTTATGGAACATAGGCTCTAGGCACGTGGGCTTCAGTAGTTGTGGCACATGGGCTCAGTAGTTGTGGCTAACGGGCTCTAGAGCACAGGCTCAGTAGTTGTGGCGCATGGGCTTAGTTGCTCCGCGGCATGTGGGATCTTCCCGGACCAGGGCTCAAACCTGTGTCCTCTGCACTGGCAGGCGGATTCTTATCCACTGCACCACCAGGGAAGTCCTCCTCTGTGGGTTTTAACAATTGTTACAGAGTAATGCATGATGACAGAGATTCATATGGATTATTAAGAAGATCAGTCCTGGTGAACTGAATAAATCATTTTAACTATGTTGTAGCTGATATACAAATATATGTGCTGTAACTTAATTGCTATAATTTTCCTTTTAAGGAAATTAGAGTTGTATCTTGGACCCCAGATAATGTCTTCTAATATACTATCTTCAGTTTGAAAGTTTTCTTTTTTCCATTCATCGTAAATACTGATTGCTATATAGTTGAATTGTTTTAGCCTTAGCCCTGTTACTTAAATATATTGCAGATAATGAAGAAACAGAGGCTGTAAGGTAAACGAGTTTCACCTTAATTGTACCTAACTGGAGCACTCTGCATATCATGGCACAGAATAAAGGTTGTTCTATTGACTGCAGTAGGGGGTCTGTCAACAAATGTTTCCTTTCAGGACAAGGATTTAAACTTTTGCTATTTATTTGACATAGCCCATCATTCTCTTAAATTCAACATTCTATACCAATGACCATACTTAGAGTTTTTCTGAGGATCTTCTGAATAGTGTAAGAACTGAGTTGGATCTGTCTTTCTCTTATGAAAGCTCTTTCAATTCATTTCATTGATTCAGTTTTTATTGGCCTAAGTCTCACCAGGATCTTGCTTGGCTCTAAGCCCTCTAAGGGGAGGTTATAAATACCTAGAAGATATGTTTAATCCTTGGCTATGGTTTTAACTAATACAGATGTCAGATACTAATGTTACTGTTGTTGGGAGATGGAACTAACACTTGCTAAATATGCTTCCTATTAAAGCAAGTGTTCTTTTTATGGAGTTGTATTTAAACACATCATGTCTGAGATTGTTAGCACATAGTTTAAGGCAAATCAATGTTATACCAAAGGAAGAGCATGGGCTTTGGAAATAAACAGACCTGGTTTTGAGTCTCAGCTCTATCACATAATGGTTGTGTGGTCATAAGTGAGTTACTTACCCGCCCAAGGTTAATTTTCCTTATTGATATAATCATGGCACCACATGCTCCTTTGTCAGTCCCCCTCCATACAAACATACTCACTCAAAAGAAAACAGATAAATAAGCAAAGAAGTATTAAAAACATAAGAACACACTCTACTTTTATTGCTTCTCCATTACTATTTGCCCTTGAACTTTGAAAAAGTTTTATTTTGTTTCTAAATGAAATGTGAGAGAGGCCTTTTATTGTTTTTTTTTTTTTTTTTTTTTTTTTTTTGCTGTATGCGGGCCTCTCACTGTTGTGGCCTCTCCCGTTGCGGAGCACAGGCTCCAGATGAGCAGGCTCAGCAGCCATGGCTCACGGGCCTAGCCGCTCCGCGGCATGTGGGATCTTCCCGGACCGGGGCATGAACCCGTGTCCCCTGCATCGGCAGGCGGACTCTCAACCACTGCGCCACCAGGGAAGCCCGAGAGAGGCCTTTTAAATGTCCATGTCACTTTATTCATTCACAGATTAAAATTTAAGTATACTTACTAGAACCCAGTTAAGAATATAAAGGAACTTACATTATAGTGCTCAATATGTGCCAGTGATTTAAGACTATGAATAGCAAGACATTTTAATATAATGGATTAAATAATCTTATTAAATATAGTATTGCCATCATACTGTCGGTTGGAAAATAAACCTAGTCCTTACAACTGAAATGCAACTATTCAAAGATTAAAAATGATTGCTTTTTTCCCGCGTGCAGTTTGGAAACAGAGTTAATTGCCAAATGCCAGAAAGCACAAACTATTATACATTTTTAAAGACTTCTCTTGCCATCAATATAGAATGTTGCATTTGAATGAAAAACTTGTAATAGAAAATAAAATTAACATGGGATTTTATTCTCGAAATTTATAAAAACGTCTTCTAGTATTCCATTCATACCTTTTCTTCTTGCTGTTCAGGCTGTCCATCTTGAGTCGTTGGTCTGCTATGAGTACATGTCATATACTACTAATAGAAAGCTTAAAGGCTGTTGATTTCTCTACAGTTTCAGACTTATGAATGTGAGGCTGTTTAGAGCTTTAACTTAAAGATAGCTCATTAATCTGAAATTCTTGTCTTAAGCCTGCAAAATAGAAAAGTAGTATTAAACTGAGTCACAGTCGAATCTTTAAGGGATTGTTGTTTTGGCAAATGGGTTCCTTACAGAATGCAAACCCAAATAAGGTACTATAAATTTTAACAAAACAATTATTTGATATAATCTTCAACTAGGAGAAGGAACTATGTAAAGTAAAGAAATACTTGTAATCAAAAAGATCTCAGCTTTTGTCCTCCATTAAAGAACTTTTAAAGCAACACAGTCATCCCTGGAGAGCCATTTGGTTTAATGCAGGAAATTATTATTAGTTAAGCTAGAATGGTAGAGGAGAAACTGGAGGAAATAATATTTGAGTTAGTCAAATAATAAAACGTTAAAAAAATAATTGTACTATATCTTCATAGGTGTTTCCAAATAATAATGCCTTATAAATTTCAGGTGTTTTACAACAAATCCATCAATCACTTGTCAGTGCAGCATGGAGCTACCTCTAAAGATAGAATTTAGGAGGATTTTAGATGTATAAAGCAACTCTATGTAACAATTATTCAGAAGCAATAAAATAATGCCATAGGCAATTAGAGCACACTAATGTACAATTCTTGTACACAAGCCAGTCCAACATCATTTTCTTTCATCTCTGGAAATACTGCCATTGAAATGCTTACCATTCAACTGCAGATTTATTCATTCTAAAAACTCATCAATTTTAAAGACTATATGATGTTTACAATGTTTTAATGACAAGATTCAATTTTCAAATGTAAATTCTTCAAATTTTATTTGAAGAAATATCTGTCTTTACACTCAGAATCTTGGATCGGATCTCATTTTATTTTAATTAGCTAGAACGTCCTCATCTCCAAAATGTGTTCAGATTTGGCTGGATAGAGTATGGGTGGGGAAACATGAAAAGTTCCATTAGATTTAATAATACGTTTCAGGTTTATAATGCTAAATTTTTATTTAAAAAATAATCACTACACATACATGTGTATGTGTATATGGGTTTGTGTGATTTTCTTTTAAACTGATGAGCTAGGTTAGTGATAGAAGTTTAAGAAAATATAACTTGACTGCATCCATGAAATTGCTCTATTGTATTGTATATGGGGATGAATAGAGTTTGAAATAATTCTTAAATTGCTAACATCAGGGTGTCTAGTCAAATTCTCCAACCTCTACTGGCTTACCCTTGATTTGCTTTAATATAGGTTGTGGGAAAAGAAAAACAATAGTTTTTCATTTAGACTTCATTTAGAACTGCCTGGCAACAGACAGGTAGGAAGGACTTCGAATTACTATTTTTCATTACTGGAGGGTCCCTTAGGAGTACGTTGGAAAGAATTCTGTCTACCCCAGATAAGAGTCTCCTAGCAGTTTAATGTGCCAATCAGTTGTGCTCAGCAGCCCAGAATCATCGCATTGCAACTATTGAATAGTTCCAGACCATACGTTTCAAAGGATGGAGAATGTGATATGTGACATACTTCCAAAGAATGGTGATGAAAAGGGGGAAATGTAAGAGACTAAATTCTGTGGGATTGACAGTGCCTTAGAATGGGAAAAATTACATAAGTATCAGGTACCTCACAGAGTCTACGATTATGTGTCTGCTCTAGCCATGTTGTCCGTAGAACATTAAATTGCACAATTTCTCTTCTTTTCACTATTAAACAGCAACCTCTGGAATCATAGGGCACACAAGCACAGTTAAGAGAGACAGTGATAGAGGCTACTTAGCTTCTCTTTCGGCTCAGGGTTAGTATATGCTCTATCCTGAGAAGTCACCTTCAAAATCAATCTAGAATAAGATTAACTAGAGTCTGATTGGCATTTGTGGTTACCACCATAATTTTAAAAAAATAAAACAAGATTCTGAACATGGTATCTTTAAAATAAGGAAGTCAGGGGGAAAAGTGTATTTTAATTTTTTTTCATCTTGAGGGAGGGCGCTCCTCTTATAAGGTAAAGCAACCAGCATATGCTCATTCTGAAGTGGCTAAATAAGATTTATGACATATGTTGGCTACTT
The DNA here is from genome assembly GCF_949774975.1 of Lagenorhynchus albirostris. Taxonomy (NCBI): domain Eukaryota; kingdom Metazoa; phylum Chordata; class Mammalia; order Artiodactyla; family Delphinidae; genus Lagenorhynchus; species Lagenorhynchus albirostris. Next base: position 22,994,856 of record NC_083116.1, read on the forward strand.
GCTCTTAGCATGGAATATAGTTTGTCAAGGAATGGTGACATAGTTCTAGGGTAAGAGTAAGACTTTTAGGGATCCAAAGAACTAAAAAGAAAATTGTTCCCCATTCCCATCCCCAATATATAATTAAAAATGAGTTTAAGGAAGTCCCATGGTGACTACCTTAATGATACCAAATTATTTAAAAAAGCGTTTTGGTGACCCTGTTTTTCTGGTGCCCTTAGCATGTATATCTGCCTATTAGATAATTCAGCATATAATTCTTAATATTACAGCTCAGTAGACTATGACCAAGCCAGCTGCCCTGGTTAAGAGACAGAGTGAAAGGATGGGGATAGAAGTATTTTCCATCGAATGTGCACGAATGCCTCTCTGATGAGGTTAAATGAAGTGGAGAGTTAGCCATGTGGGTAGCTCGGGAAGGGTTTCCTAAGCCTAGGGAACAGCAACTATAAATGTTTTAAGCCTGGAGCATATTTGAGATGTTTGAGGAATAGCAAGTGGCTAGAGCACTATGAGCAAGAAGAATGAGGGAAGAAATTTCAGGTAAGAAAAACAATATGAAAAAAGCTCAGGGGTAACAGATGGTTCTCCCACATTAGGATTACTTCACTTCTGAAGCCAGACAGCCAGCCTTAAAGGCCACTCAGAATATCAGCCTGTAGCTAAACCCGTGTCCAGTATTAACTGCATAAACACGACTTTTTGATCTCACTGAAGGTCACTGAGTAGACTGGGAACACCAGGGAACCCAGATGGCTAACATAAGTAACATAAGGTTTACTTGAAGGAGGCAAATGGACAAAAGCTAGAATTCTGAAAACAACAAAGCAAATAAAAAAAGACACTCTTTTGCTTTTTAAGCACATGGCAGTTAATGTTGTACTATCAATTCAGAAACCTCACAAATATGATTATAATTATGCATAAGGTGTACAGAAATTGATGGACTCTATTAAAATACAGAAACTTGGGGCTTCCCTGGTGGCGCAGTGGTTGAGAGTCCGCCTGCCGATGCAGGGGACGCGGGTTCGTGCCCCGGTCCGGGAAGATCCCGCATGCTGCGGAGCGGCTGGGCCCGTGAGTCATGGCCACTGAGCCTGCGCGTCCGGAGCCTGTGCTCCGCAACGGGAGAGGCCACAACACTGAGAGGCCCGCATTACCGCAAAAAAAAAAATAGTACAGAAACTTGGAGTAGCACACAAAGGAGAATAATGAATAGTAAAATCCGTTGACAGCACTGTAGCTAACACATTTTTATTATCTCTCAATGTTATTTGAGTGCAATGGCATATGGACATGGTCAGAAGCTATAAGGCCAGAAAATAGCACTGAGTGTATTATAAAATATTAGCAGAATATATTGTCATAGCATAGCCATAGTGGGATAGTGAACTTACCATTTTAAAGCATGATCAGATAATCATTTTTTCCAATTTTTGTCTTCACTTAATTGGGGACTGGATAGACCAAACTAATTGCTTGGATTTGGAAGGCACTATATAGCATTATGTTAGCATTAATCATGCCAGGTTCAAACAACTGGGGGAAATTGGTCAACAGAGTGGTTTTAAAAAGTCAAATTGATTGACATTGTGAAGTTATAACCTAAATATCATCTTCTTCAATAGCTGTTTCAATGAGAATAAGCATGTAGCTTTTGTTTTCCTTCTTGGATCAAGAATCTACAACTGTCATATAAAACTATCTTATATTCTCATATAATGCTTCATACATTTCTAACATTTTTATATATATTTACCTTTTCTGTGAGATCTCTGTAACCTTCCTATTTAGATGAAATCCCTATTCCCCTTGTCCTGCTCTGACTTGATTCTACACCTTGAGTCCCCTAACCGTGCTCTATTTTTCTGCATAAACTTGTAACTTTCTGCCATACTATATCGATTACATATTTAACTTTTATTTTCTGCCTGCCCCCTTTAATATGTAAGCTCCATGGCAACATGGCTGGGTGAGTTGCCAGATGTCACAGGGAAAATTAGTGACAGTGAGAGCAAAGTAAAGCATAGCATCCTGATTCTCAGACCTATATTCTCTCAACTCCTCTTTTGGCAGTCATTCTTGACGCTGGATGCACATTGGAACCGCTTTTGATGCTCTAAAAAATTATAATGCCTAGAAACTCCCTAGAAAATCCTGATGCAGATTGGGCATCAGGAATTTTATGTCATTCTCCTGCCTCAATAAATTCCATTTTTCAAATAAACATTTCAATAGTATAGTGGATGGGATCAGGCAGACCTGGGTTCAAATCCTAGTATCTATTTTATCTTGACCAGTTGCTCAGCCTGTCAACCTCAGTTTCCTCAGTTCTCAAATAGGGATAATAATGCCAAATTTGCAGGGGACATGTCAGGATCAAATCAGATAATGGATATGAAAGAGTCTGACAAATAATGTACATTCTCTTTTCTACCAATCTCTCCTTTTTAATTGGAGGATTTTATCAATTTATATTTAAGGTATTACTGACAAGTATCCACTCTTCCCTTTTTCTATTTGTTTTCTATATGTCACAGCTTTTTTGTTCCCCAATTCCTCTATTACTGTCTTTCTTGTGTGTCTATTTTTTTTCAAATGTGCTGTTTTAATTCCCTTCTCATTTCTTTTACTGTATATTAAAATTTTTTTCCTTACTGGGTACTTTGAGGTTAAAATTAATATCTTAATTTTTAACTTAAATTATTTTATATCTATTTATAATTTGAATTAATAGCAACTAATATACACAAAATTTGCTCATATATAGGTCCATTCCTCCCTTTTTATGTTATTATCACAAATTATTTTATTCTTTGTGTGTCCATTAATATAGATTAATAATTAATTTTATTAATTATTAATTTATTTAATTTATTAAAAGCCCTCCTTTTTTATTTTTATTCTTTGTGTCTTCCTTTAGCTCTTTGAATATATTTAAAACAGTTGATTTAATGTCTTTGTGTAGTAATTTCAACACCTGGACTTCCTCAGGGACTGTTCCTATTAATATATTTTTGCCTGTAAGTGGGCCACAAATTATTTTTTCTTTTCATGTGTCAAAAAATTTTCATTAAAAAGTGGTCATTTTGGGGCTTCCCTGGTGGCGCAGTGGTTGAGAGTCTGCCTGCTGATGCAGGGGACGTGGGTTCGCGCCCCAGTCTGGGAGGATCCCACATGCCGCGGAGCGGCTGGGCCCGTGAGCCATGGCCGCTGAGCCTGTGCGTCTGGAGCCTGTGCTCCGCAAAAAAAAAAAAAAAAAAAGTGGTCATTTTGAATATTATAATGTGGAAACTCTAGAAATTAAATTCTCCCCTTTCTCCTGGGCTGTTATATGCTGTTCTGTGATTGTTGGGTGTCTTGTTTGTTTGTTTGTTTAGTGAATTTTCTGTATTAATTTTGTAAAATCTGTAGTCTTTATTGAATGCAGCCACTGAAGGATCTGTCCCATTAGTTTAGTACCAGCTAGTGATTTGACAGATTACTTGATACTCCTGGAAGACAGAAAGAAAGACAGAAAGACAGAAAGAAAGGAAGGAAGGAAGGAAGGAAGGAAGGAAGGAAGGAAGATAGAAAGAAAGGAAAGAAAGAAAGAAAGAAAGAAAGAGAAAGAAAGAAGAAAGGAAGGAGAGGAAAGGAAAGGAAGGAAGAAAAGAAGAGAGGAGAAGAGAAGGAAAGAAAAGAAAAGAGAGAGAAGGAAAAGAAAAGGAAAGTTTAAAATAGAACTCTCCTAGTGTTTGCAGATTGGGTCTGTATTGGGGAATTCCTTAATGCTTAACAAAGCAGTTAGCCAGGCAGTTTACAACTCTGCCTTAGCCATTACTTCCTGCTTGCATGGTAAGGTAAGTCAGAGTTGAGTGCTTAGTGTCTTCTCAGGTCTTCTGTGAGCATGTCTCTGTCACTGGACATGCCTATGGCCATCTACATTCCCTGGGATATGCAGGTGTTTTTCAAAGCTCTTATTCCTGGAAGCATGTCTTTTTCTATCCTCTTTCCTCCCAAGCTTTTTGGTCTATTTCCTATTCTGACTGTTATCCTTTGCCCCTAGCAACAGTGGCTAATAAATTTACTTTAATGCTGCCCAGAATGCTGCCTCAGCCTTGGGAGGGCTTTGTGGCAGGAAAAATTAGTTTAAGCCCTTTAGTCCATCTCTTAGGGAGCCACCAGACAGATCAAAACACAGAACCAGAATTCTTTGAGAATAAGTCCTTTATGACTTCCTCTGATACCTGTATTCTGCAATATGAATGTAGGTGGTTATCTTCAAAGCAGAATGCAGAATGGGGGGATGTTAACAGGGTAAGTTAAAATGTCACAGAGTTTTCTTACTTGAAATCATCATGGTTTTTTTCTTCATTAAGCACTGCCCTGGTTGTTGTAAGTTTTTGATTGACTTCCCGAGTTCTGAGTAACTTGATTCTGACAGTTTTCCAGCTTATTCATTGTGTTTGTGAATGGATAGAGTTTTGATTTCCCTACTCTGCAGGTTTCTGTAACTTCATTTGATAAGGATCACTATTAATCTGTAGATTGATTTGAGTAGAATTCCCATTTTCACAATGTGAGCCTCTAAATAAGAAACATGAATTTTCTCTCCTTTCATTGAGATCATCTTTAATTTCTCTCAGCAGTGTTTTGTAACTTTCAGCATATAAATCTATCAGCTCTTTTGTTAAGTTTATTTCTAAGTATTTTTTTTTCATGATATTTTGAATGAAATTATTTTCCTATTTTTATTTTCAGATAGTCTATTGCTAGTATATAGAAATACATTTGATTTTTATACATTGTTCTTGTATCCTGAAACTTTTCTAAATGTATGTTTTAGTTCTAATTGTGTGTGTGTGTATAAGAGTGTATTGTTTTAGGGTTTTTTATATACAGAATCATCCCAATGAAGTCTTTTTTGTTTTTTTCTTTCTAATCTGCATGCTTTTTATTTTCCTCTCTTTTTTTTTTCCTTATTGGACTGACTAAAATCACCATTATAATGTTGAATAGAAGTGGCAGAAGCAAACATCTTTGTCATCTTTGTTTTTTTCTCAACCTTAGACAGCATGCAACCAGTCTTTCACCATTAAGCATGATGTTGGTTTTAAGTTTTTAATAGATGCCTTTTATTGGGTTAACCAAGTTTCCTTTCTTTACTAGGTAGTTGAGGGTTTTTATTATGAATTAGTGTCAGATTTTGTCAAATGCTTTTTTTCTCTTTATTGAGAAAATAATGTGGTTTTGTCCTTTTTTTCTATTAATAAAGTATATTACATTAATTATTTGAGGCTAAAACAACCTCATATTCCAGAGATAACTGGTCATTCTAAGTAATATTTTTTAAAGTTTTGTGGATTCAGCTTGACAGTATTTTGTTGAGAATTTATGTCTATACTTTACTGTTTGTTTTCTATATATTACACATCCTTTTGTTTCTACATTTTCTCTTTCACTGACTTCCATTTTGTTGCATAGATTATTTTTGCTGTGATACTTTAATTCCAATTTAATTTGCTATTTGTTTGCTTTTACTATTTTTTTCAGTTATTTTTCTTAAGGTTACTGTAGGGTGTATGTCTTAATTGGCTTAGGCTGTTATAACAAAATACCGCTGAGTAGCTTAAACAATAGAAATCTATTTTCTCATAGTTCTGGAGTATGGAAGTCTGAGATCAGGATGCCTGCATGTTTGGGTTCTGGGGAGAGCATTCTTCCTGGCTTGCACACAGCCACTCTCTCACTGTGTGTTCACATGGTCTTTCCTCAGTGTGTACACATGGAGACAGAGAGAAATATCTCTCCCATCTTCTTTTAAGGCCACCAATCCTAGTGGGTTAGGACCCCACTCTTATTATCTCATTTAACCTCAATCGTTCCTAAAATCATTCCTTCCCTATCTCCAAATACAGTCAAATTGGTGGTTAGTGCTTTAACACATGAATTTGGGGGGTGGGGCACAGTTTAGGACATAGTAGCTTACAATATTCTTTTTTACTTATTACAATCTACTTTAGATTGATGCCAACCTAATTTCAGTAAATGTATATAATTTTCTCCATTGTAGCTCTATTCTCACCACACTCCTCTGTGTTATTGTCATATATATCTTTATATGTTATAAAGCCAATAGTATAGTTTTATAATTATTTCTTCATGCAATTGTCATTACAAATAATTATGAGAAGAAAAAAGTAAAATATACATTTGCACTCTTTTATATTTACATGTTTACCTTTACCAGTGCTCTTTATGTCTTTGTGTCATGCTGTTTCTTTTTATCTTGAAGGACTTCCTTTAGTATATTTTGCAAAGGAGATCTGGTAGGTACACATTCTCTCAAACTGTGTTTATGTAGGAATGTCTTCTTTGCATCTTCATTTTTGAAAGAAAATTTTGCTGGATATAGGCAGTATTTTTCTTCCTGTACATTGACTATGCCAACCCACTGCTCCTGGCCTCCATTGTTCCTGATTAGAAGTAAGCTGTTAATCTTACTTTGGTATGTAATAAGTTTTTTTTTTTTCTCTTGCCACTTTAAGAGCTTCTCTGTGTCTTTGTCTTTTGTTTTTCTTTCTTTTTTTTTGGCCACGTGGCATGTGGGATCTTACTTCCCTGACCAGGGATCAAACCTATGACCACTGCAGTCAAAGCATGGAGCCTTTTAACCAGTGGACCACCAGGGAAGTCCTTGTGTCTTTTTTTTTCTTCAATTTTTATTGGAGTATAGTTGTTTTACAACGTCCCTGTGTCTTTGTCTTTCAACCCCTTACTTACATGTCTCTAGGCATGAGTCTCTTTATGTTTATAAATATTTTGATTCAGTTGAGTTTCTTGGATGTGTAGTTTAATATTTCTCCTCAAATTTGTAAATATTTTGGTTGTTATTTTTTCAAATATTCTTTCTGCCATTCTTCTCATTCTAAGAATTTCATTATGCATATGATGATATGGTTTGTGTTGTCCTCAGGTCTCTGAGGCTCTGTTCGTGTCTCTGTTTTTTCTGTTCCTTAGATTAGATACTCTTTATTGATTTATCATCAACTCCAGTGATTCTTTACACTGTCAGCGCAAATATGCTATTGAGCCATTCTAGTGAATTTCTCATTTCAGTTATTGTACTATTCAAATATAAAATTTCCATTTGGTATTTTTTAAAATAAATTTTGTCTTTATATTCTTTATTGAGTCATTGTCAAAACATGTTCCCTTAATTTTTAAAGCATAGTTTTCTTTATTTCTTTGAACACATTTATAATAGATGCTTTGAAGTCTTTTTCTACTAAGTTCAACATCTGGACACCATTAGAGACAGTTGCTCTTGACTGCTTTTTTTTCTCCCTGAGTATGGGTCATATTTTCCTATTTCTTTGCATGTCATGGAAATTTTTGTTGGAAGTTGATTATCTTAGAAAATTTAGCTTAGTATCTATGGATTTGGATCCCTTCTATGGACTTTTGGTTGTTGTTACTAGTTTTTCTTTGTTTGATCTATTTGTTTGGTATCTTGCTTAGGCTAATTCTGTATGTCTGTATTCCATGTACTGTGTGGTCATTGATGTCTCTGCTCTATTTTTTAAAAAGTATTTTGTTGCTTTTATTTTTTAATACTGTTTTCATAGAGGTTACCTCTGGATCAGCATAACTTAATGGCAAATCAGTGATTGCTCAAACTTTATGTTTCAGCTTTTTAAGTTAATAAGATTTCCACACTTTGCTAATGTATCTGAGTGTTGACGGGGGTACACATTTTAATTTCAGTCAGTGAATCAGTCAGTCCTTGTAAAGTCAGTTCTTTCTGGGTACACAAAGCTTCATGTTCAGCTAGGGATGAATAACCTTCCCTGATTGTTTGTCAGCAAGATTACAGCTGGCTTTGACAATACCTCGGGGCATGAATTTTTATTCTCTTTGCTCTAAATCAAGAGAGCTGCCTTCCAGCATGAGACTGCCAAGTCCTCATAGTCTACTTTGCACTTGTAGAGCTACCAAAAATGGATCTGGGACTTGAAGATTGGTGCAGCCCCAGGTTAAAATGCTATATACTCCCATTGTCCTTATTAAGGTTTAGTTGTTTTTCTTGAATAAACTTTTCTTAATATGTTATATGCCTTTGGTCAATTTCCAGAGTCCTGAAATATGTGGTTTTGATAAATTTATCCAGTTTCATCACTGCTTTCTGCTGAGCTCCTTATCTTGCCATTCCACAAGTCAAGTAGCATATGTCTTCTTCTTCCTTTTGAAGGACAAAAGTGATGAGTTATTATCAAATGGTTATTTCAATTTAGTGGACATGATTTGATTAACTCATTTGCCATAGCAATTAAGAGTTAGTATAACAACTGATTTCTGTATTCTCCATTTCTGCATATGAATCTCTAAAATCTTGTTGCTGCTTCACACATTTCAGACCTTTATAATGTTATACCCAAAGGATGTTTTTATCAACTAGAATAACTTATAGGCCTTTATAAAAATATGTCCTCTTTTCCAGGATTTCTAAGATTTTGTTCGTTTGCTTGTTTTTGATTTTTGCTGTGTCACTACAGGCTTGGAGAAATATCCAACACCCTAAGAATATGCAAATACGTAGTTGGATCTAAAATATGCAAGCCTTTTAAAAAAGTTTTCCAAATTTTCCTACTTTGATCCATAAATAGCTGAAAATACTAACTAAATAATAATACTAATATAAAGCTAAAAGGGACCCTACTGTATTCATAGCGTAGCAAGCATCTTCTGCTAGTAACCCTGTCCAAGAGAAGCTTTTAAAGAACTAGTTAGAATGGTATAGCCTAAAAAACTTTCCACACTACAGTGGGAATAATATGAGGGAAACCTGTAGGTAAATCTGGAAACAAAGATTAAAAGAGTAGACTTATTTAGGCTTTTCAGTTATTGATCCAGTATATTTCCATGTAGAAATAGCCTAGTTCTATATAGTTGCATTATTTTTAACATGAGAGTCCAGGCTTATTATTTATTTCCTGTTGGGCAGTGAACAAACTGCTCTAGAAACAATGGAACATTTTTTTGTAGGGGAAAATGGCTTACAGAAAGAAACTTTTAAAATAATAATTCTAAAAAACCCCACAACCAGCCAGTTTGTGTCGCCCACTATAACTGGTGAAGCCAAATCAAGAAAAATAATGAAGACTTTATTTCAAACTAATTAATGACAGTCCATTTCTAGACCCCTTAATTATACTTTTTATTTTGTATTATCTATGTGGTCATAATTTTCACTACCAGGTACTATTTTTCTAATTGTGAGTGAATGAATCTTCGAATTTTAGAATTACAGAGCCATCATTGTATCCATTTAGTTAGGAAAGCTGACATATGTAATAAAACTCCATGCCCTCCACCACTGACAATTGTAAAGCAATCTTTTTCAGGAGAATGGTTAAAAAACATTTCTACTTCCATTCCAAATGAATGCCTTTTAAGTACAGGGCACCTTGAATAAGCTCTCAAGAAATCATGACTGTAGGTAATTCAGGAGATATTTAAGGTTTATAGTTCAAAGTTACCAAACCAAACTAAAATATAGGAAATTTTCTCACTTCTTTCTCTCTCTCATAACATAAGGTCTAACAGTTCTGCCTCTGCCTACTATGTAGTCCTGCCTTTGACTCTCACTAGCTGTGTGAACTTTTATCTCATTTTTCCTCCTCTGTAAAATGAGGGGAAAAGTACCTAACTCATAGAGTCATTGATTAATATACAAGGAACTTAAAACTGTGTCTGACACATGGTAAGTGCTTTGAGAAGTACATGCTGTTTTTATTTGCACTACAGATGAAGAGCATGCCCTATAGATATTAATCTTAGTAAAACTGTATAAACACCATTTTGACATGGAGTTCAGATATCCCAAGCATTATAAAACAAAAACAGGCAATTTGAGTTTTCAGTAAATTTGACCAAGCAACATTATCAAGAGTCCACTTTGAGGTGTAGATAACACAGATGGCTTCTCTATGCTGAATATGCTAACTGGAATTTACTAAACGTCTATTTGACATTATGCTTTGTGATTTAGATACAGCTCTGTTTGCAAAGATACTTGAATAATATTTAAATGGTCAATTTAATCAACCTTCAATTTGTTTGTTACATAGACCTTAAACCAGCAACTCAACTTAGCTTTTTTTCCCTGGTACCTGGAAGAGTACCTAACAGAGAGTAGGCACTTAATAGTTACTGAATGGATGGATGGATGGAAGGATGGATTCAATTTGAAGTCATGTAGACAAATTCAGAGTTTTATTTATGTCAGCATGTTATTGTAAATTCAAAGCTGGTTTTATATGTATAAGTTAAACCAGTGTTAATTCATTTCCATAGAAGTTAGGTCATAGAAAAATGTATAAAACATATACTTTTATCAGTTCAGTCCTGTTTTTTGGCAAAGATGATATGAGGGAGATGAGAAACAAGACCCTGTGATTTGACAGAATACTTTTCTAAAATTTGTACAGTATAGTCATCTTATAGATGTAGTTGAGGGAACATACTACAACTCTTTTTATTCTGCATTATCCATCTCCTTTGAAACTGAATGTCCCTAAATATTCCCATTTTGGCACTGGTCCAAAAAGAGAGTTGTCATGTCAACTTTAAGCCAATATACTATGTTAAGAATGTCATCAGATATTTGACCACAATTTCATGTGTCTATAGTGATGTGAATGTGACACCTCTTAACTTACTTGCAATCATCTATTACTCTGGAACACGCAGCTTCATAAAGTCCTGAATTAATCTTCAGGGAGAAGAATGCCTAATAAAGAGCACAATAATGTGCAGCAGCTCTGGCAATAAATTTGATGAAAGGTTTCCTGAAAGCCACAGCAAAGGGTAAATGAGTCCACTTATTAGTTCTGTGTTGGTGTTATTTATGTTCTGTGACCCACAGGGAGATGAGAGGTTTTATTTTGCTGCCGGGGCAGCCTTCCCAGGGCTTCAGCATGCTGGCACTTTGGGACCAATGTTTGTATACTGAGTGGGAAAATGTTTCGTCTTGGGGAATGTCCTTTCTTCAAAAAACAGAATTTTGCAAAGTGTTTTGTTGTTGTTATTGTTGTTTTGATTTGGTTTGTTTTTTAAATTTTAATCGTAGGCTCCTAGAGTTTGGGAACCATGTTGTATTTTGGTGGCTTGGGGGTTTTGGACAGAGTTATAAGGGAAAATGAGCTTATCACACATGGGACTTGTAATGATTCTCTGTGAAGAATATTTGAGGAGTAGAGAATCAAAGTGTATAAAGTGTAAGTTTTGTTAGATATCTTTCCTAGAATATTCTGTCTGGTTTTATATCACTTCAATGTATGATGACTGTAGAAAGTGTGCCATTTATTTTTACTAATGTCCGTTGGGTATTGTGTATTCAAAATTTGAATTTATGTTTTACAGTTAATTTTTTTGTATATTTTTTGCCTCTGAGTCCTTGTGGTATTTTTATTTTTTATTCAAACAGAAAGTCACAAAAATTATAATCATCCTCATCAGTTCACTCAATCTCATGTAATTAGTTTTTTTTTTCATCTTGATCTTTTGTTAACACTTTTATGAATTCATCACTTTTCCATTAGAGTTCTGAAAATGCTTATTCATTCAGTTCACCAGTATAGTCAGTTACCAGAAACCTGTACTTGTCAGAGTCTTTTCCATGAATTCCTTGAAGATGAAACCCTTTTATAATAGGAATATTTTTGCAGAAGCATCAGAATACACCCAGAACTGTCTATAAATGACAAAAGACTTAAAAATGACCACAGTTAAAGATTTGATGAAAGTGCATAATAATGCAATTGACAAGGAAATTTAGTTATTTCTGAGATATACATTTTAAAGTAATAACTAGAATTATGACTTATAGCATTATACCAGAACATATAACATTTTTAGAAATTTCATGTAATGTCTGAAACATTTATATTAACATATTTCCATACAACTAACCCAAAGAAAGTTCAGTATTAGTTGTTTTTATGTTTGTTTGTTTTTTATACTGCAGGTTCTTATTAGTCATGAATTTTATACACATCAGTGTATACATGTCAATCCCAATTGCCCAATTCAGCACACCACCATCCCCACCCCATGGTGGTTTGTCCCCCTTGGTGTCCATATGTTTGTTCTCTACATCTGTGTCTCAACTTATGCCCTGCAAACAGGTTAATCTGTACCATGTTTCTAGGTTCCACACACATGTGTTAATATAGGATATTTGTTTTTCTCTTTCTGACTTACTTCACTGTGTATGACATTCTCTAGATCCATCCACATCTCTACGAGTGACCCAATTTCATTCCTTTTTATGGCTGAGTAATATTCCCTTGTATATATGTACCACATCTTCTTTATTCATTCGTCTACCGATGGGCATTTAGGTTGCTTCCACAACCTGGCTATTGTAAATAGTGCTGCAATGAACATTGGGGTGCATGTGTCTTTTTGAATTATGGTTTTCTCTGGGTATATGCCCAGTAGTGGGATTGCTGGGTCATATGGTAATTCTATTTGTAGTTTTTTAAGGAACCTCCATACAGTTCTCCATAGTGGCTGTATCAATTTACATTCTCACCAACAGTGCAAGAGGGTTCGCTTTTCTCCACACCCTCTCCAACCTTTATTGTTGGTAGATTTTCTGATGCTGCCCATTCTACCTGGTGTGAGGTGATACCTCATGGTAGTTTTGATTTGCATTTCTCTAATAATTAGTGATGTTGAGCAGCTTTTCATGTGCTTCTTGGCCATCTGTATGTCTTCTTTGGAGAAATGTCGATTTAGGTCTTCTGCCCATTTTTGGATTGGGTTGTTTGTTTCTTTAATATTGAGCTGCATGAGCTGTTTATATATTTTGGAGATTAATCCTTTGTCCATTGATTTATTTGTAAATATTTTCTCCCATTCTGAGGGTTGTCTTTTGGTCTTGTTTATGGTTTCCTTTGCTGTGCAAAAGCTTTGAAGTTTCATTAGGTCCCATTTGTTTATTTTTGTTTTTATTTCCATTACTCTAGGAGATGGATCAAAAAAGATCTTGCTGTGATTTATGTCAAAGGGTGTTCTTCCTATGTTTTGCTCTAAGAGTTTGATAGTGTCTGGTCTTACATTTAGGTCTCGAATCCATTTTTTTTTTGCGGTACGCAGGCCTCTCACTGTTGTGGCCTCTCCCATTGCGGAGCACAGGCTCTGGATGTGCAGGCTCAGCGGCCATGGCTCATGGGCCCAGCCGCTCCATGGCATGTGGGATCTTCCTGGACCGGGGCACGAACCCGTGTCCCCTGCATCGGTAAGCGGACTCTCAACCACTGCTCCACCAGGGAAGCCCTCAAATCCATTTTGAGTTTATTTTTGTGTATGGTGTTAGGGAGTGTTCTAATTTCATTCTTTTACATGTAGCTGTCCAGTTTTCCCAGCACCACTTATTGAAGAGGCTGTCTTTTCTCCATTGTATATCTTTGCCTCCTTTGTCATAGATTAGTTGACCATAGGTGCGTGGGTTTATCTCTAGGCTTTCTGTCTTGTTCCATTGATCTGTGTTTCTGTTTTTGTGCCAGTACCATACTGTCTTGATTATTGTAGCTTTGTAGTATAGTCTGAAGTCAGGGAAAATGATTCCTCCAGCTCCATCGTTTTTCCTCAAGACTGCTTTGGCTATTCGGGGTCTTTTGTGTCTCCATACAAATTTTAAGATGATTTGTTCTAGTTCCGTAAAAAATGCCATTGGTAATTTGATAGGGATTGCATTGAATCTGTAGATTGCTTTGGGTAGTAGAGTCATTTTCACAGTATTGATTCTTCCAATCCAAGAACATGGTATATCTCTCCATCTGTTGGTATCATCTTTAATTTCTTTCAGCAGTGTCTTATAGTTTTCTGCATATAGGTTTTTTGTCTCCCTAGGTAGGTTGATTCCTAGGGATTTTATTCTTTTTGTTGCAGTGGTAAATGGGAGTGTTTCCATAATTTCTCTCTCAGATTTTTCATCATTAGTGTATAGGAATGCAAGAGATTTCTGTTCATTAATTTTGTATCCTACAGCTTTACCAAATTCATTGATTAGCTCTAGTAGTTTTCTGGTGGCATTTTTACGATTCTCTATGTATAGTATCATGTCATCTGCAAACAGTGGCAGTTTTACTTCTTCTTTTCCAATTTGTATTCCTTTTATTTTTTTTCTTCTCTGATTGCCATGGCTAGAACTTCCAAAACTATGGTGAATAATAGTGGTGAGAGTGGACATCCTTGTCTTGTTCCTGATCTTAGAGGAAATGCTTTCAGTCTTTCACCATTGAGAATGATGTTTGCTGTGTGTTTGTCATATATGGCCTTTATTGTGTTGAGTTAGGTTCCCTCTATGCCCACTTTCTGGAGAGTTTTTATCATAAATGGGTGTTGAATTTTGTCAAAAGCTTTTTCTGCATCTATTGAGATGATCATATGGTTTTTATTCTTCAATTTGTTAATATGGTTTGCGCAATTGATCGGTTTGCTTATATTAAAGAAACCTTGCATCCCTGGGATAAATCCCACTTGATTGTGGTGTATGATCCTTTCAGTGTGTTGTTGGATTCTGTTTGCTAGTATTTTGTTGAGGATTTTTGCATCTATATTTATCAGTGATATTGGTCTGTACTTTTCTTTTTTTGTAGTATCTTTATCTAGTTTCGGTATCAGGGTGATGGTGGCCTCATAGAATGAGTTTGGGAGTGTTCCTTCCTCTGCAATTTTTTGGAAGAGTTTGAGAAGGATAGGTGTTAGCTCTTCTCTAAATGTTTGATAGAATTCACCTGAGAAGCCATCTGTTCCTGGACTTTTGTTTGTTGGAAGATTTTTTATCACAGTTTCAATTTCATTGCTTGTGATTGGCCTGTTCATATTTTCTGTTTCTTCCTGGTTCACTCTTGGAAGGTTATTCCTTTCTAAGAATTTGTCCATTTCTTCCAGGTTGTCCATTTTCTTGGCATAGAGCTGCTTGTAGTAGTCTCTTAGGATGTGTTGTATTTCTGCGATGTCTGTTGTAACTTCTCCTTTCTGATTTCTAATTTTATTGAGCTGAGTCCTCTCCCACTTTTTCTTGATGAATCTGGCTAATGGTTTATCAATTTTGTTTATCTTCTCAAAGAACCAGCTTTTAGATTTATTGATCTTTGCTATTGTTTTCTTTGTTTCTATTTCATTTATTTCTGCTCTGATCTTTATGATTTCTTTCCTTCTGCCTACTTTGGGTTTTGTTTGTTCTTCGTTCTCTAGTTCCTTTAGGTGTAAGGTTACATTGTTTATGTGAGATTTTTCTTGTTTCTTGAAGTAGGCTTGTATAGCTATAAACTTCCCTCTTAGAACTACTTTTGCTGCATCCCATAGCTTTTGGATCATTGTGTTTTCATTGTCATTTGTCTCCAGGTATTTTTTTATTTCCTCTTTGATTTTTCAGTGATCTCTTGTTTATTTAATAACGTATTGTTTAGCCTCCATGTGTTTGTGTTTTTTATGTTTTTTTCCCTGTAATTCACTTCTAATCTTATATCATTGTGGTCAGAAAAGATGCTTGATATGATTTCAATTTTCTTAAGTTTACCGAGGCCTGATTTGTGACCCAAGATGTGATCTGTCCTCTAGAATGTTCCGTGTGCACTTGAGAAGAAAGTGTAATCTGCTTTTTTGGGATGGAATATCCTATAAATATCAATTAAATCTATCTGGTCTATTGTGTCATTTAAAGCTTCTCTTTCCTTATTAATTTTCTCTTTGGATCATCTGTCCATTGGTGTACGTGAGGTGTTAAAGTCCCCCACTATTATTGTGTTACTGTCGATTTCCTCTTTTATAGCTGTTAGCGGTTGCCTTATGTATTGAGGTACTCCTATGTTGGGTGCATATATATTTATAACTGCTATATATTCTTCTAGGATTGATCCCTTGATCATTATGTAGTGTCCTTCCTTGTCTCTTGTAACATTCTTTATTTTAAAGTCTATTTTATCTGATATGAGTATAGCTACTCCAGCCTTCTTTTGATTTCCATTTGCATGGAATATCTTTTTCCATCCCCTCACTTTCAGTCTGTATGTGTCCCTAGGTCTGAAATGAGTCTCTTGTAGACAGCATATATATGGGTCTTGTTTTTTTTTTTTTTTTGGCAGTACGCAGGCCTCTCACTGTTGTGGCCTCTCCCGTTGTGGAGCACAGGCTCCGGACGGGCAGGCTCAGCGGCCATGGCTCACGGGCCCAGCCGCTCCACGGCATGTGGGATCTTTCCAGACCGGGGCACGAACCCGCGTCCTCTGTATCGACAGGCGGACTCTCAACCACTGCGCCACCAGGGAAGCCCTATGGGTCTTGTTTTTGAATCTATTCAGCATGCTTGTGTTTTTTGGTTGGAGCATTTAATCCATTCACGTTTACGGTAATTATCGATATGTATGTTCCTATGACCATTTTCTTAATAGTTTTGGGTTTGTTTTTGTAGGTCCTTTTCTTGTCTTGTGTTTCCCACTTAGAGAAGTTCCTTTACATTTGTTGTAGAGCTGGTTTGGTGGTGCTGAATTCTCTTAGCTTTTGCTTGTCTGTAAAGCTTTTGATTTCTCCATTGAATCTGAATGAGATCCTTGCAGGGTAGAGTAATCTTGGTTGTAGGTTCTTCCCTTTCATCACTTTAAGTATATCATGCCACTCCCTTCTGGCTTGTAGAGTTTCTGCTGAGAAATCAGCTGTTAACCTTATGGGAGTTCCCTCTTATGTTACGTGTCATTTTTCCCTTGCTGCTTTCAATAATTTTTCTTTGTCTTTAATTTTTGCCAATTTGATTACTATGTGTCTCGGAATGTTTCTCCTTGGGTTTATCCTGTATGGGACTTGCTGCACTTCCTGGACTTGGGTGGCTATTTCCTTTCCCATGTTCGGGAAGTTTTCAACTGTAATCTCTTCAAATGTTTTCTCTGGTCCTTTCTCTCTCTCTTCTCCTTCTTGTACCACCATAATGCGAATGTTGTTGTGTTTAATGTTGTCCCAGAGGTCTCTTAGGCTGTATTCATTTCTTTCCATTCTTTTTTCTTTAGTGTGTTCCGCAGCAGTGAATTCCACCATTCTGTCTTCCAGGTCACTTATCCGTTCTTCTGCCTCAGTTATTCTGGTCTTGATTCCTTCTAGTGTAGTTTTCATTTCAGTATTGTATTGCTCATCTGTGTTTGTTTGTTCTTTAATTCTTCTAGGTCTTTGTTAAACATTTCTTGCATCTTCTCGATCTTTGCCACCATTCTTTTCCCGAGGTCCTGGATCATCTTCACTATCATTATTCTGAATTATTTTCCTGGAAGTTTGCCTATCTCTACTTCATTTAGTTGTTTTTCTGGGGTTTTATCTTGTTCCTTCATCTTGTATATAGCCCTCTGCCTTTTCATCTTGTCTATCTTTCTGTGAATGTGGTTTTTGTTCCACAGGCTGCAGGATTGTAGTTCTTCTTGCTTCTTCTGTCTGCACTCTGTTGGATGATGCTATCTAATACAGTTAATTTTTGATTGGATTCTTTTCAGATTTGAGTTGAAGGAATGACTATGGTTTATTGCTCTTTATGTTCATAATTGAATTCTTTTCATGGGACAGTTGAAGAAGGACAAAATGACCTAGGAGAACTTTGGCTTTACATCCCTTATCCCTTTAAGAATTTTGCATTTATCATTTTTCTTCATCCCCAAACCCATAAATACCTAGGGTCCTTAATACCACTCCCTGAACGTTGTGTTCTTTCTTTTCATTATTGTCAGTACTGCCTTCAGCTGATCTTTTTGGGTTTCTCTTACTGATGTTGTTCTTGCTGTTAGCACTTTTGACAAAATAAAGAAGATGATGCCTACTGGGGCTTTTCCTGAGTATTTGAACTTGTATTTTATGATATTATTTTTCTCTTTTGATATTACATTTAATTATGTAGCATTCTGAACTCCAGAGTTGGGGGTGGGGAGAGAAGAGACAGAGTGATGAAGAGCATATGGTTATTACTGTTTAATCATTATGGGTCAAGTTTTCATTTTGCATTTATCCCCTATATCTCCTATATGTCCCTGTATTAACTTAAGCTGGTGAAATCACAGAAGCTAATCACATAACTCAGACAAAAAATATTCAGTGCTATTTAATTCAAAATATAATTCAAGTGAAAGATCATTCATGGAAAGTTTGAAAATGAAATATATTCTCCTACTCTAGAATAAACACTTGGGGTTGTGAGAATTAAAAAAATAAAAGAAAGAAGGGTGTACAACCTAAAGAAAGAATTTACTCAGGTTCTGAGTAAATTCAGTGTTTTATTATTACAAAATTCTAGAATTTAAATGTGTTTCTCTCCATGGAAGTAAATAAAGCTCTCTTCAAACTTAAATTTATTGACATTTACTGACTCAATTAGCAAATGTGTATTTAATGCCAGTTTGTATAAGGCACTGTTCTAAATAATACAGAGGAGAATAATTCATGGCCTTCTGCTCTCAAGAGGTTTACGGTCTGTAAACATAGGAAAAAACAATCTTAATATGAAGTAAAATTAAATATAGGTTTAAACAGGATTAGTTGCATAAGCAATTTTCTATGAAAAATGCAAGGAAATGAGGAATTCATTATGAAAGTAGAGACTAGTAAAGACATTCAAGAGCAGTTATGTATGAAACTGAAAAATAAGTAGTTTGTTAATTCAACAAGTGAAAAGATGTAAGAAGATCATTTCTTTCTGGAGTGAATAGAAGAGGCACAGAGGTGAAAATACATATCATGTTTGAGTAGATACAAGTGGATCCTTTGAGAAGATTTGATGGGACTAGCAACCAGTTAGCACTTTGGCAGTGAAAGGAAAGTGAGAGATAAAACCTTGTTTTGAGGATAGAAATTGAGTCAAGAGAATTGAAATGAAATGAAAGAATGAAAGAGTAAATGAAAGAATTGACTATTAATTGGTGTACTGGGAAGAGGGAACCAGCTGTTGACTGTTGTAGTATCACTTTATGTTTTATTGCATTGACATAAGTGTTCAGTATTGAAGGGAGACAGCATTTCTATAATATCACTGTTCTTAAGAAAAATTATCTGAAGAATAAATTAGTTGGGGAATATGGAAAGGACTGAGTCTTTGAAATGGACAATGGCCTCCTATCTGGTTCAGGAAAGAAATTGTTTTATTGATATTTTCCATAGCAAGTTCTTCATAGTAGTCACATGGGGTGAGTGGGAGGAATATTAGGTTAAGGAAATACATTTGTAGATCTCTGGATTCAGCAAGATTAAGTGTCTTATTACTGCTGCTTGTGGCCCTGTCTTTAATATATAGTAGCACTGAATCTCCTAGAGATGTATGTTCAGTGCAGGATCCTCTAAGTAGAATTTCAGTAGACATTGTTTTCTGCATAGCATCTCACAGAACAAGTGTTCCACAAGAGAATACTTCTGGGAAACATGGCCTTATATAAACAATTAAAGAAAAAAACCTACCTAAGAGATTTACTAACTCTATGATAGTCTCCAGCTTGAAAGTTTCATTCAAAAAACATAATGTGCACAATACTTTAATTCATACCTTGAAGTTAACAGATTATCTTTTGCATTGCCCATTTTATGGCTAACAGGTGTTAACACTTTTACTATATTCATGCAGCTTAAAGCTCTTGAAGAAGAGTTGGAAGTAAAATGATTAAAGTTTTCAGTTCTGCAAAATTAGATGGCTCCCTGGTGGGACTCATTTCCAAAGAGACTGGGTCTCTAGAATGTTATATTTCTAGCAAATTAGAAACATCCAGGCAAAAGCTCATGAAACTGAAAAACTGTAGGAGGAAGAAGATGGAGAATGTTTACTTAGAATTCGTATTTCTAAGTCTGTTGTGTGTAGCAAAGGAAACTGCTTTTTTTTTAACATCTTTAATGGAGTATAATTGCTTTACAATGGTGTGTTACTTTCTGCTTTATAAATAAAGTGAATCAGCTATACATATACATATATCCCCATATCTCCTCCCTCTTGCATCTCCCTCCAGCCCTCCCTATACCACCCCTCTAGGTGGACACAAAGCAGAGCTGATCTCCCTGTGCTACGTGGCTGCTTCCCACTCCCTGTGCTACGTGGCTGCTTCCCACTTGCTATCTATTTTTACATTTGGTAGTGTATATATGTCCATGCCACTCTCTCACTTTGTCGCAGCTTACCCTTGCCTTTCCCCATGTCCTCAAGTCCATTCTCTACGTCAGCATCTTTATTCCTGTCCTGCCCCTAGGTTCTTCATAACCATTTTTATTTTAGATTCCATATATATGTGTTAGCATACGGTATTTGTTTTTCTCTTTCTGAATTACTTCACTCTGTATGACAGTCTCTAGGTCCATCCACCTCACTAGAAATAACTCAATTTTGTTTCTTTTTATGGCTCAGTAATATTCCATTGTGTATATGTGCCACATCTTATTTATCCATTCATCTGTCGATGGACACTTAGGTTGCTTCCATCTCCTGGCTATTGTAAATAGAGCTGCAATGAACATTGTGGTATATGACTCTTTTTGAATTACGGTTTTCTCAGGGTATATGTCCAGTAGTGGGATTGCTGGGTCATATGGTAGTTCTATTTTTACTTTTTTAAGGAACCTCCATACTGTTCTCCATATTGGCTGTATCAATTTACATTCCCACCAACAGTGCAAGTGGGTTCTCTTTTCTTCACACCCTCGCTGGCATTTATTGTTGGTAGATTTTTTGATGATGGCCATTCTGACTGGTGTGAGGTGATACCTCATTGTAGTTTTGTTGCATTTCTCTAAGGATTAGTGATGATGAATATCCTTTAATGTGTTTGTTGGCAATCTGTATATCTTCTTTGGAGAAATGTCTATTTAGGTCTTCTGCCCATTTTTGGATTGGGTTGTTTGTTTTTTTGTTATGGAGCTGCTTGAGCTGCTTGTAAATTTTGGAGATTAATCCTTTGTCAGTTGCTTCATTTGCAAATATTTTCTCCCATTCTGAGGGTTGCCTTTTGATTTGTTTATGGTTTCCTTTGCTGTGCAAAAGCTTTTAAGTTTCATTAGGTCCCATTTGTTTATTTATGTTTTTATTTCCATTTCTCTAGGAGGTGGGTCAAAAAGGATCTTGCTGTGATTTATGTCATAGAGTGTTTTGCCTATGTTTTCCTCTAAGAGTTTAATAGTGTCTGGGCTTATATTTAGGTCTTTAATCCATTTTGAGTTTATTTTTGTGTATGGTGTTAGGGAGTGTTCTAATTTCATTCTTTAACATGTAGCTGTCCAGTTTACCCAGCACCACTTATTGAAGAGGCTGTCTTTTCTCTATTGTATATGCTTGCCTCCTTTATCAAAAATAAGGTGACAATATGTGCGTGGGTTTATCTCTGGGCTTCCTATCCTATACCATTGATCTATATTTCTCTTCTTGTGCCAGTACCATACTGTCTTGATTACTGTAGCTCTGTAGTATAGTCTGAAGTCCAGGAGCCTGATTCCTCCAGCTCCATTTTTCTTTCTCAAGATTGCTTTGGCTATTTGGGGTCTTTTGTGTTTCCATACAAATTGTGAAATTTTTTGTTCTAGATCTGTGAAAAATGCCAGTGGTAGTTTCATAGGGATTGCATTGAATCTGTAGATTGCTTTGGGTAGTATTATCATTTCCACAATGCTGATTCTTACAGTCCAAGAACGTTGTATATCTCTCCAACTGCTTGGATCATCTTTAATTTCCTTCATCAGTGTCTTACAGTTTTCTGCATACAGGTCTTTTGTCTCCTTAGGTAGGTTTATTCCTAGGTATTTTATTCTTTTTGTTGTAATGGTAAATGGGAGTATTTCCTTAATTTCTCTTTCAGAGTTTCATCATTAGTGTATAGGAATGCAAGAGATTTCTGTGCATTCATTTTGTATCCTGCTACTTTACCAAATTCATTGGTTAGCTCTAGTAGTTTTCTGGTAGCATCTTTAGGATCCTCTGTATATAGTATCATGTCATCTGGAAACAGTGACTGCTTTACTTCTTCTTTTCTGATTTGTATTCCGTTTATTTCTTTTTCTTCTCTGATTGCTGTGGCTAAAACTTCCAAAACTATGTTGAATAGTAGTGTTGAGAGTGGACAACCTTGTCTTGACTGATCTTAGTGGAAATGGTTTCACTTTTTCACCTTTGAGGACAATGTTGGATGTGGGTTTTTCATATATGGCCTTTGTTATGTTGAGGAAAGTTCCCTCTATGCCTACTTTCTCGGGGCTTTTCATCATAAATTGGTGTTGAATTTTGTCAAAAGCTTTTTATGCATCTATTCAGATGATCATATGGATTTTCTCCTTCAATTTGTTACTATGGTTTATCACTTTGATTTGCGTATATTGAAGAATCCTTGCATTCCTGGGATAAACCCTACTTGATCATGTTGTGTGATCCTTTTAATGTGCTGTTGGATTCTGTTTGCTAGTATTTTGTTGAGGATTTTTACGTCTATGTTCATCAGTGATATTGGCCTGTAGTTTTCTTTCTTTGTGACATCTTTGTCTGGTTTTGTTATCGGGGCGATGGTGGCCTCGTAGAATGAGTTTGGGAGTATTCCTCCTTGTGCTATATTTTGGAAGATTTTGAGAAGGATAGGTGTTAGCTCTTCTCTAAATGTTTGATAGAATTCGCCTGTGAAGCCATCTGGTCCTGGGCTTTCTTTTGTTGGAAGATTTTTAGTCACAGTCTCAATTTCAGTGCTATGATTGGTGTGTCTATATTTTCTATTTCTTCCTGTTTCAGTCTCCGAAGGTTTTGCTTTTCTAAGTATCTGTCCATTTCTTCCAGGTTGTCCATTTTATTGGCATATAGTTGCTTCTAGTGATCTCTCATGATCCTGTGTGTTTCTGCGGTGTCAGTTGTTACTTCTCCTTTTTCAGTTCTAATTCTATTGATCTGAGCCTTCTCCCTTTGTTTCTTGATGAGGCTGGCTAAAGGTTTATCAAATTTGTTTACCTTCTCAAAGAACCAGCTTTTAATTTTATTGATCTTTGCTATATCATTTCCTTCATTTCTTGTTCATTTATTTCTGATCTGACCTTTATGATTTCTTTCCTTCTGCTAACTTTGGGGTTTTTTAGTTCTTCTTCCTCTAATTGCTTTAGGCATAAGGATAGGTTGTTTATTTGAGATGTTTCTTGTTTCTTGAGGTAGGTTTGTATTGCTATAAACTTCCCTCAGAACTACTTTTGCTTCGTCCCATAGGTTTTCAGTTGTTCTGTTTTCATTGTCATTTGTCTCTAGGTATTTTTTGATTTCTTCAGTGATCTCTTGGTTATTAAGTCGTGTATTGTTTAGTCTCCATGTGTTTGTATTTTTTACAGATATTTTTCCTGTAGTTGATATCTAGTCTCATAGCGTTGTGGTCGGAAGAGATACTTGATACGATTTCAATTCTCTTGAATTTACCAAGGCTTGATTTGTGACCCAAGATATGATCTCTCCTGTAGAAAGTTCCAAGAGCACTTGAGAAAAAAGTGTATTCTGATGTTTTTGGATGGAATGTCCTATAAATATCAATTAAGTCCATCTTGTTTAATGTATCATTTAAAGCTTGTGTTGACTTATTTATTTTCATTTTGGTTGACCTTTCCATTGGTGAAAGTGGGGTGTTAAAGTCCCCTACTCTGACTGTGTTACCATCGATTTCTCCTTTTATGGCTGTTAGCATTTGCCTTATGTATTGAGGTGCTACTATGTTGGGTGCATAAATACTTACAATTGTTATATCTTCTTCTTGGATTGATCTCTTGATCATTATGTAGTGTCCTTTTTTGTCCCTTTAATAGTCTTTATTTTAAAGTCTATTTTGTCTGATATGAGAATTGCTACTCCAGCTTTCTTTTGATTTCCATTTGCATGGAATATCTTTTTCCATCCCCTCACTTTCAGTCTTTATGTGTCCTTAGGTCTGAAGTGGATCTCTTGTAGACAGCATATATACGGGTCTTCTTTTTGTATCCATTCAGCCAGTCTATGTCTTTTGGTTGGAGCATTTAATCCATTTACATTTAAGGTAATTATCGATATGTATGTTCCTATTCCCATTTTCTTAATTGTTTTGGGTTTGTTATTGTAGGTCTTTTCCTTATCTTGTGTTTCCTTTCTAGGGAAGTTCCTTTAGCAGTTGTTGTAATGCTGGTTTGGTGGTGCTGAGTTCTCTTAGCTTTTGCTTGTCTGTAAAAGTTTTAATTTCTCCATCAAATCTGAATGAGATCCTTGCTGGATAGAGTAATCTTGGTTGTAGGTTTTTCTCCTGAATCACTTTAAATATGTCCTGCCACTCCCTTCTGGCTTGCAGAATTTCTGCTGAAAGATGAGCTGTTAACCTTATGGGGGTTCCCTATGTGTCTTGGCATCTTTCTCCTTGGATTTATCCTGTATGGGACTCTCTGTGCTTCCTAGACTTGATTAACTATTTCCTTTCCTGTATTAGGGAAGTTTTCACCTATAGTCTCTTTAAATATTTTCACAGTCCCTTTCTTTTTCTCTTCTTTTTCTGGGACCCCTATAATTTGAATGTTGGTGCATTTAATGTTGGCCCAGAGGTCTCTGAGACTGTCCTCCATTCTCTTCATTCTTTTTTCTTTCTTCTGCTCTTCAGTAGTTATTTCCACTATTTTATCTTCCAGGTCACTTATCTGTTCTTCTGGCTCAGTTATTCTGCTATTGATTCCTTCTAGAGAATTTTTAATTTCATTTATTGTGTTGTTCATCATTGTTTGTTTGCTCTTTAGTTCTTCTGCTTCCTTGTTAAACATTTCTTGTATTTTCTCCATTCTGTTACCAAAATTTTGGATCATCATTGCTATCATTATTCTGAATTCTTTTTCATGTAGATTGCCTGTTTCCTCTTCATTTGTTTGGTCTGGTGGGGTTTTTCCTTGTGCCTTCATCTGCTGTGTGTTTCTCTGTCTTCTCATTTTGCTTAACTTACTGTGTTTGGAGTCTTCTTTTCACTGGCTGCATGTTTCTAGTTCCCATTGTTTTTGGTGTCTGTCCCCAGTGGCTAAGTTTGGTTCAGTGGGTTGTGCAGGACTCCTGGTGGAGGGGACTAGTGCGTGTGTTCTGGTGGATGAGGCTGGATCTTTTCTTATGGTGGGCAGGACTGCATCTGGTGGTGTGTTTTGGGGTGTCTGTGACCTTATTATGAGTTTAGGCAGCCTGTCTGCTAATGGGTCGAGTTGTGTTCCTCTCCTGCTAGTTGTTTGGCATAGGGTGTCCATCGCTGTAGCTTGCTAGTCATTGAGTGGAGCTGGGTCTTAGCATTGAGATGGAGATCTCTGGGAGAGTTTTCACTGTTTGATGTTACATGGAGCCGGGAGGTCTCTGGCGGACCAATTTTCTGAACTCAGCTCTCTCACCCCAGAGGCACAGGCCTGACTTCTGGCTGGAGCACCAAGACCCTGTCATCCACAAGGCTCGGAAGAAAAGGGAGACAAAAAAGAAAGAAAAGGAGAATAATATAAAATAATTAAAAAAATAATTATTAAAAATTTAAAAAATTAAAAAGTAATAAAAAAAGAAAAGAAAAAGAAAGAAATAAGAGAGCAACCAAACCCGTAAACAAATCCACCAGTGGTAACAAGCACTAAAATCTATACTAAAAAAACAAACAAACAAAAAAGTACAGACAGAACCCTAGGACAAATGGTAAAAGCAAAGCTATATAGACAAAATCACACAAAGAAGTATACAAATATACACTCACAAAAAGAGAAAAAGTAGAAAAATATATATATCATTGCTCCCAAAGTCCACCACCTCAATTTTGGGATGATTCATTGTCTGTTCAGGTATTCCAGAGATGCAGGGTACATCAAGTTGACTGTGGAGATTTAATCCGCTGTTCCTGAGGCTGCTGGGAGAGATTTTCCTTTCTCTTTTTTGTTCACACAGCTTCTGGGGTTCAGCTTTGGGTTTGGCCCCGCCTCTGTGTGTAAGTCACCTGAGAGCGTGGCGGGGGGAAGGGAGCGGTATGGAATGTGAGGCGAGCCTGTGGCGGCAGAGGCCAACACGATGTTGCAACAGCCTGAGGCACACCGTGCATTCTTCTGGGGAAGTTGTCCCTGGATCACGGGACCCTGGCAGTGGCGGGCTGCACAGGCTCCCGGGAGGGGAGGTGTGGATAGTGACCTGTGCTCGCACACAGGCTTCTTGGTGGCGGCAGCAGCAGCCTTAGCGTCTCATGCCTGTCTCTGGTGTCTGAGCTGATAGCCGTAGCTCACTCCCATCTCTGGAGCTTCTTTAGGCGTTGCTCTTAATCCCCTCTCCTCGCGCACCCCAAAACAATGGTCTCTTGTCTCTTAGGCAGATCCAGAGTTTTTCCCAGACTCCCTCCCGGCTAGCTGTGGCACACTAGCCCCTTCAGGCTGTGTTCATGCAGCCAACCCCAGTCCTCTCCCTGGGATCTGACATCTGAGGCCGGAGCCTCAGCTCCCAGCCCCCACCAGTCCTGGCTGGAGGGTGAGCAGACAAGCCTCTCAGGCTGGTTAGTGCTGGTCGGCACCGATCCTCTGTGCGGGAATCTCTCCGCTTTGCCCTCTGTGTGCCTATTGCTGTGCTCTCCCCCGTGGCTCCGAAGCTTCCCCTCTGCCAACCCCATGCCCACCAGTGAAGGGGCTTCCTAGTGTGTGGAAGCTTTTCGTCCTTCACAGCTCCCTCCCAGAGGTGCAGGTCCCATCCCAATTCTTTTGTCTCTGGTTTTTCTTTTTTCTTTTGCCCTACCCAGGTACGTGGGGAGTTTCTTGCCTTTGGGAGGTCTGAGGTCTTCTGCCAGCCTTCAGTAGGTGTTCTGTAGGAGTTGTTCCACGTGTAGATGTATTTCTGATGTATCTGTGGGGAGGAAGGTGATCTCCATGTCTTACTCTTCTGCCATCTTGAAGGTCTCTGGAACTGTGCTTTTTAAAAAGTCTCTACTTGTGCTGTCCTTGAGTTCTGGTTAGTGTTTCATTTTCTTTAGATCTCTGTAGTTTTCAGCTGCTGTAGTTTTGGTTAGGTTTAGCAGAGAGTAGTGTGTCATCAAAATGATAGATTGTTTAGTTAAGTTATTGCTTTTGATGTATGTTAAGATGTATAAGATTTCTTTAACAAGAAGATAGTATAACAGAAGACAATGTATGTCTACTTTCAATGCTCCTAGCAAACAGTTGGATAGGAAGTCCACCGTGGAAACTGAGGTCACAGGGTATTTTAAATGACTGTTTTTTGGCATGTTGAAGAGTTTGATATCAGTCAATCTGCCTAGTGGGGCTCATATACCAGAAATTTAACTTTATCTTGAAACCAAAAAGCCTAGCCATAGCTACTTTCCGGGATGCTAATATATGTAATAATAAGGCCTTGCACACCATCCTTGCTGCAAATAAATTAAGATAATGGATGAAAATTTGCTCATTAAACATAGCTCACCAGTATCATCACTCATTGTTCGAGATGTTAAGTTACACAAGTGAAGATGCTCCTCTTAATGGCTTAGGACTGTACTATCTTCTTCAGCACTACAGTCAGAAGTATTGTTTAGAGGATGAAACCTCATACAGAGTAAATATTCATTCCTGAATATATGAAGAAAGAAAGGGAGGAAATAAGGGAAGGAGGAAAGGGTAGTGAGGAGGGAGGATAAAGAGAGAAACAGAGACACAGAGAGACAAAGAGAGAGAATGCATGAGATTAATTTTGCACAGTTCATGCAATGACCCTTCAATGATGGTTCTATGTGATTAAACCAGATTTAACTTTCCTAGGTGTATAAGAAAATGTATGTCATTAAATTCAAGCAACATAATTTCCATTATAAAAGAAGGACATGAGGACAGAGAGCCCTTGACAACATGTTAGCATAACACAGGAAAGTAAGATTCAAAAAATTTGCAGAATAATTCACTACATAAACCATGGTACCAATCAAGATTAATGCTCTGGAAGATTAATATTCTTGTACATATACATACAGAGTTGTCCTGCTCAGAGCAGCTTGCATTTAGAGATATAAGGTCTTAAATTAGAAACATTTTGGGTAGAAAATGGTTTGTAACTCTTGGAATCATGGTCTAATAAATTCATAAAAATATCTAGTTACAGATTTCCAATGTATTCTTTGGGAATGGAAATATAAGGCAGAATTAGCATCATTCCAACAAAGTTTGTCTACTCACTTGTAAATAAGAGATATGCCAGTTTCTCCAAAGAAGAAAAAAAATTGAGAGTTTGAAGAACCCAAATGGGCTCTTGCAGGAAATCTTACTGATTGTGCAATATTTGGTTGAGAAATTTGGTGCCCTGTTAACAATATGAGAAATGGTGCTATAAATGAGTCCAAACATCCCTCCTATTGAGAGGGTTATTTGATGTTATCTGTCAATTCAAAATTAATTTTCCCCCGTAATGTTCCGTAGATTAGTGGAAATAATTCTTTTAGAATTCAATGTATTGTGTCCTTATCATTGAATCAACAACATATAAATTTACTGAGATACTTGTTATTCCTCACCTTCTTCTTCCCATGCCCTCCCTCTATTTTTCTTTATCCCTCCCCATCCTCCTTTTCCTCTTCCCTCCTTTTCATCTTCATTTTCTTCATTTTATAGTAACTATAGCTACCTTTTTTTGAACATAGACTTTGTTCTAAGTGTTTATAGGTATTCTTCATTGATTCCACAAATACATATTGAGCACTTTTAAGACACAGAATCTTTTCTAGGAAACATCCTTGCTTTCATAGAGCTTACACTGTACTTGAGGAGAGGGATAAACATGTAAAGGAACAAGATAATTATAGATTCTATTAGATGCTGTAAAGGATGTAAACAGGGTGATGAGGTAGTATACCTAGGGGAGAAGTTAAGAAAGACGATCTTGAGGAAGTGACGTTTGGACTGAGATGAAAAAAAAAAAACATACAAAAATCTGGGGTCAAAGCATTCCAGGCATAAGGTACAATGGAGTTTAGGTTGTTAGAGAGGGAGGCCTGTTTGGTTAGAGCTCACTGAGGAAGAATGACATGAGATGATGGAGAAGTAGTCAGGACCTTGATCATTTAGTAATCCTGTAAGCTGAAGTAAGAAATGATCCTCACAGCAAAGGGACTCCATTGAAGTATTCTTTGTAGGGAGGAGATGTGATCTGGTTTGCATTTTAAAATTTGTGGGGAGAATGGATGGTGACGGTCAAGAATGGAATCAGGGAGACCTATTAGGAGGCTGTTGAATTCGTTCAGAGTGCTGTATTGGATTACGATGGTATTAGTACTAGAGATATTGAGAAGTGAACTGATTGGAGACTTGTTTTGGAGCTAAAGCCACAGGATTTGGTACTGCATGGGATGAGGAGAATAAAGGAAAGCAAGGTATTTTAATAGAGAAGGACAAATTTGATTCCATATTAGATCTGTTTCTTTTACTTTAACCTTTGTGCCCTGTTGCCTGTGCTTAGCCATGATGGCTCTATACTTTTTGCAAAGAATGTTGCCTATAGCCTGAAACGGGTCCCCAACCCCCAGGCCACGGACTGGTACTGGTCCGTGGCCTGTTAAGAACCGGGCTGCACAGCAGGAAGTGAGTGGCGGGCAAGCGAGCTAAGCTTCATCTGTATTTACAGCTACTCCCCATTGCTCACCTTACCGCCTGAGCTCCACCTCCTGTCAGATCAGCAGCGCCATTAGATTTTCATAAGAACCTACTGTGAACTGTGCATGTGAGGGACCTAGGTTGTGTGCTCCTTATGAGAATCTAATGCCTGATGATTTGAGGTAGAGCTGAGGCAGTGATGCTAGTGCTGGGGAGCGGCTGCAAATACAGATTATCATCAGCAGAGAGGTTTGACTGCACAGAGACCATAATAAATCAATTGCTTGCAGACTCATATCAAAACCCTGTCAGCGAGTGGCAAGTGAAAACAAGCTCAGGGCTCCCACTGATTCTGCATTATGGTGAATTATATAATTATTTCATTATATATTACAATGTAATAATAATAGAAATAAAGTGCACAATAAATGTAATGCACTTGAATCATCCCGAAACCACCCTCCCTTCCAGTCCCGGTCTGGGGAAAAATTGTCTTCCACAAAACTCGTCCCTGGTACCAAAAAGGTTGGGGACCGCTGGCCTGAAATATATAGGATAGCCTATTTTCAAGACTCAGACCTGTAAGAGTCCATTCATATAGAGATAAAAAGTTGCACAACACAGAATAACATTTATCTTGTTGGAGGTTTACAGGAACATCATGACCTGACCTACATGGATAGATATAAGAACAAAGGATTCCTACACCAAGAAGTTTGCAACAACTAACCACGCCCCTTCCTCACTTTGCCTTTAAAAGTGCCTTGCTGAAACCCTTCGAGGAGTTCAGGGTTTTGGGGCATGACTCACCCATCTCCTAGCATGGCCCTGGAATAAATCTTTCTGCACTCCAGACTATGACATTTCAGTGTTATTTGGCCTCACTCTGTGTCAGGCACACAAACTTGCATTTGGTAACAGTATTGATGATGAATTCTAGGTTTTCAGCTCGAGGAACTGAAGTTTATGGTGGTATATTTAGTAAACTGTGGGTAACAGTGAGCAAAAAGTTGTTATTGTTGTTTTTGGATGAAAATCAAGAGGCCTTTTTTTGACATATTAGTTTTGGATGGCTATTAAATATCTAAGTGGTGATGTCAAGGAAGCTGTAGTATACAAATCTGGATTCAGGATAAAGGTCTGGGTTTTAGATAGAAATTCGAAATCATCAAAATACTAATACTATTTAAAGCCATAATGCTAGATTTGAAGTACCTATAAAGCAATTAAAGAGGAAAAAGGAGAGAGGAAAGAGAGGAAAACGAAAGAGAAGTATTCGAACCACACCAAGGTTCAAGATTACACAGAGAAGGTTGAGCTCTCAAAGAAGCCTGAGAAGTGTCAAGGCGCTTAATAGATAGTCAAGAAAATGTGGTGTCCCAGAAGTTAAGAGAGGAGAATGCTTCTGGAGGGCATGGTCAGCTGGGTTGAATGCTGCTGACAGGGCAATGTGGAAGTCATTGATAACCTTGACAGTTGTTGTTTTAGTGAAGTTCTGCGTGCAGAATATTGAAATAGATTGACTAGTAAATTAGAGATGATGATGTGAATACATTTAATCCTTGTAACAAACCTGGGGACTATTACCATTTAACAGATGAGAAAATTGAGGCTCAGAGAGATTAAGCAATTCATTAAATGTCACAAGAAATTGAAAGAGGAAGGATCAAAACTAGGGTCTCCCTGACATCAAAGATTCCTGCCCTTAATCACTGCGTATCAAGAATTTAGGTTTAGAGAAGAAAAAGACTCAGGATTTGAATAATTTTGTCTATTGCATCCATGCTGCTAAAGTTCACTTAATAGAATTCACAAGATACCTACTCCAAAATCAAAACAGGTCTTCAAGCTGTCTTTAGGAATTGGAAGGCCTCAAGGGGATGCT
Source organism: Lagenorhynchus albirostris (assembly GCF_949774975.1). NCBI lineage: Eukaryota > Metazoa > Chordata > Mammalia > Artiodactyla > Delphinidae > Lagenorhynchus > Lagenorhynchus albirostris. The sequence goes on from NC_083116.1 coordinate 23,026,330, forward strand.
GGCATTGTTCAATGTATCAACTTTTATTTCACAAAAGGCAACCTCTGCTGAGTTGCATTCCCTGCTTGGATGGTGGAAGTAGGCCTGACATTCTATGGTATTGAATTTCCAGTTTTAAGTTCTTTTTGAGACTAGCAAACAGTTATTGACTTCAAGCCTGTGCTAGTACATTACAGAGAATATAAACCTCTGTTTTTTTACAGTTGATATTTCACCTTATGATTTTGGAGATGTGCCTACCTATCCACAAAGTGCCAGATGGCATTGAAGCACTGATTACTAACTACTCAAGGGGAATTCCATGCACAGAATAGAAACAAACAGAAATTGACAAAAGGAGTCCTTCCTATCATTATAAATTGCAAGACATTCTAATGTCCTTAATTGCTGTGTGTTCACAATTATATTAATTCAAGTCTCTTTTGAGATTCTTCACAGGGTAAGCCTGTAATGTTAATTATGCCACCATAGTGGCAGTACCCCAGCATTTTAGGCAAAAATAAATTGCTATGTTTTGAATAGTCATCTGCCATTTCACAACTCAGATGATCATATGTCATCTCTCTAGAAGCATTGGTGGTAAAAGAACTCCCTAACTCACATCTTTAGGATAACTCACACATAATGGAATTTTGGACTGGACATGATTTTAAGTTCAGCAAAGAGTGGATGTCCCTTAGAGGAACCTCCTGAGATAATCAAGTCATTTGTGCACCATATAGAAAATTGACATTGAAGGTATATCTTACAGATTGTCCCATGGTTATTGCAAAAAAATTTTGATACAATTGTGTTTTGGCCACACAACCTAAGTATATCTGGGAATTGTCTATATGAAAACATTGGCAAGAAGATGTATTTAGTGGCCTGGACCTGATTCCTATATTAAATCACAACTGTACTGGAAGGTAGTACATGTCAGACTACTTGGTCTAACTTGTTAAAGGTGAGTTAGGGTGATGGTAACTAATATTAATTGATTGCCTATTGTATGCCATCCACTAGGCAGGGAGGAGCCTTCCATGTTTATCTAATCCAATCATCACCATAACCATACAAGTTCAGTATTATTATCCTCATTTTACACAGAGAGATTAAATAACATGTATAGACTCCCACAGTTGGTCACTGTCAGAAATATAATGAAAGAAATATAATGAAAGGGCTATGGACATTAAAATGTAGATTGTATATACATTCTTTGTCTAGAATCCAGATTGATTTCACTGGATTACAAAATAAATGGCTAATAGTATGTTCTCATCTCAAACTTATCCAAATCCAAAATTGCAAGATATACAAAATAAAGTATATATATACAGATATATAATTTAATAGTGTTGTATATTTTTAATACATTTTCCTAAAAATAAAGGAATATAGGTTTATTGTAGAAAATTCTGAAATTTTTAAAGAAAATAATAGCTAACAGTGTAACAGGGGCTGGGCACTTATTATGGATCAGATACTCTGATAATATTTTCCATGGATTATTTTGTTTAATGTTCGTGACAACCAGAAGCAGAAGATATTACTGTTATTTCCTTTTTACAAATGAAGCAGCAAAGGTACAGAGAACTTAAATCTTTTCCCTAAGGTGCCACACTTGTAAGTGTAAGTCAAGATTCAAACCCAAGCAGTCTAGCTTGAGTCCACACTCTTCACCACTACACTACTACTAATTTTATCCAATAGCCATAGAAAACTACTGACAATATTTTGACCCATTCCCTTCTAAGTGCTTATGCTTTAAAGGTAGTTGCCAGAATTGGCTTCTAATTTCCTACTCCCAACGCTGTATTAAAAAGCATAAATCTCTCTCAAATCTCATTTTTTCTAAGGTCAAATGTATACCCCAATATACATAAGGATATCATATCACCAGATACTCATCTATAGAATTTAGAAAAACAAAAGTAAATTTTTAAAACTCATCATATATCCTACATTTCTATATTATGATCAGGGTGCCTGACATTTGTAAAAGGCAAAAGTTCATGGCCCTGAATTTCCCAAGTTTCCAATCCTCTGCTCTTTGTATTTTTGTTATCCTGTAGAGCTCCCAAGGCTTTCATGAGCCCCGTGCTGCCCCTCTGCTTATGCTTCACAAGCTTTTGCCTTTAGGGAGCCATTCAAAATGATATACATTCTGCCAGAAATCAGAATATAACTAACAAGAATCACTGATCAAAAATGTTTTCCCATCGCAGGAGCCTTGATCCCCATATGGGACTTTATCTACAAAAATGCAACTTCACTAACAGTTGGAAGTCACAAATGAATTCACCCTGGCCTTCAGATTTTCTGGCTCCATGTGAGAAGTTACTTACAGCACCTATAAGATGTGTTTTCGGTTTTAAATAGTAACTCTTTAATCTAAATTGAATTATTCTCCAGTGTAGAAGTGTATGTTTTGTTTTGTTTTTTCCAGGCAGAACATGATACTCCAAATCCTAGTGTTTATCCATTGAATACTAATTGTGGTGGAAATTTGAATTTTTGTGTATCTCAAATCTAAGGAAGCGATAGCCCTAACCCTTCTATGTGCTTGTCATCCCCCTGTATTAGTCAGCTTGGGCTGCCATAACAAAATACTATGTGCTGGGTGGCTTAAACAACAGAAATTTATTTCTCACAGCTCTGTAGGCTGGGAAGTCCAAGATCATGGAACTAGCTGGTTTGATTGCTTGTAGAGAAATTCCTTCTCACTATGTCCTCACATGGTGGGGATATATCTATATCTATCTATAGATATAGATATATACACACACATATGAGAGAGAGAGAGAGAGAGAGAGAGAGAGAGAGAGAGAGAGAGCGCGAGAGCGAGCTCATGTCTTATAAGACTTATAAAGACACTAATCCTACAGGATCAGGGCTCCACCTTTATGACCTCATTTAACCTTAATAACCTTTTATAGGCGCTATCTCCAAATACAGTTACATTAGGGGGTTGACTTCAACATGAGAATTTTGAGGGAGCTGTAATTCAGTTTGTAGCATCCCACTCCTGACCCTCCAAAGTGCATGTCCTTCTCATATGCAAAATACATTCATTCCACCCCAATAGCCCCAAAGGTCTTAACTCATTCCAGCATCAACTCTAACGTCTGAAGTCCAAAGTCCCACCTAAATATCATCTAAATCAAATATGGGTAAGATTCAAGATATGATTCATATTAAGGCAAAATTCCTCTCCATCTGTGAACCCGAGAAACCAAACAAGTTATGTGCTTCCAAAATACAATTGTGAGACAGGCATAAAATAGACATTCCCATTCCAAAAGGGAGAAATAAGAAAGAAGGGAGGGGCAATGGATCCCAAGTAAGCTCAAAACCTAGCAAGGCAAATTCTATTAAATTTTAAAGTTTGAGAATAATCCTGTTTGTCTTTTTGCTCTGCCCTTCAAGCCCACAGGAGTGGCAATGCCACCCACAGGGCTTTTCAGGGTGGCCCCGCCTATTCAGCTTAGAGGGCATCCTTGCTGCTTTGGGTCTCTCTTCAAAGGTCCCACCCTCTGAAATTGAAGCCTTGGACTGTAGGCCTGTGATGTGAGTGGCAGCCTGAGTGGCAGCCCTGCTGATCTGTGAATCGCCTTTGGGGTGATTCCTCCCTTTTCTTGAAGGATAGCTCATGTTAGCAGACTTCCTTCATTTGGTCTCATTTTCTCTTTTTTCTTTTAGACCCACCTGGCAGTATTTCTGCTGGTATAATCCCATTCTGTTTCTGGCTTCTGTTGTGGTGACTGATTAAATTGGTGCATACCCATACTAATATCCTTATCAAATGGTTGTTCAGTCACATCCTTACTGTTCTTCTCAGAACAAGCTTTCTCATTTTTGCCATACGGATAGGCTGAGAATTTTCCAAATCTTCAAGTTCTGTGCCTTTTTGCTTAACAACTCTTTCAATTTATTTATCTCCTCCTGCATTTTATTATAGGTAGTAAAAAAAGCAGCAAGGCCACATCTTTAACACTTTGCTTAGGAATCTCCTCAGTTAAATATCTAATTTCATCACTCAAAATCTCTATCTTCCACCAAACACTAGAACACAATTCAGCCAAGTTCTTTGTCACTTATAACAAGGATTGCCTTTCCTCCAGTTTCTAATAACTTATTCTTCATTTCCATCTGAGATTTCATCAGAATGACATTTAATGTCCATATTTCTCCCAACAATCTTTTCATGATTTTATGTTTTCTAAGAAGAGAAAGACTTTCTCTACATCTCTCCTCTTTTCTTTCTGAGCTCTCACCAGAATTGCCTTTAATATCCATATTTCTACCAACAGTCCCTTCATGGCAATCTAGGCTTTTTCTAGCACACACCTTAAAATTCCTCCACTCTCCACTCATTATTCAATTTCTACACCATTTCCACATTTTTAAGTATTTGTTACAACAGCACTCCAGCACACCACTTCTCAGTACCAAAATCTATATTAGTCTGCTTGGGGTGACATAACAAAGTACCACAGACTGGGTGGCTTAAACAACAGAAATTTGTTTCTCACAGTTCTGGAGGCTGGGAAGTCCAAGAACAAGGTGCTGGCTAATTTGGTTTCTGGTGAAAGTTCTCTTCTTGGCTTGTTGATGCTGCCTTCTTTTTGTGTCCTTACATGGGAGAGAGCGAGAGAGAGCGGAGGTGGCGGGGAGAGTGCTTTCCAGTGGTCTTTCCATATCAGGACCCCACCCTTATTACTTCATTTAACCTTAATTACTTCCTTAGAGTCCCTGTCTCCAAATAAAATCACATTAGGAGCTGAGTTTCAGCATATGAATTGGGGGCGGGGGGGGGGGGGTGGACACAGTTCAGTCCACAGCATCCTCCTCAATCCCACCATCTCAAACCATTTACTAATAAGAGTTTACACCTGTGTATTCCAGAATACGTTTTTCAGGTATTTCTGCCCTGTCTTCTTATCTTGCTCTTCCCTGAAGCTTCTACTTGTCTGAACCCCAAATATCTTTATTTTACTGGACACAGATATCATTACAAGTGACCACTACTGATGCTAACATCAGCCTTATCGAGAGGGCGTATTTATCTTCATGTCTAAGATAAGCTCTGGTATCTCTTACAGCTTGCAAGTATGGTCAGAACTCAGATGTAACTCCTTGAAGCTAGATTTCTCCGCAACTGCTTCCCAAGATACTGGCTACCCCAGAAACTGTCCATGTCCTTATACTGCTGGTGCTGCCACTGATTTTGCTGCTTCCATTGACACTCCTATCAGAAAGTCTGGGCTTGGGAATGACATCTATATCTTCCATGACTGCACATGATCAGAGGCAGCTACCTTGAAGTTTAGGTTCTGAGAGGTGAGGAGGTCCAGTCAATAAGTTGAAAGGCCTATTTCATTTCATCCTCCAGGATTAGCCTATCCTTTTTAAAGGAAAAGAGCTGCTCACTCCTCAGGGTGTGGTTTTGCTCCTGTGATCAAAAATACACAAACACAAAATATTACATTGGTATATAGCCAAGATTTGAGATTTTCTGTTTTGTTCAAGGTCACTGTTATACATGAATCCTTTATTAGCTGTCTATAATGGCTGCAGCCAAACTAGAGAAATTGGCCCAAGGCTCAGGAAGGAAGAAATGTCAATATTAGTATAGTATATTGACTAAAATTGCTCTAATGCTTTGGACCTTTCCCCCTACATATATCCCAGGGCTGCAGTTAGTTGCAACACATGATAGCTGTTGAAGACTCCTTTTCCTAGACAGAGCAGTGCTAAGAGGCCTAGAAGATGCCTCTTAACACCTTGAATTCACCCTGGTTTCAGTTTGGCCTGTACAGGGAAAGTGAATGGCACCAAACATGGAAGTAATCAGGCCTGATTCATTGTGGCAGCTCATAGAGCATGATTCTAAAATAGGAACCAAAAAGGTAAGTAAAGAAAGCAATATAGAGTAGGCTACAAAGAAGCCTGAGCTTTTAAACTGTTCACTCATTATACCAAAAGCTCTAATTGCCAGCATTGTGCTCCAGTAATGTCCTTGCACTTGATTAATTATTTTTTCCACAGCTTTACTGAGGTATAATTGACAAATAAAATTATATATATTTAAGTGTACAGCATGATGATTTGATATACGTCTACATTGTGACAATCAAGTTAATTAACATATCCATCACCTGACATAGTACATTATTTCTCCACGGAGGTGTGGGGAAGGGAGAGAGCAAAGAATCACACTGGAAGTTTAAATGGGCTACTAAAAACCTTCTTTAACATTGTATAGATGTTTGTTTTTATATATTTGCACACATTTCGTGTTAAGGTTTTTTTCAATAAATTTAATATTGCTGCTATTATTAATGAAACTTTACCCCCATTATGGCTTCCAAATGCTTATTGTTGGTATGCATGAATTATAATGATTTTTTGGTAAATATATCATTTTTTTCTGGCCACGTTTTAGAATATTCATAATTCCAGGAGATTTTTAGTTATCTTATTCGGTTTTCAAGGCATAAAATTATTTTATCTGTAAAAAAATATGTTCGTTGCTTCATTTCCAAAAGTTGTATCTATGAATTCTTAGCTAGAGTGTCTGGAATCATATCAAATAATGAGTGATACAAAGCACCTCTGTTGCTGATACATAGGAAAGCTGGTTTTAATGGGAATTTGTTTCCTGTTTCTTTTTTTAACATCTTTATTGGAGTATAGTTGCTTTACAATGGTGTGTTAGTTTCTGCTTTATAACAAAGTGAATCAGCTATACATACACATATATCCCCATATCTCCTCCCTCTTGTGTCTCCCTCCCACCTTCCCTATACCACCCCTCTAGGTGGTCACAAAGCACCGAGCTGATCTCCCTGTGCTACGTGGCTGCTTCCCACTAGCTATCTATTTTACATTTGGTAGCGTATATATGTCCATGCCACTCTCTCACTTCGTGTTTCCTGTTTCTATGTTAAGTATAAGATTGGCAGTTAGTTTATTATAGATGTTTCACTTAGGAAGCAAGTAATAGAAAACTCAGCTCAAATTGAGATTTAAAAATAAGGCTATTTTTAAAATATTTTCATTTTTCACATAAATGAAAAATTAGAGGTAGGGCAGACAAAATCCAGTCATGGTATAATAATATCATTAAGGACCAATTTTTCTGGCATTGTCCTTGAACTTGGCTTGAAATAAGATGGCTATAGCAGTTCGGGTTGCCACATCCAGACAGTGAAATATCCAAAAGGAAAAAGACTGTAGATTCTTGAGCCTCTTTCTTAGGAGTAAAGACTTTTCATCGAAGTCCTCCAAAAGAATCTTCCTCATATATTATTGGATAGAATTGGGTTGAATGTTGATTTTTAAATCAGTAATTAGCAAGAAGAGTGGGATTACCCTACCAGGCTTAGAGTAATATTTTAGAGTTGGAATAGATATTGGGGAATCAACCACACTGGTCATGAAAATATATTATATTTTCATTATATATCATTTTTTCTAGGTAACACCCTTCTACTTTTTTTTGATATTGTAATAGTCTTAATCTATAAATAATGATAGCCAGTGGGAAGAGCACTAGATTTGGAGTCAGAAATAAATACGATAGATAGATAGATAGATAGACAGATAGAGATATACAGATATATTAATTCTAAGAGAGTTTTGGTGGAGGTTTTAGAGTTTTCTATACATACAATCACAAAATTGGCAAACAGAAAGTTTACACCTTCCTTTCCAATTTGGATGCTTTTATTTTCATTTCTTGCCTAGCTGCTCTGGCAAGGATTTCCATTTCTATGTTGAATAAGAAGGAGTGGGCACCCTTGTCTTGTTCCTGATTTTAACATGAACGCTTTCAGCTTTTCACCATCAGGTATGAGGTTAGCTGTGGGATTTTCGTATATATGGCCTTTATTATGTTGAGGAACACTCCGCCTAACCAGTTTGTTAAGAGTTTCTATTATGAAGGGATGTTGAATTTTTCAAATGCTTTTTTTCTGCATCTATTGAGATGGTCGTATGATTTTTATTTGTTGTTCTATTTAATGTGGTGTATCACATTTATTGATTTGTGTATGTTGAGCCATCCTTGTATCCCAGGGATAAATCCCACATGATCTTGGTGTATTACTCTTTTAATATAATTTTGAATTCTGTTTGCCAGTATTTTGTTGAGAATTTTGCATCTATATTCATCAGGGATACTGACCGGCAGTTTTATTTTCTTGTAGTGTCCTTATCTGGCTGTGGTATCATGGTAATGTTGGCCTTGTAAAATGAGTTTGGAAGTGCTGTCTCCTTTTCAATTTTCTGGAAATATTTGAGAAGGAGTGGCATTAATTCTTCTTTAAATATTTGGTAGAATTCACCAGTGAAATCATCTGATCCTGGGCTTTTCATTGTTGGGAGGTTTTTGATTACTGTTTCAATATCCTGACTTATTACTGGTCTATTTAAATTTTATATTTCTTCATGATTCAGTCTTGGTCTGAAATGTATTTCTTCTAGGCTATCCAATTTGTTGGCTTGTAATTGTTCATAGTAGTCTCTTACGATACTTTGCATATGTGTAGTTTCAGTTGCAATATTTCCTTTTTCATTTATAAATTTATTTTTTCCTTCCTTCTGCTAACTTTGGGCTTTGTTTATTCTTTATTTTCTGGTTCCTTGAGGTGTAAAGGTAGTTTATTTGTTATCTTTCTTTTTTCTTAATGTAGATTTTTACTGCTATACACTTCCCTCTTAGAACTGCTTTTGCTGCATCCTTTTAAGTTTTAGTATATTGTTTTTCCATTTTCATTTGTTTTAAGATATTTTTAAATTTCAATTTTGATTTCTTCTTTGTCCCATTGGTTGCTCAGGAATGTGTTTAATTTCCACTCATTTGTGAATTTTTCAGTTTTCCTTGTTACTGATTTCTAGTTTCATACTATTGTGGTCTGAAAAGATACTTGGTGTGATTTTTATCTTCTTACATTTCCTAAGGCTGTTTTGTGATCTAATATATGACCTATCTTAGAGAATGTTGCATGTATGCTTGAGAAGAATGTATTTTGCTGCTGTTGGGTGAAATGTTCTGTATATGTCTGTTAGGTCCACATCCAGTGTTTCCTTAATGATTTTCTGTCTGGATGATCTATCCATTGTTGAAAGTGGGATATTGAAATCCCTTACTACTATCATACTGTTGTCTATTTCTCCCTTCATACCTGTTAGTATCTGCTTAGTGTGTTTAGAGGTGCTCATATGTGGGGTGTTTATACATTTACAATTGTTATATTCTCTGGCTGGATTGACCCCTTTATCATTATATAATGGCCTTCTTTGTCTCTTGCGATAGTTTTTTACTTGAAGTCTATTTCATCTAATATAAGTATAGGTGCCCACACTCTCTTTTGTTTTCCTTTTGCATGAAATATCTTTTTACATCCCTTCACTTTGGCTCTATGTGTGTCCTTAAAGCTGAAGTGAGTTTCTTGAAGGTAGCACATAGTTAGGTCCTGTTTTTTTTAATCCATTCAGCCACTCTATGCCTTTGGATTGGAAAATTTAATCTATTTACATTTAAAGTGATTGTTGATAGGTAAGAGCACCAACTTATTGTTTTCTGCTTGTTTGTAGTTCCCTTGTTTCTTTCTTTCACTTTTGCTGTCTTTCTCATTGAATTGATTTAACATAGTGGTGTGTTTTGATTCTTTTCTCTTTATTTTTTTAAAATTTATTTACTTATTTTTGGCTGTGTTGGGTCATTGTTGCTGTGCACGGACTCTCTCGTGTGGTGAGTGGGGGCTACTCTTCATTGTGGTGTGTGAGCTTCTCATTGAAATGGCTTCACTTGTTTCAGAGCATGGGCTCTAGACATGCAGGCTTCAGTAGTTGTGGCACATGGGCTCAGTAGTTGTGGCTCACGAGCTCTAGAGTGCAGGCTCAGTAGTTGTGGCACATGGGCTTAGTTGCTCCGTGACATGTGGGATCTTCCTGGACCAGGGCATGAACCCATTTCCCCTGCATTGGCAGGCGGATTCTTAACCACTGTGCTACCAGGGAAGTCCCTGATTCTCTTCTCTTCATCTTTTGTGTATCCACTGTAGGTTTTTGCTTTGTGGTTACCATGAGGCTTGCACAAAACATCACATGATATAGCTAACTATTTTACATTGATAATTTATCTTTTTACTTTTCCCCTCTTTTATGTTTTTGGTGTCTCAATTTATAGCTTTTTAAATTGTATATCCTTTAACAAATTATTGTAGCTATAGTACTTTTAATATTTTTTCTTTCACCCTTTATCCTAGAGTTAGGTGATTAACACTCTACCATATTACAGTATTAGAGTATTCTGAATTTGACTATGTACTTAACTTTACCAGTATGTTTTATGTTTTCATACATTTTCATGTTACTAATTAGTGCCCTTTTATTTCAGCTTCAGGAATTCTTTTCAGCATTCCTTGTAAGTCAGGTGTAGTGGTTACAATCTCCTTCAGCTTTTGTTTGCTTGCAAAATTCTTTTTTTTTTGTATAACTTATTTTTTTAATAGATCTTTATTGGAGTATAACTGCTTCAGAATACCATGTTAATTTCTGTTGCACAACAAAGTGAAGCAGCCACATGCATACACTTGTCCCCATATCCACTCCCCTTGAGCTTCCCTCCCATCCTCCCTATCCCACTCCTCTAGGTCATCACAAAGCACCGAGCCTATCTTCCTGTGCTATGCTTGTTTGCAAAATTCTTTATCTCTCCATTTCTGAAAGATAACTTTTCTGGGTAAAGTATTCTTAATTGGCATTTTTTTTTTTTAGCACTTTGAGTATATCATCCCACTCTTTCCAGGCTTGCAAGGTGTCCACTGAAATATCCACTAATAGCCTTATGAGGATTCCCTTTTATTTGAGAATTATTTTTCTGTTTCTTTTAAAATTCTCTTCTTGTCTTTGATTTTATACAGTTTTATTACAATGTGCCTTTGAAAAATATTATTTGGGGTTGACATTTTGTAGTAATCTATTAGCTTCATTAACCTGGATGTCTAAATTGCACCCCAGATTTGGGGAATTCTTAGCCATTATTTCTTTAAATAAGCTTTCAGCTCATTATCCCCTTTTCCCTTCCAGGACTCCAAAAGTGCATATATTGTTTCTTTTAATATTGTTTCATAATTCACTTAGGCTTTCTTCACTCTTTTTTTAAATTCTTTTTTCTTCATGCTTCTCTGAATGAATGATTATAAATGACCTATCCTGAAGTTCACTAATTCTTTCTGCTGATTGGTCAAATCTACAGTTGAAACTCTTTATTAATTTTTCAGTTCAATCAATATATTCTTTAACTCCAGGATTTCTGATTTTTTAAAAAATGTTTTCTGTTTCTTTGTTGAACTTATTTTGTTCATGCATTGTTTTCCTAATTTCATTTGTTATCTATTTGTCTTTTCTTATAAATCACTGAATTTCCTTAAGAGGATAATTCTGAATTCTTTGTCAGAGTGTTCACAGAGCTCCATTTTTTTTTTTATGGTCAGTCATTAGAGTTTTATTAGTTCCTTTAGGTGGAGTCATGTTTCCTTGATTATTTATAGTCCTTGTGGCTTTGTGTTAATGCCTGTGCATTTGAGGAAGTAGGCACCTCTTCCAGTCTTTGAAGACTGGCTTTGGCAGGCAAAGTCTTCACCAGTCAGCCTGTCCAGAGATTCTGGCTGGGCCATCTGGTGGTGTCAGTGGGCAGGCTTGCTGTTGGAGTCCATGGGTGCGCAGGTCTGGTGCCTGGGTAAACAGGTGGGCAGGCCTGGTATTTGTGTACACAGGAATCAACCTGGTGCCTAGATTCATGATGGCAGCCTAGGTTCACTGGGGTAGGCCTGGCATTTTGGTCTATGGTGATGGGCCTGGGACCTGAGTCTGTATGGGCAGACCTGGATCCTGGTTCCACAGGGGCCAACAAGTACCGGGGACTTCATCCATTTCCTATATTGATTTTTAAGGACACTTTATACATAATGGATATTAAAGTATATTGAAAACATTTATCTAACCTCCTGGTTTATATCCTTGTTCATTTTTATTGTGTATATTGACATATAGAAATTTAAATTTTATTTTATTTTTAATTTATTTTTAATTTTTTCTCTAATTGTATATAGTTCTTACAATTGTTTCTTTCTTTTTTTCTTTTTTCTTTTAATATTTTTGGCTGCACAGCATGTAGGATCTTAGTTCCCCGACCAGGGATCAAACCCGTGCCCCCTGCATTGGAAGCACAGAGTCTTAACCACTGGACCACCAGGGAAGTCCCAGAAATTCTAATTTTAGTATCTAAGTATATTCAAAACTATGGCTCTTTTCCTGTCTTTTTTTAAGAAACATTCCTTTCCTGCCATCCATGGAAAACTTCACTACACCAAGATCAAATCTTTCACCTATATTTCTTTCTCTTTGAGTAGTTTAATTTTTTACATATTTTTTCCATTCGGGAAAAATTTATTTTGGGGTATTGTGTGAGAAAATGAGTTAACTTTTCCAATTGTGAACCAATTTCATGAAGACCATTTGTTGACTAATAAATCTTTTACCTTCTTATTTGAAATGGTGCCTTTATGAGTTGTAGGTACTTAACTATGTGTGTTTATTTCTAATGTATTCCACTGATCTTCATATCTGTTCTTTTGCTAGTAAAATATTTTATGAGCTACAGAATACAATGAACCTCTGTTATTTATTACCTGCTACGGCAGTTTTTAATTCTGCTGTTGCAATTTTAATATTCTTGAAAAACTTCCTTACTTTGGCTGGCATTCTTTTTATATATACCTGTCTCTGCAACCCTTTTTAAAAAATATCACATTCTTATACTCCCTAATGACTTATATCTCATCATTATATACCATATTAGCCCATTAATGATACCAAACATTATTCTAATATATTTTTCTGGTTTCTTTAAGAAATTACTTTAAAAGTCTGCTCTTCTGCAACTCCCAAATGTTATTTTACATGAGCTAAACTATTGTTTAATCATTTCCAAATTAAATTACTGTTTTTCCTTTCTTAAGTAAGGAAAGTTTGCCCAAATTCATTGTTTACCAACAGACAACACACATGGATTGCCCTTTGTCCTGCAAGCTTCCCATATAAGGATGAGTGAAATCACTTCTCACTTGTGTTGCTGGAAAGTAAATGAATGGTATATAGCCTCCTCTAATTTCTGGTGACTAGCAAGCTTTCCCTTAGTTCAGTTCTATTCTACTCACTTGTGATTATTTCCTACCCCTAATGGCTTGACACTTTGGCAATCCAAACTACCAGTATTCAAAGTATGAACTCTGGACCAACAGCATCAGCATCACCTGTGGACTCGTTAGAAAGGCAAATGATCAGATTCTTAAACCTACTACATACACCTATTATCCACCTTGCCATACTATCTGTGCTCTTTCCATCTCTGCCCTGAGCTACAGGTTTTTCTTATAAGAAGAGCAATTTCCTATCACACTATTGCCAACCCTATACATACAGAACTCACCAGCGACCATCCTATCACATGTCTCTCCCAGTTGTTTTCTGGGAATCATAGTCTCCAAAAAGGTATAGTTGGGAGATGTATTGATGAAGGTATGGGGAGTACAGTTCTTGTGCTTCTTTAAGAAATGAGTATCTCCTTAATATTGGTAGTTAAAAACATGCTGCCCAGTTTTCTCCTTCTTATTGACTCTAGGAGAAGTCCTAAGGTGTTCCCTACTTTATTACTGGCTTAATAAATTTGTGTTTAATTTTGTTCTCATTTAAGTGTCAAAGCATACATGGGCCATCGACAGTGTTTTTAATTCAGTTCCAGGTTACATTTTTGTGAAACATACTTCTAGACTATAAAATTAGGTTAACTTTCAGTCTTACTTTTGGTGTTAACTTAGTTTCCTCAAAAACTTACTTGTACTTTTATAGGTATTTTGTTTCAGACTTGGTATTTCTGTATTCAGTGTTTGTGCATATTCCTAGGCCTTATCCAAGACCTACAGCATCTGGGTCTTTGTTGAATCGAATTTGGGGAGCTACATTTTACCATGATCCACAAATATGCCTTATGTACACTAAAGTTGCGTAAACTCTTGGCCTAGAAGTATTTCATAGACAGAACTTGGGAATTCTCGTGCTTCCTGGCTGAAAGAACATGCTTGTTAATAATGGAGGCTATTTTAGTTTTATTTTTCCTTTTCACTGTATGCCTGGAAGTCAAATGACATATTATTAGAGGTTTATTTATTTTAAGTTTCTTATGATGTATGCTTTTTGTGTTTTGATATCTTCAATAGGTTCACGTTACAGTGATTTATGGAAAGATTAGTTCTCTCTGTGTGTATGTATATGTGTACCTGCACCTTCAAGCAGGTTTTATTTCCCACTGTTCAAGTACAATAAACAATGGGCTAGGATCCAAGAGAATGAATGGCATTTGATCCTGAATATCTCTTGAGTTTTCTCAATTATGGTCTTGACCCAGTTTATTTTCTACCTCTTATGGCATTGATAGGAATGGGAATTGTTGAAATTGCAGAAGAAAAAGGGCAAGACCTAAAAGCTGATCTACATACAGAACATAGTGTCTAGAGAGAATGATGATAGACTATATGTGGTATTAGTATTTGTCCACATGGAGAATCTGAGGTGTAGATGAAAGGGGCATGGCAACAAATCTGGTTTCTAGAAATGAGGTACAAATCTGGTTTCTAGAAATGAAGTTGAAAATAAAGGAAGGCAGAAGCCCAGTTATCGAAACCAGGCTTGAATTAGCATAGGATCATTTGATACTGATTCATACTGAAATAGAGCTCCCTAAATCTTTTTTGCTTAAATTCAGGGTTAGTTCATATCTGTGAGTTTTTTACCTAAATTCAGGGTTAGTTCATATCTGTGAGTTTTTGACCAAGGACCAAGAGATATACATGATGGCTGTTGATACAGGGAACCTGGCAGAGCCTGGCAGATTTAAGCTTTCTAGGGTGAGGCTCTATTTTGGGCCGTGTTCAACAGAAAACAGATCTGATGCAGAAAGCTTCCATGCTATCGTTTTATTAGAGAGTCCAAAGTCAGGGAGCAGGAGTGAGGGACAAGGAGAGAAAATCAGGGAAAGAGGAAGAGCTAATATGAGAAGGTATTGAGCTGACCACTGCTAAATGTGATTGTCGGATTCTTAGAACTGATTACCTGGGCCACTCTAAGTTACACAGACTATGTATAGACTATCTCTGCAGGGGAAGGGAGTGGGGAGAAAGCGGAAGGGATAATTTGTTTCCTTGCTCCTCCCATTGGTCAAAGGTTTACTCACGGGGCTTTAATTCCTCAGTATTTCTAAGTTGGTCATACATGGGCAAGGGCACTGATCCCATGGCAGTGTTTATGGCAGTGTTAACAGGAAACCCTGGGGCAGGATGCAAGAGGCATGCTGTGAGGGCAGGATGCCAGAGACTCTGAGGCTGCATCTGTCAAAAGTTGGTCAGAGCCAAGGTGACCATATAACTTAGAGTCCACATTGGAACACTTGTGAGAGTGAAAAGGGGGCAATGATAATAATTAAATGAGACAACAGGTTTTCAAACTCTCCCAGTGAAACCAAGATGAGATATGGTCATTTAATCAGATCCCAGGCAGAGGTGAGAGAAAAGACAAAAAAAAAGAGAGAGAGAGAGATGACCATAGGTGATTCACAACATTTGAGACAGTTTCTCTCATTCATTAATATGAAAAACTTTACGTAGTGAATAAGAAAGCTTTCTTTGTTTTCTTTATCAAACTTTTTCCCCACACACAGTCTTAAGCAGAAGGCAACTATGTGGAACAAATTAAATCAGAGCTGTTCTTGTTGACGTAGGAAAGTAGGACTCAAAGATCTGCCTTTTTGTTTCCTCTCAACAATCTATCCTCTATTTTGGAGAAACCTTTAGAGCAGTGCTGTCCTGTGGAAATGTAACGTGAGCCACAAGTGTGAGAAACATAAACGATTTTAAATTTTCTAGTAGCCACGTTAAAAACGTCAGAAGAAAGAGGTGCAGTGATATATTTAATTAACCCACTATATAAAAAATGTTAGCTTCAATATATAAAAATGATTAATATTTACATTTTGAACTAAATCTTCAAATACATTTTGGACTTGCTACATTTCAAGTGCTCAGTAGCCACATGTGGCCAATGGTGACCTTGGCCAGTAAGATAGTAGCACAAGTGCTCATGAGAGCACAGTTTGAAACCTTTTGCGATAAAGGGATGTTTTACCAAGGACAGCTCATTTCTTCCCAATGTACGACTATCCATGAAAAGAAAGTTTTCAAGTGTTGCTTATTAGTTCCAAATGGATATTGAGAAAAGATATAGGAGAGAAAAAGGTTAAGTTTTTCACTAAGTCAGTTTTCATATTTGGGAAGAATTGACCATTTTGACCTCCTTAACCAATGAGATTCTCAGGGGAAAAGAAAGACATATTTGTTTAATGGAGTCAAATAGTCTTTAATTTTAATACCATTTAATAAAATGAAAGAGCACTGATTATGACCTCAATCTGATTGAGTTAAATCCTTTTTGATATGATAGTTCTAACTCTTAAAGCTTCAATACATAATAGGATGTACTTTCTATGACTGTTCTAAAAATCCATAAGAAATTCATATTTTCACAGGTGGGGGAGAGGGACTTGGATGAAGGGGGTCAAAAGTTACAAAATTCCAGTTATAAGATAAATAAGTACTAGGGATGTAATGTACAACAAGATGACTATAGTTAACACTGCTGTATGGTATATTTGAAAATTAAAAGAGTAAATCCTAATAGCTCTCTTGACAAGGAAAAAAACATTTTTTTCTTTTTTTGTGTGTCTATATGAAATGATGCATGTTAACTAGACTTATTGTGATGATCTTTTTACAATATATAGAGTCAAATCATTATGCTGTACACCTTAAACTTAACCAGTGCTGTGTGTCAATTATATCTCAATAAACTGAAGGAAAAAAAAATCTACACTTTCATTTTCCTCATCTGTCTGGTAAAAGCTGAATGAAATACTTCTCATAGTGAGGGAACCCCAAAAAATCACGTAAAAGTCTTCCCCTTTGTGTTGCTATGCACCTTAGTGTTAAATGGCAAACTCTAGTCTATTCTGTTTATTCTTCGGAGGGTTTTATTTCCAGTTATTTTGTTATTTTAACAATCATAGGGATAAGTCAGTCTAGACCAGTGGTTTCCAACTTTTTTTTAACTCTCAGGAACACTTTATAGAAATAAAATCTTATAAGTGTATTATGTTCAAGAGATAAAAGCAGATCTTTCCAGGAAGGGTTACTTTCTGGTTTAATTTTCCTTCTCAAGGACACTCTGCATAACCCTAGGTTTTCCTGAGCACGGTTTGACAAACACTGCTTTAAACCATGAACATTTTCTCACCCATTCCTTTTAAAATCAATAGCACACTTTTTCCAGGACGTTGACATAAATAATGTTTAGAGAACCAGCCTATGAATACAGTGTGTGTGAATCCAAACTGCATGGCTCAAAGATGGGACAAATTGCCTTGGTCACATTAATACCTTTCTCAGTGTCATTCAGTTCAATTCAAGAATGTTTTATTGGATGCAGGCATGTTCAACAAACTGTGTGAGGTCTTAAGAAAAATAAAGATGAATTAGACAAGGCCTGTCTTCAAAGAAAATATCATCTTCTGGACAGTTCAGTAACTGATTACATAGCTAAATTACAAGGTATGGATAATCTAGATAGTCATTTAACAAATATTCACTGATGTCTGGTATATTAGAGAAAATGCACTGTGTGAGGCTGGAAATGAAAGGATGGAAAGTTGAATAAGTGCATTTTCATCCTCAAAGAACCCATATCAAGGATGAGAGAGTAAAAACCTATACCTTGGTGCTGATTCATGCCTTAGGTAATTGCTATTATTGTGTAAAATATAAGTATACTGTTTTATATATGTGTGGATTACTTCCTCAGCATTGTTTAATTTTATGCTCTGGAAGCAACAATAGCTTATTATTGCAGTTTGCTTTGTGGTATTAGCAGTGGAAGCAGTGATTATTAACTTTTTTATACCTGGGACATTGGAATGGCAAGAAAGCTATAATATTAAGATTCTGTTGTTGACTTATTATATTAATGGCCCAAATCTAATGAGTTAACACTTCCATTTATGAGTTTTCACATTTCAGCTATGTGTTTCGCAGGAATCAGAATAAACAAAACAATCCACTGAGCACTGAAAAACGTCATGAACTTGATCCAAAACACCTCTTTCAAGCCGTCATGGAACAGCCAGTTGACTTAGCATTATTCTTAAAAGTATGTTTGCTGATAATTATTTTTGTTAGCTGCTTTATGACAGCTGATACTGTAGTATATATGAAGCTGCAGCTAATGAGAAGGTGTATTAGAAGAGGTTGATAGACTGAGCAATGAGAAGGGAGAAGAGAGAGATAGCAGAATCAACAACTTTTTAAAATTAATTTGTTTATTTTTAAACTTTTATATTGGAGTATGTGATGATAGCAAACATCCCTCAGCAGCTAAGTAACTCCAGATAGGCCTCAAGAAACAACAACAAAAAAAGCACAAAAATTGAAGCCCATACAGTTGATCTTCCTCTACAGGAGTAGATCCTTAAACAGAGCACTAATTGATGGCACATTTTAGTGCATACAGGGAAAGCCTGAAGGGGGAACCAGAGTCCTTTATCTACTGAATTGGCCTTCTCCCCCAATCCTCCCCACTCACCTTGCAGTAAGAAGTAGGTTCATTGGGGCTTGGCTAGGCACTTCAAAAAATCTCCAACTCCTCTGCTGCATTTTTCAGAATGAAGGACATCTGGCAGTTGCAGCTAACATTAAGATTTAATTTAGGAAGAAAGTGGGAGAATGTCTAAGAGTGTAGTTTGATAAATTGTTATCCAACAATGTGAGGGAATGAAGTGTTCTGAGGAATCGAAAGTCTGCCTAGTAGATATTTATTATAGACCATACATATATTATTCATAGAATTAGAATACAAATAAAATAGATTTAGTACAGACTATGGGCTGGGCATAATGTAATCTTCCCTTGTTGGCTGAGGGAACACTCCAGTATAGTGTATATCTTTCAGGCTATAATTATTAATATAAGTTCTCCCAAAATAGAGCATTCCAGTTGGATTTTCTCAATTTAGACAGTTTTATTTGGTTTATGAGACACAGCCAAATGAATAGGAACAAAATTTACTGAGCATAATCCATCATAATTTGTCATCTGAATACTGGGTTTCTGTCCTCATGGCTATGAAACAATGAAAAGATAATTTACGTCAAATGAATAGGTATACATGTATTCCTTACTGAATTAAGATTTGTCTGTACTTTTCATCATTTATAATTTAATTCTAAAATATTGTAATAATAACATATTTTCATTCTACTATTGACCTCATACACAAGGAGACAGTTTGCCAGTATTATGATTCACTATGCGTAAAACTCAGAAGGCTGTTGTAAAATCTTTAAATCACAAATCATCATGGATAAGAATGAATAGTAGAACCAAAATGCAAGGTTATAAAAACTACTATCAACAAGTAAATGTCATGAAAATATAAATTATTTTTCACTGAACAGGGTAACAACAAGAATAAGAGAACATGTAATAAATAACTTGTTATGATAAATTCAGTACAATAAAACAATTCATTGAAAGCTTGTGATAAAATATTCAGTGTACAATATACATAAATATACCTTAGCACTGTTTAAAAGGCCCCTTTACTTTAATAACAAGTCCTGTAAATTGTCAACAGCGATTTAAATAACTGTAAGGAAACCTGAGTCTGATACTTATCCCTTTATCATGACCTTTTTTTAACTCAAAAGACTAGAAAGCCTTACATTTTAAGATCATATGAATGTTTGGAAGTCACCAACGTGTTTCTGAATTGATACTTAATATTACTTTGGTTATAATGGTCTTTATTGATAAACAGCAGTACTTCAAAAATCATAGCTTCCATGACTTTTTCTCTTATTTAGGGGGAACCTACAAGGAGCAATAAAGTCTTCAACTTCACCATCGGCCTTCTTTACTTTGTTAATTTGTTTAGATGAATATTAAAACCAAATCAGTACTTGGATGATATAAACCAAGTATTTCCCAGCCTGGCCTTATCATAAAAAGCACCTGGGGCTTTAAAGATGCAGACTTCCCAGTCCCATCCCAAGCCTACTCAATCCAAATATCTAGGTAAGGAGCCTGGAGCAAATTTGAGACACTGCTCAAAACAATTGCCTAAACAGACCTTTATTTTGAATACCTGACCTTCATCCTAAAGGCGGAAGTAGTTTCCTTGAAGCTAATTCAACAAATGATTTAATATACTTTTATTGAGTGTTTATTCAATAGACCATGCAGCATAGTGGTTCTCAGTGTTGCACAGATTCTGGAACTAAACTTCCTGGATTCAAAATTCTGGCACTGCCACTTACTAGCTGTTTGACTTCGCCTTCGTTACTTAAACCTCAGTTTCCTTCTCTGTAAAATGGGGATAGAAATTTACCTACTTCATAACGTGAGGATTAAAAATGTGTTCTTATGTGTAAGAAGTGTAATATCTGGCACAGAAAATGCTGAATAAATGCTAGCCACTAATATATTGACTACTACTAGTGACTGCTAGTAATGTATGCCATATGCTGTGGTTTGGTTTGGGGTGGGGTGGTAAAAATGAATAGCAACATTTTAGTAACTCCTAATTTAGTGCAGGATACAAGTAAATAGATGTACTAGTTATCTTTTGCTGCCATGGCAAATTGCCACAAATTTAAAAGCTTTAAACAACATCCTTTTTTTCCTCATAATTTCTGTGGTTCAGAAGTACAGGCACAGTGTGGCTAAGCTGGGTTGCCTCCTTAGGGTCTTACAAGGCCAAAGTCAAGGTAGTCAACCGGATTGGGCTTTTATCTGCAAGCTCTGAAAAAGAATCTTGCTTTCAAGTTCCATCTGCAAACCAGCAATGATGTGTTGAGTCTTTCTCATTCCTGGAATCTCTCTGAGTTCCCCTTCTACTTTTCTTTTCTGTTTTTAAGACCTAATGTGATTATATTGGACCCATACTGATAATAATGGACTCAGGATAATCTACCTATGTTAAAGTCAGATGATTAGTAATAATTACGTCTGCAAAGTCCCTTTTCCCATGTAACTTACCATATTCAGGGGAGTAGCACCAGGCAGTGGAGATCATGGGGGCCCAAATTCTGTCTACCTCAGTGAGTAATTACCATACATAATATTTAGTCTAAATGGCATATAATTTTTTGTTGAATGGATTGGATTAACATCCCATTTCTCTCATGCTTACTAGTGATCTGTTAGTTTTCCTAATCTATACTGAGAGATTGAGAAAATAGCAACTTCACATGACTTATGAAGATGTACAAGTAGAAAAAAGTTCAATGGGAACAGAAGAGAGTGATTAATTCTGCCTGGAAGAGTAAAGGAACACTTTATAGAAGAAATACCATTTAAGTCAGATGATAAAGAAAATATAGGTGTATAAGCCTGCCTGTTTTATAGCAGCCAATAACATGAATTTAAGACATATGTCAGAGGCTGTGCTAAATATCTTATGTGCTAAATGATCAATGAGTTTTACTAACCCTAGAAGGTACATAGATAGGTTTTATTAACTCCACTGTAAAACATGATTTTGATCCATAGTGTTCAAATAAGGAGTGGGGGCACATGTTAGAATCACTTGGGACACTTTCAAACAACTGTGCAAAAATATATATATATCTGGAGGTGTACACACAAAAAATTACACTGTGTTTGCATTCTCTCTAGAGGATCTAGGGCAGGGACTTGAGACTTTCCCTTTTCACTTTGTGTCAAACACTGCTTTCTTGTCTCCCCAAAAGCCATTCTTCTCTTCAGTAACACTGTCCCACAATTTTAGCTGGACACATAGCAGTCCGGACTAAAGACTCCATTTCTCAGCCTCCTTGAAGCTAGATTTGGCCATGGGACTGGGTTTCATCTACCTATATGATGTAAGCAGAAGGGTTTTGTGTAATTTGCTAGTTTGTTAGGGCTGCCATTACAAAGTGCCACAAACTGAGTAGCTCAAACAATAGAAATTTTCTGTCTCACAGTTCTAGAGGCTAGAAGCCCAAAGTCAAAGTGTTAGCAGGGTTCGTTCCTTTTTTTAAATTTTATTTTATTTATTTTTATTTATTTATTTTTTTTTAGGTTCGTTCCTTTTGAGGAAAGCAGGAGAAGTATCTGTTCCAAATCTCTCTCCTTGGCTTATAGAGGACCACGTTCTCCCTGTGTGCATGTAAGTCTCTTGTCCAAATTTCCCCTTTATATGAGGACACTGGCCATTTTGAATTAGGGGTACGTTAAGGACCTCATCTTAACTAATACATCTGCAAATACCCTATTTCCAAATAAGGTCACATTCTGAGGTCCTGGGGTTAGGACTTCAACATATGAATTTAGTGTATACATTAACTAATAATGTGATTTTTCACAAGTCTTTAAATGGGACGTGGAGGTAAGTGCTTTTCTTCAGCATTTCCTTCCTCCTCTACGACAGAATACAAACATGGTGTCTACAGCTCTAGATGAGGTGGTAATGGAAGTCACACATGGCAGAGCAACCAGATAGAAAAGGGCCTAGGTACTTGAAAACGTAGAGACAGCCTAACCATCCCTGAACTACTAACCTCCAGATTTGGTTTACAAGAGAAAGAAATAAATTTCTATCTTGTTTCAGTGACTGTTACTTTAAATTTTCTTTTACATGCAAATGAACAAATCCAAGTGCATATTTTAAACCCCTCATTACGTTTTGAATTATTTTTCCACATGCATTTAATTTAATTAAAAGTATATTTTCCTTCATTTAGTGAGCTCTCCTGGTGTATTAAAAACATGATTAAAAAAATTCAACTGACATTTATTAGTTTTGGGTGAGATATGCCATGGCTTCATATCAAGACTTTATACAAACAGTTTTTAAAAAAATCAAAATTTCAGGAAAGTTTTTATTTTGTCTTCCTTATGTAACTGATATGTAAATATTTCCCCTTTTTTCTTTTGGTGATTTCTTATATTCATCTCATGAAAGACAGCACTTATCCATGTCGTTGACCCTTTATTAGAGAAACATTTATTTTGCCGTTTGAGACTCTTTGTAGAATGGAAAAGAAGCTCTTTCTCAGCTACCTTTTCTCTTTGCCTTTGTTTTCAGTTAATATGGCAAGTCGAAAATAGCACCCAGTAATAGGTTAAGATGCTGGCTTGTGACAGATAAGCAGTGGGCCCTCAGTGATGTGGGTAACATCACACATGGGCTGTGGGATACTTTTTACTCTTGCAACCTTTAGCTGCTTATATAAGAAACATTTAATTCTGTATGCCAGTGGTTCTTATCATCATTTGGGTCATGAACCTATTTAAGAATCTGTTCAAAGCTATGGATTCTCTCCCCCCAAAATGCACATACCTGCAAAAATTTGCATACAATTTCCGGAGGTTTACCTACTCTGAAAATTCATCCAAGGACACCAGTTAACTACCCTTGCTCTGTACAATCCTGAAACATATTTCCAGTACTCATTTCTTTGTTTCATTTCTAACCTAACCTTAAAAAGTACATTTTGAAATGCAGTGAAATTGTGCCAAACATAGGAAAAATTTTAAATTATTGAAGTTTTTTTTTTTTTTTTTCTGGAAACCACGACTTCCCTTTTCTGATCCTTCCTTTCCGTCCAGTGTTTCTCTCACCTCACGTTCTCAACATATTGGTACTTTCCTATAGGACTCAAGAATATTTATTTATTTTCTTATTAAAATATGTTTCCTAGAAAGGACATGATAAAGCATTTGTACTAAAAATATAAATGTATAATGAGAATTAAAGTGACATCCCTCCCAAAGATTTTTGCCCCGTAGCAGAAGACGAGGAGTACGGTGTGAGTAAATTCTTCTCTAATAGTAGATATGGGCATCTGGGTGCAGGTGGGTGAGGAACATCATTGGAGTGGGAAGACTTCAGGGAGCCCATTAATCTTACAGTGAATGCAGTTGACCATTCTTTAATATGAAAACCTGGCTATGAGGTAGAATAGTACTTTATAATGCAGGTTTTACTTCATATGTAGTGCTGTGATGGTTTTTCAATTATTCTGAGCAGTTATTCCTCTAATTTATCTAAATTTTTTTTTTTTTTTTTTTTTTTTTTTTTTGTGGTACGCGGGCCTCTCACTGTTGTGGCCTCTCCCGTTGCGGAGCACAGGCTCCGGACGCGCAGGCTCAGCGGCCATGGCTCACGGGCCTAGCTGCTCCACGGCATGTGGGATCTTCCTGGACCGGGGCATGAACCCGTGTCCCCTGCATCGGCAGGCGGACTCTCAACCACTGAGCCACCAGGGAAGCCCGAATTTATCTAAATTTTTATAATAATTAAGCCATGCCCTAATGATGTTATAGTGTACATTCTTTGTAGAGATTATAAAGTCAGTACCTTTTTCATCTTAATAACATTTGCATTCAATGATTTGTACTTCAGAGTCATTGAATGCAAGATTATGTGTTTACTTACTAGGAAGAGTTTTATTATAGAATTTCTTTTGCATAAAATTATGATCAACTCCTCCAGGAGTCAAAATATAATAGTACTAGTCCTGTTAGCTTAAAGAGAAAGCATAATGATATTTGGTTCAATATGTAAATGCAAAAATATTCAGTATACCATAGTATTTCAAGAATGCTCATTTGCTTTACTGATGAAAATCATTCCACTTAGAATATTCCATTTAGATTATTTTTATGATTGTTCCATTGTCATGATGCAGTAAAATGTAAAGTGAATAAGTAGCATGGAAATTCTTAAACATTAGACTTTAAAATTCAGCAGACCACCCTTATTTACAAATGGACGTCTAGCCAATAAGAAAGGCTCTTCTTTCATGTTCTTCTTAAGGGCAGAGTCTTTAAAATATCTGCTTGGAATGTTATGTCAGTCAAGATAGGGTAGGTGATGCCAAAGAAACAAGCAGCACCAAAATCTAAATGGCTTATATATTAGTTTCCTATCCCTGCAAACAAATTACCCCAAACTTGGAGATTTAAACAATTCCCATTTATTATCTCACTGTTTCTATGGATCCGAAGTTCTGGTATAATGTAGCTGGTTTCACCAGGGTCTCACCAGGTTGAAATCAAGGTGTCAGCTGTGTCTGTGATCTCATCTGAGACTTGAAATCATTTTCCAGGCTCATTCAAATCGTTGGCTGAATTCAGTTCCTAGCATTGTTAATCTGAGGTCTCAGTTTTCTTGCTGGCTGCCAGTTAGTACTCTGAACTCCTAGAGGTTACCTTCAGGTCCTAGCATGTGGCCCTCTAACAACATAGTATCTTGTTTCCTCAATGCCAGTAGGAAAATTTCACTCCAGACTGCTATTGGGGTGTCTGTGTAATGTAATAAATGTAACTATCCCATCACCTTTGCCATATAAGGCAACTAATCAAAGTAGTGACTATCCCGTCATAGTCATAGGTCCTCTCACACTCCAGGGACAGGATTAAACAGGGCATGTACACTAGGGAGCAAGATTATTGAGAGCCAGTTTAGAATTCTGCTAAACAGTTTATCATGACAAATGGTGATTTTTTTGCTTCCTCCAAGTCTGTTGCAGTTATGTGTGACTCTCCGGGGCAGCCATCCTTCATAGTTAACAATCCTGACTGCTTCAGTCTTTTGGCACTGCTACATCTACATGACATTTCTTCCTCAACTGCCTTAGAAGGGGAAGAAGCACTGGAGAGATAAGAACCAGCAATTAACTATTTCCAGACTGAAGTGATATATGTCACTTCCTCTCACATTTTATCAGCCAGTGAGAGTCAAATGGCTCTGCCTAACTTCAAGAGAGAAGGGAAGTGGAATCTCCCCACACACCTGGAAGTAGATAATAATCAGGTATTAGTAAACAGTAGAAATGTCTACCACAAAATTTTGATATCTGTCTCAGCCTCCTTTCTCATAGGAGGGTCATATATCAGTGTAGGACAAGTTATTTTTATTCTTAAAGAACTTTTTTGAGTTAGAATCTACACATCATAAAGTTCACCCGTTTAAAGTATACATTCGATTATTTTTAGTATATTTACCTGATGAGTTCTTGAATGTGTAACTTTAATAAACATTTCTTAAGTGTCTACTGTGTATGTAACAATATTAAATCTAATGTAGAGAAAGAGAAAAAAGAAAATAAACAATGTTTTTACATTGAGATCACAGTCTAGTTGGGAAGGAGAAAATGAACATATAGGAAATCGGTAGGGAACAGTCGCAAGTATTTATATATGAAAATACCCAAAACATGATTCCAAAGTGGGAAGGGAAATTACATTTATTGAATGTTTATAATTTGACAGCCACCATGCCAGATGTCTTACGTATACTATCTCATGTAAGCTTCAAAATAATACCGCTTTCTCCATTTTTACAATTGTGGAAGATAATACTCAGAGAAGTTAAATGTCTTGCTCAATTTCATGCAGCTAGAAATTGAGTCAGAATTCACTCTCAGTTCATTCTTAATCTAAAACCCAGGTCTGTTATACTATACAGCATCGTCATAGCAAAAGATATAAACCCAGTGGAGTGAGGCCTATCTGGGAGTATACTGGTAGAACATCTTTTTGAAAAGAGGCTAGACATAGGTTGGTAAAGTGGTGGTTCCTCTGTGTGTGTGTGTGTGTGTGTGTGTGTGTGTGTGCGCGCACGCACAAGCATGCACACATTTGAGCCTGTGTGTACGTATATTGACCGCACTTCACGTGCCTTCAAATAAGTAAACATTAGGACTTCAAACAACCTCTGGACACTCTCAAGAGTCATTCCATTTACCTTTCTGTTATAAAGTATTGGTGTATTTATTTGTTCAATCAGAAAATGTTTATAGAGAACTGGTTATGTCCCCAAGTACCTACTCTGCTAAATACTGAAATAAATACAGTTTAAATTTTTTATCAAGAAATTGCTACAATAAAGATCATATAAGATGAATAAAGGAAGTACATAGTGCTATTGAAGCTAAGTAGTTAGAGGTAGTTGGTACTTAAGGGCAGATCAAGGAATGCTTCATGGAAAAATAATGTGAGAAGTGGAACCAGAAAAGTAAGTAAAGTTTTTTGGACACAGAATGGGATAGAAAGTGTCGTTTGCGTAGCAAAAATGGCATGATCAAAGTAGCAGAAACAGGAAAGCAAAGATGGTATTGGGGAAAATAAAAGCCATCCCAGTTTCTGGAACACAGGGAATATAAACCAGAGTGATGGAAGATCATAGAAGGCTTTGGATGAAATGTTAAATAAAGTTACACTTGGCAAGGGGTTTATAACTTTCTGTTGATGGCAGGACACTTTTAATAACTTCTAAGGAGGAAAGAAGAGATCCAGAAATTAGGGAAGAGAATTTTGGACTCAGCATCCTTCAGGGTGAAGCTAATGGAATATGGCTTTGTAATGTAGCCCTGCGTCGTGAGGAAGGAAGGTATTCCTCCAGCATTATAGGCTTAATGTTATATTGACCAGATTATGTGCCTCTGATATAGAGCTGTTGAGGGATTTTGGCAAGAAATTAATCCTCATAATGTGAAATGTGTCTAAATTTTTAGGTACTTGGGGAGATGCAAATTGCAATCTGAAATGTGAGAACTTCTCTTACTCCCATGGTTTACTCCTTTCATCTAGCTAGCAGCAGAAACCTTGTTGAGGAGAATATACTTTTGACTCACAGTAGATACCTGAAAGTGTGCATTCTAGAAGACATATAAAGAAACTTGGGACTTGTTTCTTGAGGAAGAAGTAGCATATCCTGGGGAAAAAAGGCAGGAGAAGGGACTTTTTCAAAGAAGACATTCATCAAGATGGGGACTACTGTATGACAATCTCTAGGTCCATCCATGTTGCTGCAAATGGCATTATTTAGTTCTTTTTTATGGCTGAGTAGTATTCCATTGTATATATGTACCACATCTTTATCCATTCATCTGTTGATGGGCATTTAGGTTGCTTTCTTGTCCTGGCTATTGTAAATAGTGCTGCAATGAGCATTGGGGTGCATGCATGTTTTCGAATTATGGTTTTCTCTGGATATATAAAATAGATAACTAGTAAGGACCTACTGTATAGCACAGGGAACTCTACTCCATACTCTGTAATGGCCTATATGGGAAAAGGGTCTAAAAGGTGGATATAGGTATATGTATAACTGATTCACTTCGCTGTACAGCAGAAACTAACAGAACATTGTAAATCAACTATACTCCAATAAAAATGTTTTAAAAAGACAGGGACTACAGGAAAAAAGACAAAGGGCTAACATGAGGAAGGAGACGGTGGCCATGTGGGATACCCCTAATATCCAGGCAGTAAGGTCTCAAGCATTTTCGCCTGATACAAAGGGAAGAGGTGGCTACATTAGATGTATAATACCCACATTTCCATCCCCTTTTCTCTGTATAGTTTGAATATAATCTTTCTTTTTACCAAGGGTCTGTGTATTTGGAAGAGGAAGCAAAGGGGCCTGCTTCCCTCTCTGCCGCAGTCACTGGCAAGTATCAGAAACAGCAGCATTGTGTACTGGAGGGTGATAAGTGTATCTATCTTCAAACAACATCCCTGTTAGACAACAGCTCCTCCCAATCCTGGCTTCAAGGTTAGATAAAGATAGCTTAGACACCTTATGTGACAAAACAGAAGAACTTATCACATTGGTTAAATTTGTGGTAGCTCTTGTACTATCTGTGAACTTTGGCACACTTCCTGGCTAATTCTGAACCAAATGATACCCTAGAAGTGTGCCAGGAGTACCTCCCACCCTGGTCACCAAACTCTTATCAGCATGCTGCCAGAAGACAAAATGGACCCACCAAAAACAATAAAGCTGCTTGTATTACCTCTCATAGTAAGGGGGATATGGTAAAAAAGAACCCTCACATTGGCAGTAGAACTGGAGCTCTGAGCTGTACCATTTGAGAGTAGATATTCCATGTAGAAGTCTGGGATTTTATAGTATCACCTACATTTCTCAGGCCAATTCCTTTCTTCAGAAGAAGGCAGACCATAAGCATTTGTGATCACTCATATTCTGACAAATAATTTTGGGTTTTTTTTGTCTGTTTGTTTTAAGAAATTCAGATCAGTCCTTGATAGAAAAGTCAAATCTTTTTCCAAGATGTTGAGATTGATTTAGAGACCCAGGCAAGCACAGACAGGCTGGTAGCTATTTCTGTATCTTAGATTGATGGTCTATGATAGACAGCAGGGGAAGACAGTATGACCTGTGGTTGACACAACTATTAGATATAGAGGATGAGGAGTGTTTCCAGAGAAGTTTAAACTATAACTTGATGACCTTAAGGGGGTGTGCCAGGAATGGAATTCTTCACAATTTGAGAAATGAAGAAGGGTCACAGAATGTTTGAAACAACATACCCTCTAGGTGGTATTAGTGTAAACGTGTATACTCTTTTTTGGTAAATTGTTTTATGGTCTTAGAATAAATCTTTGAGAACTCCAAGAGAACTCCAAGGAAGTGCTTATTACTTTTTTGACAACCCAGCGGGAGTTATGGGAAAAGACCTCTTAATATGCAATAAGATGGTGGACATTATTATGGAAGAATGTAGAAAAGAGCACTGTAGCCTCAGGTTTTATGAACATCCTGAGACTCCTTTCAGGAATTTTACTACTAATTCAAGTATATTCAACTGATTCAGGTAGAAGAGACAAAAGATTAAGATAAATTTAAGTCCAAAGGTACTTGCAGGCCAAATAAGTTGGCCAATAGGGTATCTTAGACTGAGATCAATCTTGGTGGCTGAGAGAGAAGAGCCATGAAAAGACTGATTGGGGTGTTGGCGGTGAATGCAAAGGTGAGGCACCTCTATCTTCAATTCCAGAGAATGCCATGGTGAGCTTGTCTTTTTTGTTTATTTTTGTTTTCGCACCAGCAAATGGGTATTTAATGGTAAGCTCTGTGCTCCTGGAAGATTACCCCCTAATATGAATTGGATTTTGATGTATTAATTATTGAATACTGGGCAGATTTTGAGTGTATGGTTTTGCTCTCTAATATGGCTAATGGGTTCATTTGCCTGATAACCCTTCAAGTAGCAGGCCCTTGTTGTGTTGTTCTTTTCTTTCATTTTGTTTTAACATAATAAGTTGTGGTTAAGGTGGGTCAAAAAAGATGTTGCTGTAGTTTTATGTCAAAGAGTGTTCTTATGTCTTCCTCTAAGAGTTTTATAGTGTCTGGCCTTACATTTAGGTCTTTAATCCATTTTGAGTTTATTTTTGTATATAGTGTTAGGGAGTGTTCTAATTTCATTCTTTCACATGTAGCTGTCCAGTTTTCCCAGCACCACTTACTGAAGAGGCTGTCTTTGCTCCATTGTATATTCTGGCCTCCTTTGTCATAGATTTGGTGACCATAGGTGCATGGGGTAATCTCTGGGCTTTCTGTGTTGTTCCATTGATCTATATTTCTGTTTTGGTGCCAGTACCATACTGTCTTGATTACTGCAGTTCTGTAGGGACCTAATTAAACTTAAAAGCTTTTGCACAGCAAAGGAAACCATAAACACGATGAAAAGACAACCCTCAGAATGGGAGAAAATATTTGCAAACAAAGCAACTGACAAAGGCTTAATCTCCAAAATATACAAACAGCTCATGCAGCTCAATATCAAAAAAACCAAACAACCCAATCAAAAATGGGCAGAAGACCTAAATAGACATTTCTCCAAAGAAGACATGCAGATGGCCAAGAGGCACATGAAAAGCTGCTCAACATCACTAATCATTAGAGAAATGCAAATCAAAACCACCATGAGGTATCACCTCACACCAGTTGGAATGAGCATCATCAAGAAAATCTACAAATAATAAATGCTGGAGAGGGTGTGGAGAAAAGGGAACCCTCTTGCACTGTTGGTGGGAATGTACACTGATACAGCCACTATGGAGATCGGTATGGATGTTCTTTAAAAAACGAAAAATAGAACTACCATATGACCCCACAATCCCACTACTGGGCATATACCCAGACAAAACTAATCCATCCCTTTCCTCTCTTCCTTTTCTGAACTAAATAATCACTTCAAATGCAAATCAGTTTAGCAGTCACATTTTCTGTGGCATATCTACATCTATATCATCTATATCTCTGTATCTATATATAAAACTGCTTATATTCTAAGGTAGGATATAAGAAATAATTCTGAAGTAAATAATGTGTGCTTAAGAAATAATTAATTTAAAATGATTTAATTGCCTCAGAAAGACATATGTTGTTCATGTCTTTTTTTTTTTTTTTCCTTTTTGAGAACTCTGGGTGCTATGCTCTATTCTTCTTCTCTTTACCAACTCTGATTCTCCCTGTTTTACTAATGGGAGGAATTGACTTCCACAAAGATTGAAAAGGTGCTGGCAGTCAGATGGTGACCAAGAGAGAAAGTGACATGATTCCCTGAACTAAATTTCACTTATTACCAAGTTCCAAGAAAGAAAGAATAAATGTGTTTTTAAAGAGAACCAAAGAATGAAAATCTATCTTTGTGTCTCACATGAAGAGGAATTCTGTGTCTGCCTATGCTAATGTCATCAAAGTGAAACCTTTTGATTGATGAAGCACATGGTGCAGCTCTGTATTTACACATATAATAAAAGTCAAAACAGTAACTTATTATCAGATGTCATTTTATTTGAACAGCCAGAGGAGAGACTGTTTATCTTATTGAGCCTTTGTACTAATTTGCTTTCCTGAATGTGGAATGTGTGATGTGCTATGTAATTTCATTTGGGCAGTTGCAGGGGAAAACCAACCCACCAAACAAACTTGGGCCATATATTGGCAACTGAGTATGCACCTTGCTTGGAGAGGCATTAAGGTTTTCAAGCCAGAGGAGTAACTGAGTGAGTTTTCAGTAATCTGTGAGAGGCAGCTGATTTCTTGGAAAGAGAATGGGCTTTGGGATTCGAAAGATACGGATTCAAATCTTGACTCTGTCATTTACAGAGTGAATGAGCTTAAGAAAATTGATTAACCCAGTGATTCTAAAACTTTCAGGTTTCAAGAAATAGTAACATAAAAAAATAGTGTGACTGACTAACATGTGGTCCCAACTTTTTACTTCACTATGTAAAATTACAATAAAACCCCACAAATAAACACATGAAGAATTATCAGTTATCATCACCATCTATGGCAGATGCCTACCCAATACCCATTTCCTTTTCTTCCTCATCTATAGAATCTCAATTTTGCTCAGGGAAGCAACACACTCAGCTAAAATACTACATTTAACAGTCTCCTTTGTACCTAGGAAGAGTCATAAGACACAGTTCTGAGCAATGAGACATAAAGGGGAGTCTCCTGGGATTTCTGGAAGACTTCTGCGTTCCTGTTATAGGGGCCACTGATTCTTCCTTGTTTTTCTTCTGCCTTTTTTTTTTTCCTTACTTGGACATGAGTCTGGGGGTGGGGCAGCCAGCCATCTTGTAACCATGCAATAGACATAAGAATAAACGTTATATGCTAAGGAAGTCAGAGGATGAGGAGAAGATGAAAAGGAGCCTGGGTTCCTAATGGCATTGTGGAGCCACCTTATCAGATTTGGATTTCCCACCGCAGGTCTTCTCATGAGAGAAAAATACTTCCTACTTTTTAAACCATTATTTTCTGGGTTTCTGTTACTAATGATGAAATATAATCCTAATGGGCATATTACCATTTTGTAAAATAAAGGATATTTTAATACTCAAAATTTCTTGCCTTCCTTTCTCCATAAAAGATCTCTTCCTTTCTTTATATTTTTCCATCTCCAGAATCCTATCAGGGCATTTTTAGTCCTGTGCCACCTTGGTTTATGTATTCTATCTCCTTGATGAGTCTTCCCCTACTTCAAGATATTTCTCTCAGCTGGGCAATCCCCCTCAGGAATTTTCTAAATAGGTGTTCCTGTTGATGCTTCCAAACCTGTATTCTCATGGGCTAAGAAATAATGAATATGTCCTCTGCCATTTGTTCCTTGAAACTTTGCTTTTCCTTTGCTTGAGAATTTTCTAGGTTTTGTGTAACTTGTGAAACAGAATGGAAGAAAGCATCCTTTTTACTACTTCTTTCCCTGAAGCATTAGTATCTGCCTTGAAAGTTGAATGCTTCTCTCTTATTTCACTTCGCCTTTGAAGCAGTCCCAGATGAGTTGTATTTCAAAGAGCATTTTATTTTTATATTTTGATGGTATGTTATTTAGAGAATGAAAATTTATGACTATTATAGCTTCATTGTGGATTGTATCCTTTGTCTAAGAGTTTAAAATATATTCATTGTCTGGGTTCATCTTTTTACCTTGAATTCTATTTTTTAAATAATAATATTGTGAATCTCTTATTATTATATATGGCTGATATATCTGTGCCTAACATCTAATTTTAACTTTCTCATACTGTTTACTTTAGAAATGTATCTTATAAATACCATATAGATGAATTTATCTCAATTCAATCTGAGAGTCTTTTTAATAAGGTGATTCATTTAAAACTTATTTTTGGAACTGAAAAGCTTGTTCTTATTTTACCATTTTATGCTTTCTCTCATATCTATTTTTTACTAGAAAGTATTTGCTTTGTATTCTATTCCTTTATCATCTGAAAAGTATGCATTCTGTTTTTATTTATATTCATGGTAAACATTGATCATTTTAAAACTTACTTGAACCTATCAGTATTTAATTATCAATGCCATAAATGATATATTATTTTTTGAGGTCACCTACTTGTTAATTACTTTCATATGTATCTTTTCTTCTCCCTTCTGGAATATCATCTTTCTTCTCTATTTTCCTGATTATTTACTTATCTCATCCGGTATTTAAAAATTTTTTTCTACCTCTTAGGCAGCTCCAGCTTCATGTCAAACTAACCCAATTTCATCCCATCATACATATGGTGCATTTCTTACAGAATTTTACAAACCAGAAACAACAACCCAGAAATACAAACCAGAAGTAGATTTACAGAGGAGGAATCTCTTAAATCCATTGCCTGTTATTCTTAAGTACCGAATAATTCATTTCACTGTCCCAACTCACAGGGGGGTTCAAGCCTTTGTCTGCTAAACTCCTTCTAAAGGTTATTGGGTGAAATCTTGGCCGATGTTGAACTAGGAAAGAAACACCCCTGGGTGAATATCAGCTGAGCTCTTAAAACAAGTGTGGTAATATAATAGTAATCAGGGCCTTTAAACTTGCTCTTCCTTCCTCTACAATGCTCATTCCCCAGATACTTGCATGTTCACTCCCTCACTTTATTCATATGTCCACTTAAATGTCACCTCCTCAGCAAGATCTTCTCTATGCCTTTATCATTCTCTACCCGTTAACCTCATTATTCCATAGCTCTTATGATTGCCTGAATTTCTATTAATTATCTATTAATTTATTAATTGTCCATCTTCCCCCATTTCACCTTTCTTTTTTGATGGCTATATTTGCAAAATCTAGAACAATGACTGGTGCATACAAAGTACTCAAAAATATGTGTTGAACAAATTAATTTTCACTTGTCACCTGAAGCGGCAAGCCCGTAAATAAAGGTTTGAATAGAGTAAGTGTGGTAGTGGAAAAAAAATGGATGAAATACCAGGAAAAAAAATTCAGATAAAGTGCCTTGGCACACTTAAATACTCTAAATCAGTCTGTAGGTGTCAAATTGTTGGAAATAATCAATCTAAAAACTATAATGCCCAGGGGGCACTACTCTTATAGCTCTTCCATGCTTAGCCTTCTCCTGTGTTTATTTAACATTCTCAGATACAAAGTACCACCTCCTAGCTCCTTTACTAAAGTCACATTACATATATTAGAGCTCAGGATAGATAAGAATTAGAGAATGGAGTATGGTTGCTGTTGGATACATTATCTGTGACCTCCCTAGAAAGAAGCTACTGTGAAATAGAGGATGTTTTCCCTTTTTAAGGGCAGTTAAATTTCCATCATTCTCTGCCTCAGCGCCTCATTTAAACTTTCCTTAATTAGAAACTACTCCTATTGTGTGACAGAACTTTGACTAGCATTTCAGATCTGTTGATATTTTGCATCACTTACCATACCTTTATTACTTATTCAATGGGAAGCTTGGAGAATGTGAACATGGAAGTCCACTAAAACTGTTAAATGAAGGAAATTATTTTGTCAGATTTTCAAGTTATAAAGAACAAGACTGTCATACAGAGTGAAGTAAGTCAGAAAGAGGAAAACAAATATCGTATATTAACGCATATATGTGGACTCTAGAAAAATGGTATAGATGATTTTATTTGCAAAACAGAAATAGAGACAAAGACATAGAGAATAAATGTATGGACACCAAAGGGGGGGGAGTGAGATGAATTGGGAGAGTGGGATTGACATATATACACCATTGATATTAGATTGGCCAAAAAGTTCATTTGGATTTTTCCTTAACATCTTATGGAAAAACCCAAACGAACTTTTTGGCCAACCCAATACTATGTATAAAATAGATAACTAATGAGAACCTACTGTATAGCTCAGGGAACTCTACTCAGTGCTTTGTGGTGACCTAAATGGGAAGGAAATCCAAAAAAGAGGGGATATAGGTATATGTATAGCTGATTCACTTTGCTGTACAGTAGAAATTAACACAACATTGTAAAGCAAATACACACTAATAAAAATTAATTGAAAAACAAAAGAACACTCTGGCAGTAGTGTAGAAGATAAATCCAAGAAATTGAGATTAGAGGGAAGATTGCTTAGGAGGCTTTTGCAGTATAACAAAGATGATTAAATTGTGAATTAATGATACAGTAGTGAAGGTGGGAAGGAGAGGGCAGATTTGAGAAATATTTAGAGGGAAAATCAACAAAAAGTTGTAATTGATTGAATGCATTGAGGAGTAAAGACAGATTGGTACTAAGGATGACTCCAGATTCTTTCTCTTGAAACACAGGGAAGCTAGAAGGGCCAGTGACCAAGGTACGGAATACATAAGGAAGGGTAGCCTTAAGGTGAAAATAATCAATGCCATTTCAGATATATAGTGAGTTTAAAATTTAATTGGATATAGTTAATACATAATTGGACTATAAGAGTCTGAAGATCATGGAAGAGGTTAGGTATAGAGATAAAGAACGTAGGTGTCATCACCTTTTAAGTGACAGCTAAAATCATATACGTGGGTGAGATCAGATAGTGAGATTTTGTAAAAATGACAAATGGGTTAAGAGAAATCCCTATAAAATATCCTTATTTAAAGAAATGGGTAGAGATGATAAGAAATAATAGAAGGAGTGTAGAAAATAGCCCAAGGTGTTAGAGAAGAGTGCATGACATTATGGGAAGAGAAAGGTGCAGGGAGGGAGTAGTCAACAGTTAGTTACACAAATGCAGTAAGTTTGTGAAAATTCACAGAGCTGAACACTTATGATTTTGCATTCTGCTGTATTGATATAAATATAAATTTGATATAAATATAAATTTATATTAAAATTGTTTCATCCCCTATGGGTCTTGATGAGAGGGAAGGGGTTAGCCTTGCTGAAGCCAGTGGTCACTAGAACTAAAATTTGGGTTATTATTATCAAGGAAGAAAGTGAGGAATGGTTATAAGGTAGCTAACCAATAGCATCTGTTATTCACCCGGGTAAATAATAGAATTTGGTTTAAATATCTTGTTAGACATAACAAAAGAAAAAATAAAATTAAGTAAATTTTAAAAAGAACAGAATTTTCTTATTTAGTAGCACCACCTACCTAGTAGCACTACAGTTGAATTAGACTTCTAACATTTTTACTGCATGTAAAGGAAATTAAGATAATTAGGCTACAATAAGGAAGATGTCATTTAATTCACCATGACACTGATTCTCCACCCTATCAGACTCAACAACTCCTAGAACTAACATTTTACAATGACCCTTATACTATCCTGAAATGGAACTTATGATGTAACATACTTTCACACATAACTTTTAAAATGCAGTGCCCCAATTGTAATACAAAGGAGAAATAAAAGTAAACTAATTTCTGAAAATATAATATGCATTTTAATATATAAATGCTGAGGCATGACTACCTAGAAGGTCTAATAAAGGAGTAAGTTACTTGCGTGTACTTATAATGAATACATTTGGTTTTAAAAGTAGGAGAAGGAAAAGAAACTAGTCCTTATAAAAAGTACAGAAAAATGATAACAAGGAAGTTTATGCAGATGCTAAATTAAAAACTAGTATTAGGATAAACAGTAACAGAGCACAGTTACTGGTATATGATGAAAGAAAGGAAGAAATAGTCTTAACTAAAGTAAAGATAACATATTCCCCCAAATTACATACTGTGGAAGTAAAGAAAACTAGGAATTATGTTATTCTTGAAAATAGGCTGAACATCATAGATGAGGTGTAGTAACATTTTACATTATGACATGGCAAGTGGTAGGCATGAGGTAGCAACAAAACAATATCCCCTTTTAGAAAATCTTATCACACGTCAAGGCACATGTTCTCTCTCTAGTACTTAAAGAAACTTTGGAGATGTTGACTGGTAGATCTCTGTGAACAGTATCATAGTAAAATTCAAAAAAAAAAGAGTTTAGAAATAAGTAAATTATTTTAATATTTATTTTTCATATTATAGATTTTATATCCTTGTGTTAGGAAAATAAAAAATGTATAGATGGACTTCCAACCTCTGGTCCAGTGGATAACGATTTTAGAAGACATTCCTGTCTTCGCAACAAAGAAGAAGCTGAACAAACTGAACATCAACAAATTTTCTTAGATCCATCAGAGAATTGAGGATTGAGGTCACAGGGCAAACTGTTGCCCCCCAAACTGGAGAAACAGAGGAAGACACAGAGAATCACAGCTCACAGGACAGGGGCCCAGATTGGAAACCTCTGCAGGGAACAGTACCATAGCACTAATTTAGTGCACTAAATTTTACTTTAAAAACCTAGTAAAATAAAATTAGCGTCTTCAGGAAATCTGAAAATAAAGCAAGAGTTCCTGGAGAACAATAAGACAGATTTAATCACAAAATAAGCCAAATGTGTTTTTTTTTTCCTCTTGCTCTACTAATTGAAATTTTTAAAAGCATTTCAAGGTGGTACTTATAGCTACCATCTAATGAGAGATTGCAAATCTTCTCTACAAAAAGCAACTACAGAGCTGGAGAAAATTGACAGAATAACCATTTCAATGCTTTGTAAATCAACCAGTCGTTTACAATTTTAGAAGCATGTATGGTTGAAAAACTGATGAAAATTGAGTAAGAACAGTGGGAATCTGTGGTGTTCTGGCCCACACCTGTATTCAGTTAAGGCAGGGGTTCTGCCAGGACAGGGCAAGCCATAAGGACCAGCATTTTCTTTTCTCTGATAGTAGGGGTAGGAATGATATTTTCAGAGACAGGTGAACAGAGCAGGATCACTGGCTCTACTATGCTGGGGTTACTGTAGTATGTGGAGCAGGTGTATTCCTGGCTGAGGATGCATGCATGAGAAGTAGAGATCAGACTTCTTTGATAATCCCACATAATCCTGGTCAACTTTGAGCCTGCCCATAGGAGACCCAAAAGAGCCAGTGGAATCTAAGTGACCAGGCGGGCTTAGAAATGGTCTGAACTTTGAATGTGCTCACCTACCCATACACAGAGTCATTGGCAGAAGATGGAATTTTGCTGTTTCAAGGTAGTCATTATAACCTCTGTAGAATCATTATCTAACCACTAAGCTATTCAGATACAGGAAGTCTCCTAGGAAGTCAGAATTTAAAATAAAGACAAGAATATAAGTAAATAAATAAACATGTTTATTTTAAAAATTGAGCTGAACAACAGTATCAATAAATGGCAGGGAATACAGATTTCATAGATTTAACATAGGCAAGTTATTAAACAAGTAAATGGTAACAACAAAAATCTTTAGAGGGAAAATCAAGATCCAGATTTCTTATGCTATCTAAAATGTCTACTTCTCAGCAAAAAATTTGAGACATTCAAAGAAACAAAAAAATGTACCCCAGATTCAGGAAAAAAAAATCAATCAATAGAAAATTGTCTCTGAGTGTACCAGGATGTTGGATTTAGCAGACAAGTATCTTAAGACAGCAATTATCAATATGTTAACTATGTTAAAACATCTTTAAAAACATATTTAAATAATTAAAGGAAAATATCGCAACAATGAATCTACAAATAGAAATTCTCAAGGAGAATTTAGTGAAATTGAGGATAGATCAATAGATATTATCCAATATGAAAAATGGAGATAAAGATTATTCAAAAAAAATAGAGCCTCCAAGACCTGGGGGACAGCATCAATTGTAGCAAAATGTGAGTCCCAGAAGGATAGGAGAGAGAGAAATATTTTTTAAAAATTTAAAAAAACAACGTTATGCACACAAATCATATCAATTAGATGACAAGGAAAAAGTCCTAGAAAGACATCAATTACCAATACTGACTCAGGAAGAAATAGAGAATATGATCAGACTAATAACAAGTAAAAAAATTAAATATGTGATTAAAAATCTTCCCCCCAAAAAATGTCCAGGACAAGATGGCTTCACTGGTGAATTCTATCAAATAAAGAAGGAAAATAACCAATTTTCTATAATCTCTTTCAGAAAACAGAGAAAGAAACACTCTATAACTCATTCTATAGACACAAAAATCCTTAAGAAAATTTAGCAAACCAAAGTCAGCAACGTATAAAAAACAGGTTTGCACACTGTGACCAGGTGGAATTTATCCCGAGAAGGTAAAGTTTAGCCAAAAAAAAAAAAAAAAAGAAAAAAAAAGGACTTCCCCAGTGGCGCAGTGGTTAAGAATCCACTTGCCAATGCAGGAGACACAGGTTAGATCCCAGGTCGGGGAAGATCCCACTTGCTGCAGAGCAACTAAGCCCGTGAGCCACAACTACTGAGCCCACACGCCTAGAGCCCGCACTCCTCAACAAGAGAAGCCACCGCAATGAGAAGCCTGTGCACTGCAGTGAAGAGTAGCCACCACTCGCTGCAACTAGAGAAAGCCCACGCGCAGCAATGAAGACCCAACGCAGCCAAAAAAAAAAAAAAAAAACAGGTGAAGAAGGCAAAGTTGATTTAACATCTCAAAATCAATGAATGTAATATACAATATTAATAGAATAAAGGACGAAAAATACACTACCATCTCAATAGACACAGAAAATCATTTAATAAAGTCCAAAATACTTTCATTATAAAAACACTCAAACAACTAGAAATAGGAGAATACTTCCTCAACCTGATAAATGACATCTATGAAAAACCCACAGCTAGCATCATACCTCATAGTGAAAGACAGAGTGCTTTCCCACTACAGTTGAGAAAGAGACCAGGATATATGCTTTTGCCAGTTCTATTCTACATTATATTGAAGATCCTGCCAGTAAAATAATGTAAGAAAAAAAATTAAAAGCATCCAGATTAGAAAATAAGCAATAAAACTGTCTTTATTCATAGATAACATGATAACATGATCCTGTATGTAGGAAGTCCCAAGGAAACCCCCCAAAACTAGGACTAAGAGACAATTTCAACAAAATCAGAGAATACAACATCCCTTTACAAAATCAATTGCATTTCTATATACCTGCAACAAACAGTCATAAAATCTAGTTAAGAAAACAATTCCATTTGCAGTAGGCTCAAGAGAATAAAATACTTAGGAATAAATTTAACATGAACATTTCAGTTTCATGGATTGAGAGATTCAAGATCATCTGAAGGGCAATTCTGTCCAGGTTGATCTAGAAACGCAACAAAAATTCAAAATCTTAGCAGGCTTTTTTATAGAAATTGACAAGCTGATCTTAAAATTCAGGTGGAAATGCAAGAAACCAGAATAGCAGGTACAACCTTGAAGAAGAGCAAAGTTTGAAGATTTACACTTTTTTATTTCAAAACTTCCTCCATAACTATAATAATACATACAATATGGTACTGTGAAAATTACATACATGCAACAGAATTGAAAGTCCAGAAGCAAATCCTTATATTTATGAACAATGGATACTGGACTAAGGTGCTGAAGCAATAAAATGGGAAAAGGATAAGCTTTTTAACAAATAATGCCAGGACAAAAACCACATATAAAAATGTGAACTTAGACCCTTACCTCACACTATACACAAAAGTTAACTCAACATGAGTAATACATCTAAATGTGAATGCTGAAACTATGTAACATAAAGCAAAATATTCATAATCTTGGTCTGGCCAAAAATGTTTTACATGCAATACCAAAATCATGGTCCATAAAAATTTTTTTAAATTATAAATTAGACTTCACAAAAATGAAAAATGTTTGGCCTTCAAAAGAAACCATTTACCTATAATAGTCAAAAACTGGTTAAAAAATTTTCAAATAATATGTCTGATAATAAAAATTTTCAAATAATATATCTGATAATATATTCTGATAATATTCAGAATACGTAAAGAACCCTTAACACTCAATAATAATACAAACAATACAATTCAAAAATTGACAAATGATTTGAATAGACATTTTACTATGAAGATAAACTAATGGCTAATAAGCATATTTTAAAATGCTTGACATCACTAGCTATCAGAAAAAGCAAAATACAACCAGAGTGAGATACCATTTCAGACTCCCTAGAATGGCTATAATAAAAAGATAGACACTCTCAAGAGTTGGCAAGGATATGGAAAAACTGGATCTCTCATGTATTGTTGGTGGGAAGGTAAAATGGTGCAGCCACTTTTGGAAATAGTTTGATAGTTCCTTAAAAAGTTATACATAAATTTACTGATAACCTCCTAATTCCATACCTAGGTGTCTACCCAAGGTAAATTAAAACCTGTGTATATGCAAAAAATATGTATGCACATTTTCATAGCATTATTATTTATAATAGCCCCCAAGTGGACACAATCTTAATCTGGTGAATAGGTAAAATGCTGACACATGCTATAACATGGATGGACCTGTACAACATCATGTAACAGTGAAAGAAGCACAATGCAAAAGAGCACATTCAATGACTCCATTTGTTTTAAATGTCAACGCACTGATGTCTGAGTTCTCATCAAAAGGAAAAACTTGTTTCTTCTTTTTCTTTAATTTCATATTTATATGAGGTCTTGGATGTTCACTGAACTTATTGTGGTAATCATTTCATGATGTATGTAAGTCAAATCATTATGCTGTACACCTTAAACTTTCACAGTGCTGTATGTTAATTATATCTCAACAAAACTAGAAGGAAAAAATGTCAAGACAGGGAAATTTTATAGATATAAAAAGCAGATCAGTAGTTACCTAAAGGTGGAGATGAACACAGATTTTAACTCTAAGTGGTAATAAGGGAACTTGATGAAATATTCAAAACTGGATTGTGGTGATGGTTGCACAACTCTGAAAATTTATAAATTTATTAAAAATAATTGAATCATATCCTTATTATAGGTAAATTTCATGATATATAAATTATACCTAAATAAAGCTGTTGAAAAGTGGATAAGGATTATGTATAAGGACTAACAGTTTGAAATGCAAGCCGAACATATTATTAAGCACCAATGACTATTCAAGGCATTAAAATAGGAAGTCAGAGGATATGTTGTTAGACCCTTACTAAGTCATTGCTTTATGTAAACCTAGTTTATTCACCTAGCTATACTTAAATGTGTTTCTAGTTTTCATGACCTTCTCTACCTTGCCATAAGGGGATCCACACAATGTTAGATAGGGGAGGAAAAAGCAAGGTCACTCACAGTGAAGCAGCTCAGAGGGAAGAAGAAGGAAGGGAGGGAGAGAGGAAGAGACCAGTATGTTTCAGTCAAGTACTTAGAAGCTTTTCATTTTAACAAGAGGTAGCAAATTATGGTGGCCAAGTATGTGGACTCTGGAGCCAGTCTGTTGAATTCATAACACTGTCTCTCACATTTACTAGTGATATGACCTTGGATAAGTCACTGAATTTCTCTGCACCTCAATTTCGTTACCAATAAAATGAGAAAATAATACATTAAATTATTCTTAGGGTTGTTGACAGGATGAGTTAACATGTGCATAGAACCTACAACACTGGGTAACCTAGCATAGAGTAAACACCGTACTCTAGTTAGCTGTCATTACTATCTCTAGAGAATAAGACTACTTTAGCCAATCCCTGGAAGTTCATCCTGGGACCTATAGGTCTCAATATAAAGGGTCAACTTTTGATTAGACAATGGCAGACACATTCCTCTAATAAGCTTTTCCTCAGAATTAGAAAAACTCCGAAAATAATTTTCAAGTACCTATTACCTAATACCAGCTTACTGCATAATCATTTGTAGTTAACTTATGTGTCAACAAGAGGATATGCAAAAAATAATGAATGAGGAGGATTCAGAATCAAATTTCTTACAGTCATATTACCACTTTCTACAGATATTCATTTTTATGTAACTCTACATTCAATACCCTACAATAAAACCAATATTTAAAATAGACACAGGGAAAGAGCCATCAAAGTCCTATGGTATACATCTTTCCCCTAAAAGCCTGTCAGTGTCTTGTGAACACTTATTCATAGCTGGACTCATTCATAAACTTAATTCATTCTCTTCTTTTTACATTTAGTAGTAATAATTTTTTCAGTTCTTTCTATAGCTTAGGAAGGTGTGAGGTGAAAAATAAACTTTGATGATTAATTTGGTGCTTGACAGAGTATAAATTGTGATGTTTAAAGATTACACTCATTAAAGTAAGACTGGGAAGCTAATTGTGGTCTATGTTGTCAACTTCCTGTGGTTTTGATATTATGCAGCTTCTATTTTGTAAATGTTGTGGAAGATAACAAAGCCCTAAGTAAATGACTATAAAATTTTTTTTACGCTCTTTTTCAAATAACCAATTAGATGTCCCAACATTTTATACTGAGTAATTCTTTCTTTTACTGCTGTTTTGTGATAGAAATTTTATTATACACTAAAGGTTTATATTTTATTCTAAGCTATGTATATAAATATAATATTTCTATTTATAGAAATAATCTATAAATTATTAAAAATTATTTATAGAAATTATATTATTTTAAAAGATATCTGATGAATAATCCTTCACCGATACCTTTCGTTTATAAATTGGTTAATCTTATGTTTTTATTTCTTCAGTTGAACTTGATGGTTTAAAGTAATTTTTTAAAAGTGCATAATGGCTAGGGATTCTGATTAGAATTTTTTTTTTTTTTTTTGCGGTACGCGGGCCTCTCACTGTTATGGCCTCTCTTGTTGCGGAGCACAGGCTCTGGATGCGCAGGCTCAGCGGCCATGGCTCACGGGCCTAGCTGCTCCGCGGCATGTGGGATCTTCCAGGACCGGGGCATGAACCCGTGTCCCCTGCATCGGCAGGCGGACTCTCAACCGCTGCGCCACCAGGGAAGCCCTCTGATTAGAATTTAATTAAACTTTAATTGTGGAAAAATAGTCATTTTTGCACATGTATGTATGGGTTTTCCCATATAAAACTTGGTAGATGTGTTTATTTAC
The DNA here is from genome assembly GCF_949774975.1 of Lagenorhynchus albirostris. NCBI lineage: Eukaryota > Metazoa > Chordata > Mammalia > Artiodactyla > Delphinidae > Lagenorhynchus > Lagenorhynchus albirostris. The sequence goes on from NC_083116.1 coordinate 23,070,943, forward strand.
ATTTGTCTTCACATAGGTCCTCTTCATTTCTTGTTAAACGTACATTCCTTGATATTTTGTAATTTTTCTTCTAATATAGAATATCGTTTTCCAGTCCATCTTCTAATTGGTATTTGCTACAATATCAAGAAACTATTGCTCCATTACTGAACTCTTTCATTATGTTAATAGAGGTTGTACAGTGTAGCAGCTTACAATACAGATTCTAGAACCCCACTTTAGTGTGACACGAAGAGAGTCACCTAACTTTGTGGTGCCCCAGTTTCCTTATTTGTAAATTGGGAATGATAATAATAGTATCTATTTCATAGTTTTATTATGAGGTTAAATAATTTATGTAAAGTTTTTAGAATGTCTTGCACGCTTTAGTGATTGTTACTTCTATTCTCAGAGAGTTTCTAGGTACATAATCTACCTGTAAGTATTTTAACTTTATCTTTCCAGTAGTTCTACCTTTTATTTATTTAGTTTGCATCTTATCATATTGGACAGAATTTCCTAGCCAATATTAACTAACTTTTCTTTTTCCTAATGTAATACAATTATCTTTATTGTTTCATAGAAAGTGTGGTGCTGTCCATTGACTTAAGAGCTATTACCTGTTATAGAATATTATAAGTATTCTTTCTTCAGTATTGGATATGGAATGGAATTTATCAACTACTTGTTAATTGTCTCTAATACTACCATACCAAATTTGACCTACTAACATGACACACTGAGAGATTTCTTTACATTAAGTCATCCTTAGATTTGTTAGGGGAAGCATTTTGATAAATTATATTTTCCAGAAATAAACATTTCTTTAAATGAAATTGTCAAATTTGTGGCCTAAGGTGAAAGTATAACTCTGGAGTCAGATGCTTGTATTTTGTGGAGCTTTGTTTTCTTTTGTTTTTGTTTTTTTTACTTTAGGGAAGGTACTTAACCTAGCTTTGCTTCCGTTGCCTAACATCTAAAATGTTGCCTATTTTATAGAATGCTTGTGAAGATTAAATGAGCTAAGGACATACCACAACACCTGGCACATAATAAAAAGTGTGTTCATGTTATCCAGTCCCGTCTCATATCTTCATTGTTCTATGTATGCTTAACCTGTATAAAATGAATCTGTTTTTCCCATTGAGTGATTTGTTGTTTTAAATTCATCTTCATCTAATATTAATATTTCTTCTGCTTTGAGTTTGAAAATTTCCAAAAATAATATTTTCTACTTTTATGCTTAGCTTTTTATATGTAGTCTTTACAAATAGTCTTCTGTATACTTGATGTCATTAAGTCTTATTTTCTACACTTCTATAAGACATACTTTCAGACTAAAGGCAAATGAAATGATTTATTCAATTCATATTTTCTGAATTGTTCCAGACTGCCTCTGCCATCCTAGACTTTGAGACTAAGGGGTAATTAATACTATTGAAATATATAAATTCTGTCCTCAAGGAGCTTACACTTTGAAATATATTGAGCTTACATATATCTACTAACAGTATTTTTTTTGTTTAATCTGCCCAACATAAGGCAGCTGCTTTATGATATGAATATGTATTAAAGTAAGAAAATAAGAACCCTTACTTAGTGTATATGTTCATAAATTGTATGCATTGAGAACATAAATACTTTCTGTATTAAGGAGTCTTCATTTAGTCATATCTAAAAGTTTTGCTGCTCTGCCAACTTTCGTGACTTATGTGTGGTGGTTGGAAAATATTATATCTTACTGTAACTACTCAAATGGAAGGTTACTTAGATATTTCTGTATGAGTGTATATAAACATCCTAAGTTTAAAAAGAAAGACAATTTCTTTCTCAGTGACCCTGGAGATTCTGTAAATCTGTTTGCGCTCAAAAATTTTAAATGTTCTCACAGGTCCTAATGAATTAACAAGCTAGAATTTCAATTTTGACTACAATAACTGTCTTTGCTTAAGCCCCTACATCATTACTGAAATTTAGACATTAGCCACCTCCAGTTTCTTTAGAATAAATACATCTAGTCATTATTTTTTCCAAAGAAATATCACTTTCCCTCTAAAATATGACCTTTTACTCTCACTTTTCTGATTTCGCACTAAAGAAATATGTACCCTCTTCAGGAAGGGAAAGACAATCATGACTTATTAAAAATATATAGAAAAAAGGGGAAGCAAGATTTCTAGCTTGTATTAACTAGTTTACTTATATTACTGTTACTTTATGCTCAACCTATCCTGCCATTTGGATAAGTTGTTAGTACAGGAAGTAAGTTAGGCAATTCATGCTTAAATTAAGTCTCAAGCACATGCAATTATAGGGTGGCATTTCAGAATGACAGAATTTCATTTTCTAAGTTTGTTATGCAAGTGGCTTTCTAGGGATGTTTTCCTCATTGCTTCTAAAAAATCAAGTTGAGGAGAAGGTAAAATTTTCCACTTTTTATTTTTCAGTATTACTTTGTTATATTCATTAAGTATAACAGATCCCTAATTGCCTAGCGACTAAACCTAATGAGATTTCTCTCTCCTTTATTTTCTCCCTTCTTTTCATCTGTCCATCCTCACTTCCTTCCTCTACTTATTTTGCTCTTTTTTATTCTTTTATTAGGATGATTTTGTATTAAAGTATACTGTTTTATTTTTCTTGCTTTTGTTTCTAAATTATATGTAAGATTTTGATATTCAGTTCATGAAATTTCATGACAGCCCACATTTCTCACCATCAACAGATAAAACGTTTTAGAATAAAACACAGGTAACTTGATATCCAAATAGCCAAGCTCTTCTTTCTTCTTTGGTGTCAAGGTAATAGTGACTTCATGAGCTGGGAAATGTTTCCTCTTCATTCTTCTAGAAGAGTATGTGTAAAATTAGCATTATTTCTTCCTTAAAAGTTTGGCAGAGTTACTAATAGTGCTATTTTCTCCAGGAGGTTTTCAGTTGTTTGGAAATTAAATAACATTTTTAAATACCCATGGGCCAAAGAAGAAATAATAAAATAATTAGAAATCATTTTTATCTGGATGACAATGAAAACAGAATATATCTAGTTTTGTAGGCTGCAATTAAAGGAGTACTTAAAGGGAAATGTGTAGCACTAAATATTTACATTAGAAAGAAAGAAAGTTTCAAATCAACAACCTCAGAGTCCACCTTAAAAAATTAGAAAAGAACAAAATAATTAAATAGTACAAAATACTGCATTATGTCCTTCACCCAGATTCCTCAAATGCTGATTCTTTACCATACTTGCTTAGCCATTGGTTCTTTCTTCTCTCCTTCTCTCTGCAACATTTTGGAGTAAATTGAATATATTATGCCCCTTTACCTTTAAATATTTCAGTGATAACTCCCTACTCCTCTCAGAGAGAGAGAGAGAGAGAGAGAGAGAGAGAGAAACAGAGAGAGAGAGAGAGGGAGAGAGAGAGAGAGGATTGTCTTCTATAACCATAGTACAATTATGAAAATCTGGAAATTACCATTCACCTTGTTCCGTTGTTGCCATTGTCCTCCTGATGTCCAGGAACCACACAAAGATTATACATTACATTTAGTTGCATATGTCTTTAGTTTCCTTTAATATGGAAAAGATTATTTCTGATTATTTTCTCATTTTTTTGTGAAGGCAGAAACTGAAAGCTCAGCAGAATGTTTAAGTGATTTGCCAAGGTCACAGTTGATAAGTGCTATGGCCAGGATTGAATTATCTTTTGACTCCTTTCTAGTACTATTTTTCTGCTGAGATATATTGGGTGTGTGTGTGTGTGTGTGTGTGTGTGTGTGTGTGTGTGTGTGTGTGTGTGATTGTGTTCCACAGGTTTCTCACCTATGTGCCCAATGTCAGCTACCGTATCTTACCAACCCCATCACCTAATGCAGTGCAGTAAAAACAGTAGTCACTCACTTGTCCACATTTGATTATAGGTTAACAATGTGACCTACATGCTTGCAATATGACCAGATTTTAATTAGAATTCTTCTCATGTGGCTGATGAGAGTTAGCTTCCTTTACTTTGAGTGTAATGAACTTTTAACAGAAAAGGTCCTTGGTAAAATAACTTCATATGTGTATCAAAACAGTTTGTTAACAAAGGGAACATTATGGTTGTGTGTCCAATGCCTTGTTCCCTGACTTAAAATAATTAGGCTTCATCGAAGAAAAATTATTTGCTTTAAGGAACTCTCCTGAGTGAGAAATTGTCCCTATGAGATTTAAGAGGTGTGATTTCATTGACATTTCAGGTGTTATTTTTTTCAAATGAACTTGACTTTTCTATTATTGAAATGAAGATTTTTTTTCCCCCAGCTGAGCAATGCAATGGACAAAAGATGTTTGAAATTAAGCGGTAATAAGCAATTTATTATTGAGAAAGAAAAATAAGGTCCTTAAAGTGCTTCAATTCATTCTCCACACAAATACATGACCCATGCAAATTCAAACTTTCTTGCAATTCGAGTAAGTTCTACAATGGAGGAATAAGCCTCTTAACAAGATTGAATTTGCTATTGTGCATGTTACAAGCTGAACAAACAGAGATTGGGGAAGGCTCTGTTCATTCATGTGCCTCCTTTAAAAAACAAATACCAGTTTAATATAAATGGAAATGAGGGCAACATTAGTGTGAACACAAATCTTGATCCATTGTAACCTAATAATGAAAGCCATATTTTTTTGAGGTTGGATAAATGGATAACGTCATACATTTTAGAATCTGAATGATCACCGTTTTGTTAAGATTTTCTTTTCTGAATTTTACTTTGCATGCTGGGATAATGATAAGCTCTAGCACTAAAAGTCTTGAATGCTGATACGCAAAACTAAAATAGGATGATTAGAAATAATGATGAAAAAAGTACAAATATTACAAAACAAAACTTGAAAGCCAGCTTTGTAAAATTCTGTCTTTATAATCTTTATATTATCAAAACGCCATACCTAGTGGTTGTACTCAAACATTTGCCCTGCTTCAAAGGTATGATCATAGCAGAATTATTACAGAACTTTTCTTTTGTGAACAGGCAGAACTGAAATGTTTCCCTCAGTTTGGGAGATGAGAATTTCGGAAGAGTACAGGGAGAAGGTGTGTTTCTAACTCCAAAAGAAGGACTTCATAGTACTCTGTGTCTTAATAGCTTTTAAAAGTTATAAATCAAACTTAACTTCTCTGAATTGTAAAAAGTAAAACTTTCATTTCTAAAGGATACTTTCTTATCTTTTATAACCCATAAATAACTTCATTAAGTCGTTATTTAAAATATAGATGTGCCTCAACTTTCTGATCTGACTGTATAAGTAGTCTTTGGAAATGACTGGGGGTGGAACACGAGGATAATCTAAAATGTAACAAGGAGGATTTGCTAAATGAGTTTGGTCCTCTGTAAATGTGGGCAATAGACTTATCTCAAGGAATTATTTTGAAAATTAGATTAGATTATGTATGTAAAATACTCAATATAATGCTTGCAAAGCCAGAGCGAACATTTGGAAATAATAGCTGTCCTTGTTACTGCTATTTTGTTAAATGGGCAAATTTCTTCCTAATTTTCCTCTTCCCTAGACTTAAATTCAGTAAATAATTTTGCATTATACAGGGTTGGTCGAAAGGTCCGTTCGGTTTTTTCTGTAAGATGGCTCTAGTAGCACTTAGTTGTCTTTAACTTCATTCAAAACGATTTTGTTAAATTGTGTGTGACAGCTGTCATATCAGCGTGCATTTAAAAAAAGACATCAAAATTGGTGAATTTTTGTGTGGCCATTTTAATATTGAGGATGAAAGAAAAAAAGCAACATTTTCGGCATATTATGCTTTATTATTTCAAGAAAGGTAAAAACGCAACTGAAATGCAAAAAAAAGATTTGTGCAGTGTATGGAGAAGGTGCTGTGACTGATCGAACATGTCAAAAGTGGTTTGTGAAGGTTCTTGCTGGAGATTTCTCGCTGGACGATGCTCCATGGTCGGGTAGACCAGTTGAAGTTGATAGCGATCAAATCGAGACATTGAGAACAATCAATGTGATACCACGCGGGAGATAGCCGACATACTCAAAATATCCAAATCAAGTGTTGAAAATCATTTGCACCAGCTTGATTATGTGAATCGCTTTGATGTTTGGGTTCCACATAAGTTAAGAGAAAAAACCTTGACTGTATTTCCGCATGCGATTCTCTACTTAAACATAATGAAAAAGTTTTGTTTTTAAAACAAATTGTGACAGGCGTTAAGAAGTGGACACTGTACAATAATGTGGAATGGAAGAGATCGTGGGGCAAGCGAAATGAATCACCACCAACCACACCAAAGGCTGGTCTTCATCCAAAGAAGGTGATGTTGTGTATATGGTGGGATTGGAGGGGAGTCCTCTATTATGAGCTCCTTCCAGAAAACCAAACGATTAATTCCAACAAGTACTGCTCCCAGTTAGACCAACTGAAAGCAGCACTCGATGAAAAGCGTCTGGAATTAGTCAACAGAGAATGCATAATCTTCCATCAGGATAACGCAAGACCGCATATTTATTTGATGACCAGGCAAAAACAGTTACAGCTAGTCTGGGAAGTTCTGATTCATCCGCCATATTCATCAGACATTGCACCTTCAGATTTCCATTTATTTCGGTCTTTACAAAATTCTCTTAATGGAAAAAATTTTAATTCCTTGGAAGTCTGTAAAAGGCACCTGGAATAGTTCTTTGCTCAAAAAGATAAACAGTTTTGGGAAGATGGAATTATGAAGTTGCCTGAAAAATGGCAGAAGGTAGTGAAACAAAAGGGTGAATATGTTGTTCAATAAAGTTCTTGGTGAAAATGAAAAATATGTCTTTTATTTTTACTTAAAATACAGATTATTACTTTGAGTGTAATATTCTAGAGAAGGAGAAGCCAACTCAATATTTGGCCAACCCAATATTTGGAAACATACCATAATTCCTAATTTGAAAAACTAGAAAAAGATTTGAAGCAACTAAAATTATACTTGGGTTTTTAATTTTTTTATTGGTTTTTATAACATTATATGTTTCATATATACAGTACTATATTTTGACTTCTGTATACACTACAGTGTGCTCACCACCAAAATTTCAGTTTCCATCTGTCACCATAGTGTTGACCCTCTTGACCCATTTTGCCCTCCCCACCCCCTTCCCCTCTGGTAACTACTACTGTTCTCTGTATCTATGTGTTTGATTTTGTTTGGTTTGGTTTGTTGGTTTGTTTTTCCATATGAGTGAAATCATATGGTATTTATCTTTCTTTCTTTGACTTATTTCACTCAGCATAATACCCTCACGTTTCATCCATGTTGAAGCAAATGGCAAGATTTCATCTTTTTCATGGCTGAGTGTATACTTGGTTTTATAGAGACTGAGAAAGAGTTTCTTTTTTCCCTTATCTATATATACATCATTTAGTTTGTAGCACATTATGTATGCTAATATACACTGGAGAAATATTTAACAGTTTGGGGAAGCCATATTATTTAAGGTAGGATTTATTGCTCTAAATTAACATAGTAATTTATGAAATGATAACAGTCAGTGAAAGAACTATATAATGAATGCTGAAGGGGAAAGGTTCTAATAGGATACTTAGTCAAAATGCTTGTCAAATACTGAATTTTTTACTATATTTCCAAGTGTTACAAACATTGTATATTCTTATTTGTATGTACTATTTTATTTATTTTACCTTGTATCTTTCCTCAAAGCTCTGAGATAATTTGAAGATACTTGTAAATAATTTGGCCCATACTTCTCTTGGATTCAGACAGCCACATCCACAAAAGTGGCCCCTAGGGAAATGATCTTCTCAATATAATTTGTCTAAGAAAAGAATTTGGCAGATTCATTGTCCACCTTAGTGTTCACGTTTGTTATAATTTTGTCAGTGATTGGTTTATACAATATACAGAATTTTAAGTTTGTAAAATTAAGCTCAGAAAAATTCACGAGTTGGCTTCTCCTCTAGAATATTACACTCAAAGTAATATCTGTCTAATCACAATACATTTTCTAAATGTATTGATGAAGGTGCTAAAACAATTAACAATCTAATGGCTATGTAATGTTTCCTTCTGATCAAAAGAAATTTTCCAAAATAATTGAGAGAAAGTCCATTTTTGAAAATTTACTATTCTTGAAATAATTTTTATTATGGTTGAAAACAAAGATTTCCCTCAACTTTTATAATCCAGGGATAGACAGAGCTCCTAAGTTTTAGGTTTTTAGATTACCCTTCTCTTCCTTTTCTTCACCCCAAAACTTTGACACACTATTGATAAATACTGTTGAACACTTAAATGCAAAGAAAGACCTTAGCATTTAAAGAAATAACCTATTTATTTACCAAGTGGTATTTGAGAATTTTTACTTCTGACATCAAAGTGTTAACTTTTTGCAGGGTATAACTTCTTATACTTATTTGAGTTGAATGTTAGTTTACTCTAAAGATCTCAAGAAAGATCGTCAAGGAACTGATTAAGTCAAACTGTTTGGGGATTCCTGGCTGCTGTGTTGTTGCTTGCTAGGAACCATAATACAACAATTAGGATTAATTAAAACTCTGCCTGATTGATTAGGATATATGAACTAGTACGTGATTGTCACAGCTAATATTTTGGGCCTGCCAGTGCTACCTCTGATCAGCACACGCCCTCATGATACAACTTGACAATTTCAAAGCATTACTGAAGTTATGATACTACAGCATGCATTTCCTAATGGGCTTTTCTGACGCTCAGGTTCCCTGCTTTGCCTCAGGGGCTGAAATAGCGGTGCATTTCTGTGCTCCTTATTACCTGAGATAAATTTCAGTGCTACAACAAGGCACTCTGGTAACATGTTTTCATTAGGCTACAGAGAAATGTTCATGCACCAATACATTTGAACTTCATTTAAAATGTAGACTGGCTACCAAAGAGAACTTAAAAGTGAAACCCCAGTCGAACCAAACAAAAGAAAACAAGAAATCACATTAAACCATAAACATTAGCCACCGGCGATTTGGTAGTCTTTTTCACTCAGATCCTGACATTTTAAATGATTAATCCATATACATCTAGATCTAGGACAAGAAGCTGTAACTAACCTCATGGCTCTTATTTTTCCAACTTGATTTTCCAGGACCAATAAACAAGTTATATTCTTAATAGTTTCTCTACTCATTCAGAGTTCTTTTCTGAGAACAAGCCAAGGGCCATTTTTGAAAAAAACGACACAGGAGTCAAAGTTTGACTTCAGGGGTTCTCCATTTCATTGGTAGTTAAGCTCTTCTTCTAACCTTCTTTCAGCAATTCCTTGTCCCAAGTCTCAACTTTTCTCAGTCCATTGTATCCTGGCCCCTAATGGTACCCTTAGTTGGGTACCCTCCAACTGTAACTGTAAATTTAACCTCTGACCTGATGTAGGAGTAATTAAAGGAACATAACGTTTTAGTCCTATAAAACTTGGCATTCAAGATAAATAGAAAAATAATAATGAAGAACACAAAATCCTAACACACCATCTTCACTCATGCAGATTGTCTTCCATGCTGACACAATTTTACGTCAATTAACTCGTAGTCTACATATCAGTTTCTGTGTTATATGATAATTATTTTCATACTTTCACAGTCTTGATGATTAGTATTTTAATGTACTTTGTCTTTTGACATGCTGATCTACCAAAATTTATTAAGTCATTTCACTAAAGATAAATAATTAATTATGACCTGTGTTTTCTTCTCTAGGTAAACATTTCAATGGAGGTATTAATGCAAACATTTTTTCTACTGTTTTTCTGAAAAGAATACATAGCAGTGGAATTACTGAGTCAAAGGATGTGTATATTTTGTGGTGCACAGCTCACATTGCTATATTTCTTTCTAAAAGGCTTATTCCAATTTGTAATGCCACTCCAGTTGAAATACAGTAACACCTTACCAATACTGTTTATTATTATTATGAATGTGTTTGTGCTTTCATAAAATACCAAGATGACTCCAGTTTGATTACACTTAGTAAGAATTCACATTTTCAAGCATGTTCAATCATTAATTTTCCATTATGGGAAATATCTATTCAATATTTTGGTCTCTTTTTCTATTGAGAACTTGATGTTGTTCCTATAAATCCGAATACATTCTTGATACATCATAAATGCAAACACCGTGTTGGAAGCAGTGCAAATATTTTCCAAAATTTCTAGCTGATTTATATATTATTTACTTTTTATTTTATAATTTAAAATTTTTATATTCAAACATGGCAGTTTTATCCTCTGTAATGTCTATCACTTCAAAGATAAAATAGTTTTCCACAAAAAGGATTAATATTCTAATCTAATTTCTGTTTGATTTTCTATAATTTGCTGGGTTGTGTCTAATCCATATAGGGTATATGTTGTTGCATTTACAAAGCATATTTACAATATCTAGTTACCTACTAGTAATTTTAAAAATCCTTAAAGATCACAAGTTTTACAATTGTATAGACTTGGTTTCAAATTCATGTTTTGTTACTTATAAGCTTTGCCATGTTGTCCAGGTTATTTAACCTCAGTGAACCACAACCTCCTTGTCTGTAAATTGTGGCCTTATAATACTTGACTTACAGGGTCATGTTGAGGACTGAGAATTATATAAATAAAATGTCTGACATATGAAGGACACCTAATCAATGGTCATTTTTATTATGAGATGCATCACTATTATTTGGAATTGGGTCTATTTCTGGACTTTATGTTTTACGTATCTGTGTTTTTGTGTCTATACTAGTAAAAAATTATTTTGCTTTAGATTTTCCACAGCCTCTCCCATTGTACTAATCTTTCTTTAAAAAATAAATTTATTATTTTTCAACAATTTTAGATTTACAGAAAAATTGCAAAGATAGTTCAGACAGGTCCTATATACACTTCATCCAGTTTCCCTTATTATTATCATCTAACATTAGCATTGTTCATTTGTCACAAGTAATTAAAATTTACTGGGGTCCATATTTTCTTTAGATTTTTTACCTAATGTGCTTCTCCCCCATAACTCTAATTAAATTTTTATGGATTATATATATAAATAAATATAATCCATAAAAATCTATATATCATCAAATTTGCCATTTTAGCCACTTTTAGTGTACAGTTCAGTGTCATTAATTATATTAATGTTGGTTCACCATCAACACTATCTATTTCCAAATATTCAATCACCACAAACAGAAATTCTGTAACTATTAAGCAATAACTTTCCATTCATCCTCCTCTGTAGCCGCTGATAACCACTAATCTACTTCTTGTCTCTATAAATTTGCCCATTCTAGATATTTCATATAAGTGAAATCATAAAATATTTGGCCTTTCTGTGTCTGGTTTATTTCACTTAGCATGTTTTCAAGGTTCATCCATGTTGTTGCATGTATCAGAACTTCATTCCTTTTGATGGCTGAATAATATCCATTGTATGCATCTACTCAGTTTTGTTCTTCATCTGTTGATGGACTCCTGGGTTGTTTCCAACTTGTGGCTATTGTGAATAATGTTGCAATAAACATTGGTGTACAAGTATCAGATTCCTTGCTTAAGATTCTTTTGGGTATATACTAAAGAATGGAATTGCTGAATCATATGGTAATTGTATGTTTAGCTTTTCAAAGAACTGCCAAACTGTTTTCCACAACAGCTGCACCATTTTACATTCTCATCAGAAATGCACGAGAATTCCAATTTCTCCGCATCCTCACTAACACTTAATTTTTTTTCCTTTTCATTTTTTTTTATTGCTTTACAATGGTGTGTTACTTTTTGCTTTACAACAAAATGAATCAGTTATATATATACATGTGTTCCCATATCTCTTCCATCTTGCATCTCCCTCCCTCCCACCCTCCCTATCCCACCCCTCCAGGCTGTCACAAAGCACCGAGCTGATCTCCCTGTGCTATGCGGCTGCTTCCCACTAGCTATCTACCTTACATTTGGTAGTGTATATATGTCCATGCCTCTCTCTTGCTTTGTCACACCTTACCCTTCCCCCTCACCATATCCTCAAGTCCGTTCTCTAGTAGGTCTGTGGCTATATTCCTGTCTTACCCCTAGGTTCTTCATGACATTTTTTCCCTTAAATTCCATATATATGTGTTAGCATACGGTATTTGTCTCTCTCTTTCTGACTTATTTCACTCTGTATAACAGAATCTAGGTCCATCCACCTCATCACAAATAGCTCAATTTCGTTTCTTTTTATGGCTGAGTAATATTCCAGTGTATATATGTGCCACGTCTTCTTTATCCATTCAGTTGTTGATGGACACTTAGGTTGTTTCCATCTCTGGGCTATTGTAAATAGAGCTGCAATGAACATTTTGGTACATGACGCTTTTTGAATTATGGTTTTCTCAGGGTATATGCCCAGGAGTGGGATTGCTGGGTCATATGGTAGATCTATTTGTAGTTTTTTAAGGAACCTCCATACTGTTCTCCACAGTGGCTGTATCAATTTACATTCCCACCAACAGTGCAAGAGGGTTCCCTTTTCTCCACACCCTCTCCAGCATTTATTGTTTCTAGATTTTTTGATGATGGCCATTCTGACCACTGTGAGATGATATCGCATTATAGTTTTGATTTGCATTTCTCTAATGATTAATGATGTTGAGCATTCTTTCATGTGTTTGTTGGCAATCTGTATATCTTCTGTGGAGAAATGTCTATTTAGGTCTTCTGCCCATTTGTGGATTGGGTTGTTTGTTTTTTTGATATTGAGCTGCATGAGCTGCTTGTAACTTTTGGAGATTAATCCTTTGTCAGTTGCTTCATTTGCAAATATTTCCTCCCATTCTGAGGGCTGTCTTTGTCTTCTTTATGGTTTCCTTTGCTGTGCAAAAGCTTTTAACTTTCATTAGGTCCCATTTGTTTATTTTTATTTTTATCTCCATTTCTCTAGGAGGTGGGTCAAAAAGGATCTTGCTGTGATTTATGTCATAGAGTGTTCTGCCTAGGTTTTCCTCTACGAGTTTGATAGTGTCTGGCCTTACATTTAGGTCTTTAATCCATTTTGAGTTTATTTTTGTATAGGGTGTTAGGGAGTGTTCTGATTTCATTCTTTTACATGTAGCTGTCCAGTTTTCCCAGCACCACTTATTGAAGAGGCTGTCTTTTCTCCACTGTATATTCTTGCCTTCTTTATCAAAGATAAGGTGACCATATGTGCGTGGGTTATTCTCTGGGCTTTCTATCCTGTTCCATTGATCTATATTTCTGTTTCTGTGCCAGTATCATACTGTCTTGATTACTGTAGCTTTGTAGTATAGTCTGAAGTCCAGGAGCCTGATTCCTCCAGCTCCGTATTTCTTTCTCAAGATTGCTTTGGCGATTTGGGATCTTTTGTGTTTCCATGCAAATTGTGAAATTTTTTGTTCTGGTTCTGTGAAAAATGCCAGTGGTACTTTGATAGGGATTGCATTGAGTCTGTAGATTGCTTTGGGTAGTATAGTCATTTTCACAATGTTGATTCTTCCAATCCAAGAACATGGTATATCTCTCCATCTATTTGTATCATCTTTAATTTCTTTCATCAGTGTCTTATAATTTTCTGCATACAGGTCTTTTGTCTCCTTAGGTACGTTTATTCCTAGATATTTTATTCTTTTTGTTGCAATGGTAAATGGGAGTGTTTTCTTAATTTCACTTTCAGATTTTTCATCATTAGTGTATAGGAATGCAAGAGATTTCTGTGCATTAATTTTGTATCCTGCTACTTTACCACATTCCTTGATTAGCTCTAGTAGTTTTCTGGTAGCATCTTTAGGATTCTCTATGTATGGTATCATGGCATCTGCAAACAGTGACAGCTTTACTTCTTCTTTTCTGATTTGTATTCCCTTAATTTCTTTTTCTTCTCTGATTGCTGTGTCTAAAACTTCCAAAACTATGTTGAATAAGAGTGGTGAGCGTGGGCAACCTTGTCTTGTTCCTGATCTTAGTGGAAATGGTTTCAGTTTTTCACCATTGAGGACGATGTTGGCTGTGGGTTTGTCATATATGGCCTTTATTATGTTGAGGAAAGTTCCCTCTATGCCTACTTTCTGGAGGGTTTTTATTATAAATGGGTGTTGAATTTTTTCGAAAGCTTTCTCTGCATCTATTGAGATCACCATATGGTTTTTCTCCTTCAATTTGCTACTGTGGTGTATCACATTGATTGATTTGCGTATATTGAAGAATCCTTGCATTCCTCGGATAAACTCCACTTGATCATGGTGAATGGTCCTTTTGATGTGCTCTTGGATTCTGTTTGCTAGTATTTTGTTGAGGATTTTTGCATCTGTGTTCATCAGTGATATTGGCCTGTACTTTTCTGTCTTTTTGACATCTTTGTCTGGTTTGGGTATCAGTGTGATTGTGTCCTCGTAGAATGAGTTTGGGAGTGTTCCTCCCTCTGCTATATTTTGGAAGAGTTTGAGAAGGATAGGTGTTAGCTCTTCTCTAAATGGTTGATAGAATTTGCCTGTGAAGCCATCTGGTCCTGGGCTTTTGCTTGTTGGAAGATTTTTAATCACAGTTTCAATTTCAGTGCTTGTGATCGGTCTGTTCATATTTTCTATTTCTTCCTGGTTCAGTCTGGGAAGGTTGTGCATTTCTAAGAATTTGTCCATTTCTTCCAGGTTGTCCATTTTCTTGGCATAGAGTTGCTTGTAGTAGTCTCTTAGGATGTGTTGTATTTCTGCGGTGCCTGTTGTAACTTCTCCTTTCTCATTTCTAATTTTATTGAGTTGAGTCCTTTCCCTCTTTTTCTTGATGAGTCTGGCTAATGGTTTATCAATTTTGTTTATCTTCTCAAAGAACCAGCTTTTAGTTGTATTGATCTTTGCTATTGTTTTCTTTGTTTCTATTTCATTTATTTCTGCTCTGGTCTTTATGATTTCTTTCCTTCTGCTAACTTTGGGGTTTTTTTGTTCTTCTGACTTTCTTCTTTACATCTTCTAATACTGTGTGCAATTTTTACTAGTTGTAGTGGATTCTGTGGTAAAACATCCAGAGTCTCCCCCTCTTTAGGCCTGCAGCATTATTCACCCAGCTGCATTGTAGTCAGCTTAAAGGAGCTGCTTTTCCCAAGGTTACACTCTTTTTTTTCTGGAAGTAACCTGCATCCAATGACTAGTTGATGAAGGGGTTACCAAGGCTGGGCCGCCTTGCCTCCTTTTGGGATAATGTTAGGATCATCCCAGCTCCAGAGCTCCCTGTGAGGTCGGTTATTGCCTCTGGTGCAATTGCATGACAGTTCAACTACTCCCTCTGTCCAACCTCTTTCCTTCATTCACTCACAGGTGTTCTTCCTAATAATGATCTGCATGTAAATATCTATCTGAGTCAGTTTCCCAGAGTACAGCAAACCATGACTTTCTAGTCTGAAAAACAATTAAAAAACAATGAATCCATTGTTATTTTAGACAATGAAGATGCTTAACACTGGATGAAAGAAACTGATTTTCTCAGTCACTATAAATAATAGCTACTTCTTATAAGTATCCCTTAAAAATGGTGGACAATTTGTAGAGACACTCTATAAGTGACAGAATATGCTTAAAATTGTTTGTAAATGAAGTGGGGTTTTGTACTGCCGTATGTGTCTAAATGCCTACTAAGATCTGTGGGTAAATTTGCATGTATGTAAGAGTAAGGTTAGTTTTCTCCAAATAGGCTAAAGATCATCATTTTCATTTATTACATATTGTCTATGGTAATTCACAACTGTTAGGCATAAGATTTATTAAAAATAATCATTATCCATGATACCATACAATGTCTCTACCTCTATTCACAATTCTTCATGCCTATTATTCATTACCCTTAAGCACATGGAGTAAAGGAATTTTGGAATAAACTTCCTTGTACTATAACAAAAGGCTCTTGAGGATGCACATTGCACATTTCCACTAATAAGGATTTAATCAACGCTTAAACTTTTTTTTCCCCTGCTTATTATAACATCAAGCAACCTGTGAGAATGCCAAAAAGAATAGGAGATGTTGGTTGAATTTCATCAGCTAGTCGGCCAATTCGAAAGTTGATAGCTTACCTCAAGTGACATCTGTAAAGTGAAAGCAAAATTAATTAGAAATCTTCACTTCTGGAAGGTAGACAAACATGTCTTATCTTGTCTCTTTGACAACCATTTTTGTTCTGTATATGAACACTGAATATAAGAGAATACTATTTAAAACTAAAATTATACACAGACATATATACACACCATGAAAAGACAAGTTAATTAGAATACACTTACTTTGTATATTTTAAGAATTTTTAATTAATGCCAGAAATGGAAAAAAAATCTTGTTACTGACAGAAAATAAATGGTAGAGAATACAGAAATTGTTGTTAATCTGTTTTTCTACATAATTAATCATTTCTTAATGGTATTTAATTACCTGGGAGAAGAAATTATGTATTTCTTCACATTAATTTCAAAAGAAATTACTTTTTAAAGTAACTTGCTTTCTATTTTCCAGAATGAAAATAGTTTTATATTTTCTTTGCTTATATAAATAACATAGTCTTATTATGAAATGTTTTGATATAGAAAATGTATAAATATTAAAGTAAGATTTACTTTGAATTCTAACTCCTAGAAATAAACAGTGTTAACTGTTTTGTGTCTATCCTCTCATGAATATGTTCTATTTATGTATCTATCTGCCTACTTACCTATACACAAATAATATTTAGATGTAATTAGTAATACTACATTACTATTTTAAATACTTTTTGTACTCAAAAAAAAAATCATGGACATCTTTTCCTGTCAATAAACATAGATCTACAATCTAATTTGGAATGACTGTCTACTTTTCTATTATATGGCCATATCATATTTTATTCAAATGATCCCCAAATAAAAGACTTGAAGATTATTGTAATTTTTATAATGTATAAGAAACTTCATAAAAGTACAATATGATAACTATATAGATGATAGACTGATAGATATATAAATATCTAGACAGATACATGTCTGAACATCTATTCACTCATCTCCTCAGAACACTTTGTTATGTGTGGAATTTTAGGGTCAAAGGATATACATTTTTTTTAACTAGAGCAGCTTGCATCCATCCATTCATTCATTCATTCATTCACTTATTTTGTTTATAGATCTGGTATTTTATGTAAAAATTACCTACAGTGAAATGTACAAATCCAAAGTGTACAATGCAGAGTTTTGACAAATACATATACCCACACAGCTCATATCCTTACAAACACATAGAACATTTCCTCACCCCAGAAAGTTCCCACATGTCTCTTCCAAGTCAATCTTACCACACACAATGCAGGCAATAGCTTTTCTTTTTTTTACTATAGATTACTTTTGCCTCTTCTAGAACTTTATATAAACAAATCATATTATATGTTCTTTTTGTTCCCCGCTTCTTTCTTTCAGCATAATGTCAATGAGAGTCATGCTTATTGCTGTGTACATCAGTAGCTTTTCCTTTTCATTGTGGGATAGTATGCCATTGTGTGAACAAGTCAAAATTTGCTTATCCATCCTCCTAGTGACGGACATTTGGGATGTTTCCCTGAGATTTTGAAATAGATAATCTAAATATTTCTTTTAATTGCAGTATGGCATCTATATGAAGAAAAATTACTCAAATCATCAGGTTTTTAACTTAATGTAAATAGTTTCATGCATATTCTTTTGTTTCTGGTTTACTTTGCTAAACATAATTACTTGTGAGATTCATCCATGCTGCTGCGCAAAGTTGTAGTTTATACATTTTCTTTAGTGTTGGTCTTTTGATTTTATTTGCACTTTAATAAAAAAATTTTCCTCTGTGGATATTTGCTCCTAGGTTCTGCTTTTTAGTACTTTTCAGAAGGTCATATAAACATTCAGCCAATGTTAATAGACATCCTATATAATACCACTGGAAAAATTCCTGTCTAGTCTTTCTAAAAGAAATACCATCACCCTCATCTTCGCACACAAAACGTAGTACACTTTATTTTATCTGGTATGTTCATAGAAGCCATTCTCTATGATAATTGTAGTTAACCAAGTATTTTGGTTAAAAGAAAGTTGCCATGTGTTTAATATGTGAATCATTAATTTTTTAATTTGTATTTTTATTGTGGTAAAATACATATAAAATTTAGCATTTTAACCATTTGTCAGTGTACAATTCAGTGACATTAAGTACATTCACATTGTTGTGCAACCATTGTTATCATCCACCTCCAGAACTTTTTTAATCTTCTCAAACTGGAACTCTGTACTTAATAAATAAGAACTCTCCACTCTCTTCTTTCCTCCCAGCCCCTGGCAACCATTATTCTACTTTCTGTCTCTATGAATTTGACTGCTTTAGATACCTCATATAAGTAGAATCATACAGTATTTGTTCCTTTGTGACTGACTTATTTCATTTAGCATAATGTCCTCAAGGTTCATCCTATGTTGTAGCATTGCATATTTATGCCATATTTTATCCATTGAAGGACTTTTGGGTTGTTTCCGCCTTTTATCTATTTGAACAAGGCTGCAATGAACATGGATATACAAATATCTGTTCAAATCCCTGATTTCAATTCTTCTGGATATATACCCAGGAGTAGAATTGATGTGTCATGTGATAATTCTACTTTTCACTTTTTGGGGAGCCATGATAATCTTTTCCACAGTGGCTGAACCATTTTATATTCCCACCAACAATGAACAAGCGTTTCAGTTTCTCCACGTCCTGGCCAACACTTGTTACTTTCTGTTTATGTGTCAGGCAAACCCCTGATAAGTTGGAACTCCCTCTGTTCCCTTTGGTTCAAGAGGGAATTGAAAACTGGGCTGCTGCTGCTTCCAAATGAAGACCTTGCAGCACCAGGGAAGGAGTGGGGTAACGGTGAGTAAAAATGTCAGGACATTTCGTACCATTCGATTTCTACTTTTTCTTGATTGGGCATTTACTTGGTTGCTATAGATCTTTAATTGTTTTACAGAGTTCCTATAAAGTTACTTTAGCCAGTCTCTAGTTTTGTTTGCTTGTTTCTGTTTTGTTTTCTTTTATTTTGTTTTTAATGTTTCCAAGGGGAGTGGAGGACCTGGAGCTTCCTTGTCCACCATTTGGCTGATGTCACCTCTGAATCATTAATTTTTAGACAGATTCCATCTAAATTTGAAGTTTCACTACATTGATGACGATTTGATTATTCTTTAATTATTCAAAAGATGCTTCTGAATCTTGCTGAACCTGAAAGGCATCACTGTCAACATCAGCCCATTATCAACATCAACAGGCTCCTTGATAGGTCAGACTCATTTTAGCCTAATATGTCTTCCCTACCACTTTCATGCTTTTAAAGTAACTACAATAAAAACTTTAAGAAAGGATCTACTATAAGTCATTTGTATCTCTGTGTTAATTTAAGATCGTTTTCTAATTGTTGAATGCAAGGTTTTTATTCCCTGTTAAAAGAACATCAAATATTGGTGAGTCAGTGAGACAGGCAGATGAAATCACACCATTTAGGTGATTGTCCTCTTTCCTAAATACAAGGTATAGCTACAAACACTCACAACTTACCAGCACATGAGCTGGTTCATGATTTGTATGTTTTATCCATGTACAGAAGGAAAGAAAATTATTGATGAAATTATGGCTCTTTGAAAATTGATATTTCTCTCTTGATCAAAGTCAGGTGAATTACTGCTACAGTCCACATCATTCTACCAAATTCTTCCATATTTTCCAGTATCTATATTCATACAACCAAATAGACTAAGTCAATTTGCCACATGAACTGTACCATTTATTAACATGCCTGTGTTGGAAGTTCACCAACTGGGCCCAGAAATAAGAATGATGTGCATATAGCCTCTCTCCATATTTCACCCAACTTTATTCTAGAAATGACTTCTCCATATGCTATGTTCCTTCCTTTGGCAGGCCTCCAAGGACCTCACAATCTTATGCTATCTCCTAAATTCCATAGAGGATCTCATATGCCCAGCTCTCCAGTTCTATCAGCAGTCTTTCACCAGGGGTAATTTTCCCTAGAAATCAAACAGTACAATACAAATAAACATAAGAATTAAGTCATTTAAAATTAATTTGGAGCTATATCTTAAATACAGGTGCCACCTTAATAGTGTTCCTTTCTCGACCTATGGAATATGGCTAGCTAGCCTTTGTACAATCATAGTAATAGAGCTAATGTTCTGGATTACTTCTGAATTTTGGTATATTGATATGTTCTGAGAGCATTATGTTGTACCTTATTATTAATCTCACATCTAAAAATAAAGATTTTTCTGCAAGTTTCCTGGCCAATAGCATAATATTATCTAATTGAGATCCAGTACTCAGCTTGTCCAATCTAAGTATTTCAGGTCTGCTAGAGTGAGTTTTAGTTTGGGCTAAATTACAGTATCGATTTAGTAATTTGGTTTTAATTAGTTATATTCACCTAATTGTTTCTAGGTCTGTCATGACAGTTTAAAACGGGGCTGTGGAAATTTATTTCACACTTTGAAGGCTTTAGTATGTCTTTTTTTAAAATTCATCACTTCTACTCTGAAACTTTGTGTAGAAGCTTTAGTCAAATGAGTCTCTTGCAATTGATTTTTACATGCAAGTTTGTTTTAAAGAGTGAGTGCCCTCAACAAATTTCTTTAGCCACCAACATAAAAACTTTCATGTGCTGTAGTACAAGAATAAAGTCATGCCAACTGTGTACAGTGATCAGTTTTCTAGATTTTTAAAAGGCACCTATGATGAGTGTGATGGTTAATATTATGTGTCAACTTAACTGGATCATAGTAAGCTCAGAAGTTTGGTTAGGCATTATGTCTGGGTGTATTTGTGAGGGTGTTTCCTGAAGAGATGAGTATTTGAATTTGTAGGCTGTTTTGCATTGCTCTTCCCTGTGTGGGTGGGGTTGTGCAATCTCTTGAGTGTCTAAATAGAACAAAAAGGGGAAGAATGGGAGATTACCTCTTTTCCTGCCTGTGTACTTGAGCTAGAACATTAGTCTTCTTCCTGCCCTTGGACTGGGATTTACACCATCAGTTCTCCAGATCCTCAGGCCTTTGGGCTCAGATTGTAATTACACCACTGGCTTTCCTGGGGTTCCAGCTTACAGATGGCAGATGGTAGATCATGGGACTTCTCAGCCTTCAAAATCATGTGAGCCAATTCCTTGGTAATAAGTCCCTCTCTCTCTACACACACACACACACACACACACACACACACACACACACACACACTATTGGCTGTTTCTTGGGAGAACCCTGAATAATACAATGAGGTAGCAGTATTTCAATCAATTAGCCTTTGCCTCATATAATAATAATAATTTCTTATCACCAGCACCTTTATTATTCATCTATGCAAGATATTGAATATTAAACATATAAAATTTAGGTATGATACATAATACAGTTTCATACTGTCCCTGACATTTGTCTTTGCTTTTTTTTCATCTACTGGCAGGACCACAAATGTCATGCAATTAAGCTTTCTGCTTCTTTGTGTTCACTCCTGCTAGCCTTGTAACATGATGTGTTTTACTTAAATTCCCAAAATCTATGTTCATAATCTTACCCAGGAAGAATGTTGGAAGGCCAGACCATGATGGACAGAAACTAATATTTCTCAAACTGTGTTCTGTGGAAAAGTGTTTAATAAACAAGTTTGGAAAACACTGATTAAAGTAAAATAGATTTCTATTGTGCAAGACTTGTCAGGGACTTCACTCAGACGGCATGCATTGTGAATTTCTCCAAATTGAATATAGTGTATATCTACTTGCTGTAGATATACACTACAGCAATGTGTTTCACTATAGGACACATGTATACAGTTTGTTTACAAAGCATCTCACAAATGATTGTTCATAATACACTTTAGAAATTCTTGCACAGAAAAATTGAATGCTTTTTTTAGTGGACTGAATGTTTGTGTTCCCCCCAAATTTATATTTTGAAGACCTATCTCCTAATACAATGGTATTAGGAGGTGGGGAGGTGGAGCCTTTGGGAGGTAATTAGGTATAGATGAAATCCTGAGGGTGGAGCCCCCATGATGGAATTAGTGCCCTTATAAGGAGAGGAAGAGATAGGAGAGGTTCCTCTTCCTATCACATGATAGCACAGAGAGAAAGCCACTGTCTGTGAGTCAGAAAGAGAGTCTACACCACAACCTGACAGTGCTGGTACCCTAATCTCATACTTGCAGACTCCAGAATGTGAGAAATAAATTTCTGTTGTTCAAGCCACCCAGGCTATGGTATTTTGCTATTTTGTTATGACAGCCTGAACTGACTGAGATAGTGCATTTGAGGGGATTGAGACAAAACTGAATTTTCAGTTCATCTCTGACCCTTACTGGTAGTCTTACACTATTTCTAAGTCTGTCACCTCATCTGTAGAGTAGGGACAAAAATATTCACCCTGCAGAATTGTTGTGAGGATTGTATATACATAGCTTATATCACGCTATAGATAAATGGCAGCCATAATTATGATTGTTATTCTTCCCTATTATTATGGGTTTCTCTTACTCAAAGTTTAAAGAGGATTGAAAATCTTGAAATTTATGAATTAGGCTACTCAAACTGGAAAATTCTGGTCAAAAGACCATATCCCTGTGGATCCTTTTGGAGAGGGCAATTACTCAAAATCTGTTGCTGTTAAAGATGGGTCCAGCATAGTTGGAGCATCCAGTGTGGTAATAGATCAGCTGTTTAAGTATGATCAACACCTAGTGATAAGCCTAGATTAGAGCTTGCTCTTCTGAGCTTACTGATTTTCAATTAACATTTGCTGCTTAGCAGGCCCAACTAGATCATGTGATGTGTTAGATGCATTAAGAAAGCACTCCATTGAGCTCTAACACTCCAAGAAAGTTTCTTGCACTGGACCCCAAGGACCATTTCTGAGCGATGAATATAATTTTTGTGCTCATAATACCTCCAGATGGGCCTCACAGTATCCTACTTCTGGTCATTGTTGAAAATAATGCTCGTAATCCAACTAACCTTTTTTTTTTTTTTTTTTTTTTTTGCTGGAAAACTGTATTCATGTCTGGTTAGTCATTTTGTTTCATAAGAGTTATGGAAAATGTTTTCAGATCTGGATAACTATGCCTCTTTGTCTAATTGCTTTGGTAGGTCTACCTGACAATTTAGCCTAGTACCTTAACTCTAAGAAATAAATATATCAATGTTAACTTTTTTGGACATTAAATAGAGTGATAAAACCATGATTTAAGCATTTATTCTACAACATACTTTCCTTCTAAAATATCATTTTTTGAAAACCTAGTCTTACAAGTTAAAAGCATTTGTGCTAGGCATGGTGAGAAAAAAATTTTAATGAGTAAATTGGGTAAGGATTCTGTCTTTGGAGAACCTGTAACTTACTACTTTCCATGTTTCCATATGTAGGCAACATTGCTATTGAAAGACACAGAGTATATTGTGCCTGATATCTTTATTATGTTTTCCAGATTTGCATTCATTCTCTCCTAACGCCTTTTTGGATCACTATTTATATATATATGAAATTTGTGTGTGTGTGTGTGTGTGTGCGTGCGTGCGCGTGCGTGGAGAGAGAGATAGATGATAGATAGATAGATAGATTCATAGCCAGATAGATTCCTGTTTATTATTTTCAATTCATTTCTCCACAGGACAGCCTTTTGCTATGAAGGTAATTAGATTCTCTTAACTGCAAAGTTAATGTGAGAAAATACTACTGATTGGGTCTCCTTTCATTTTTCAGTGGAATAACAATGCTTAGAGGACATTTAGACAAGTGATGATGGGAAAATGTACATGTATTCACAAGAAAATAAAAGTGACTAAATTGAAACATACACTAAATGCCAGTCTGCTCCTCCAAAATATAATAGATTAAAGAATTTGGATATAAATGTATCAAGCTTTTAGAAAAAGTATAGTGACCAGGAGTTTCATTGTTCATTTCCCAATCAGCAATAGTCTGAGTTTCTTTGGGTACATTTATTGCAGTACACTGCAGTGTTACTTAATTCAACTCCATCTGCCACTTTTTCCCACAAATAAGGGTTTTCAAAATTCCATTCTAGACTAACTATAGTAAATGTTTATTAAGTTCATGGTAGTTGGTATTTATTACATAAAATTATTGAAACTGAGACTCTCATTGTCCCAGCTCATTCTCTGATCTGTAATACCCGTCTTTCTATGGATCGACTTATCCTCATCATTGTACCATGTATTGGTCCAATCAGCTGAGACCAGGAGTACAGGGTCATGTGATATAAAGCATGCTCAGCAAAAGGTTTCTTCTAGAACAAGAGCTATGGGTGAGGCAGGTTGCCATTAAAGGTGCTGTGGGAAGGCAGGGCCCATACACCATTTCGTACTCCTCTCTTCAGGATAATTAAGAGAACATTAACCAGGAATGAAAGGAATGGTCCCTCTGCTGATGTGTATGGTCCTATAATTCTATGAGGTAGGAATTAAGGAAAGTACAGTAGTCAGTAGTCCCCCACTTATCCACTGTTTTGCTTTCCACAGGTTCAGTTACCCATGGTCAACTGTGGTCCAAAAACATTAAATGGAAAATTCCAGAAATAATTCATAAATTTTAAATCACATGCCATTCTGAGTAGTGTAATGAAATCTTGTGCTATCTAGCCATATCCTGCCCTTTGTCTGTTATCCCATCTGTTGCTTAGTAGCCATCTAGGTTATCAGATCAACTGTCACAGTACTGCCAGTGCTTGTGTTCAAGTAACCCTTATTTTACTTAATAATGGCCCCAAAGTGCAAGAGTAGTGATGCTGGCAATTCGGATATTCTCTTATTGTGCCTAATTTATAAATTAAACTTTATCATAGGTATGTATGTATAGGAAAACATAGTATATATAGAGTTCGGTACTATCGGTAGTTTCAGGCATCCACTGGGGACTCTTGGAATGTATCTCCTGTGCATAAGGGGAGACTGCTGTATAAGGAAAATAATGCTGAAATATTACATATTTCCTTTTGCTTCTTACATATTTGAAACTGTGCATTATTCTCTTTTAGATTTTTGAAATGACCGAGACTGATTTGACATGTCCGAAAAAACTCTCAGCAAGGGGAACCAGACACGTGGGTAAGAATTCAATATGTTTTAACTTTATCCTAACCGTTCTCAATAGTTGATTCAAGTTTTTTGGCTGAGTTGTACATTTAACATTTTATTCTTATGTTCTACCTTAAAAATAAAAGCGGTATTTCTTAATCTTCAAAGACATGAAACAAAACCTCACTGTATCACTTGTTTTTATAAACAAAAGTTCAATACAGAATACATACTACAGTCTATGCGTGGTCTTGCGAAGCAAGCCAAGATACATTTCAATCCAGGCTCTTTCACTTACTAGCTGTATGAATTTGCTGAGTTGTCTTAAATTTGCTATACCTTCACTCCTGATATGTTCAATGGGAGAAATAATCCAGGGCTCCAGTCGTTGTGGTAGGTATTAAATGAAATAATTGATGTAAAGCACTTAGCATAGTACCTGTCTTATTAATAAGCGCTCAATAAATAACAGTCCACTAGACGACATCTCCAAAGCAGTGAGTACAAGTCTACCCACTGAGGTACCGAAGAAAATATTAAACACTGAATTTGTCTATTATTTAAAAATTATGTTTATACATATACAAAATTTTAAATAAATGTAAACATGTAATCATGTCATATACGCTGAGTGTGGGGGGCATTTATACGTCTTTCCTTTTTGCTTGCCTCATCCCTATCTCTTTCTCTCTCTTTCCCCCAGATCATCTCCCCCTCCCCACCACAAGCAAACATACCCCACCTCTACCTCATGTTAGAATCCTAGTATGCATCTGCATTGCATTGCATTAATTCATTAAATCTCTTTTGTGTCTTCTCAAGAAAGTATAAAATATATGGGTATAGTATTTTGTGTATATCATATTTAAGTAAACAGACAAAAATCAAGAATTCCTTCTTGGATTTTTTGTTTTAACTCTGCGGAGTCTTCTGCCTACTCTTGGGAGTTCTGTGACAATGTGAAGGCACTCTTTTAAACACTTCATTTGGACCTACTAAAGAGGCAGCTGGCCAGTACAGTAAGTCCCCTACATACGAATCTTCAAGTTGAGAACTTTCAAAGATGTGAACATGCGTTCCGTCAACGTCAGGCATGAGTGACATTGCAGCTTGCCCTCCGTCTCCTACTGCTGACGATCCTTCAGCTCTACCATCTCCCACCTCCTCTCCCTCCTCCAGTCAGTAACTCTTCTTGCCTCTTCACTCGATGCCAGCTGTTGTACTGCACTACCGTACTTTTCAAGGTACTGTACCTTGAAAAAGATTTAAAATGTTTTCTTTGTTTTTTTATGTTTGTTTGTTTTTTATGTATTATTTGTGTGAAAAGTATTATAAACCTATTACAGTACAGTACTATATAGCTGATAGTGTTAGTTGGGTACCTAGGCTAACTTTGTGGGACTTATGAACAAATTGGACTTATGAATGCACTCTCAGAATGGAACTTGTTCATATGTAGGGGACTTACTGTATATTAACCTCAATCCTCTAACTTGCACAGTTAGAAAGAAGTATGACCACTCTCTGCCTAATGAATCCTCATTCCAGGACCTCACTGAGGTTATTAGGTTGCAGCCTCCTTGGGTACACTTATGGGGTGGCTGCAATACTAATGTACTTTTTCTGCTCGATTCAGTTAGGTGCCTGACAGTTGTGTACAGTGGAGTGAGGGATGCCAAGGAGAGAAATTGGCACCTCACTATGTTTTTCCCTGCCCTAACCCTCAAGTGTTCCAGTGGCTTCTGTCAAGTCAAGAGGCAAGGCTGCACAATTAGAGGCAAGGAGTCCAATGTGTTAGTGTTAGACCTATTGACAAAAGGGTGCTTATGGTTTCTCTCATTTTAAAATTTTCTATCTTGACAGATTTTCAATGTCTTTATATGTTCCATGATTTTTTTAATTTTTATTTTGAGACAATTGGAGATTCACATGCAATGGTACGAAATACTGCAGAGAGATTCAGTGTGCACTTTACCCAGTTTCCTCCAATGAAAAACTATAGTAAAGTATCGGGACCAGGATATTGGCATTGATTCAGTGACGATTTAGAACCTTTCCATCACTACAGTGATACCTACTGTTGCCCTCTTACGGCCACAGCCACTTCCCTCCCAACTCCCACTCCCCTATTTAATTTTTTTTTTTTTTGGTGGTACGCAGGCCTCTCACTGTTGTGGCCTCTCCCGTTGCGGAGCACAGGCTCCGGATGCGTGGGCTCAGTGGCCATAGCTCACGGGTCCAGCCACTCCTTGGCATGTGGGATTTCCCGGACCGGGGCAGGAACCCGTGTCCCCTGCATCGGCAGGCGGACTCTCAACCACTGCGCCACCAGGGAAGCCCAGCAGTATTATTGAACATCTTTTTAAGTATTCATTTGCCATATGTGTATCCTCTTCAATTAAATGTCTAGTCATGTCTTTTGCCCATTTTCTAATTGGATTCTTATTTAACTGTTGAGTTTTGAGTGTTCTTTATGCATTCAAGATTCTAGTTCTTTGTTGGGTATACAGTTTTCAAATGTTTTCTCCCAGTCTGCAGTTTTTCTTTTATTCCTCTTAACAGAGGCTTTCACAGAGTAAAACCTTGTAATTTTGATGAAGTTGAATTTATCGATTTTTCCTTTTATGAATTGTGCTTTTGATGTTAATTCTAAGGATTCTTTGCTTAGCCCTAGATCTCAAAGATTTTCTTCTATTTTTTTCTAAAAGTTTTATAATTTTACGTTTTAAATTTAAGTCCATGATCCATTTTAAGATAATTGTTGTATAAGGAGTGAGATTTAGGTCAAGGTTCATTTCTTACCTATAGATGTCCAATTTCTCCAGCATCGTTTGTTGAAAAAGTCATCTTTCCTCTATTAAATTGTCTTTGTACCTGTCTCAAAACTCAGGTAGGCATATTTGGTGGGTCTATTTCTGGGTTCTTTATTCTGTTCTGTTTGCTAATGTATCTATCACTCTGCTAATACCACACTATCTTGATTGCTGTAGATATATAGATTGATTCCTCCCTCTTTGCTCTTTATTCAAGATTGTTTTAGCTATTCTAGGGACTGTGCCTTTCTATACAAATTTTAGAACAAGCTTATGTCTCCAAAAATACCTTGCTGATATTTTGATAGAAATTGCATTAAAACTACAGATCAACTTCCAGAGTATTGACATCTTTACTATGCTGTGTCTTCAAATATATGAATGTATCATGTACCTAGATCTTAACTGATTTCATGCATTAGTATTTTGTCCTTTTCACCATACAGATCCTGTAAAAATTTTGGTAAGTTTATATGTAAATATTTCATTTTAGTTGTATGATTTTAAATGGTATTGTGTTCTTGATTTTGGTTTCTGTAATGTTAGTTTGTGGTATATAGAAATGTAACTGATTGCTGAGCATCCTATGACCTTGCTTAATTAAACTATTAGTTCCAGGAATTTCTTCTTGTAGATTCCTTGGGATTTTCTACATAGACAATCATTTCATCTGCAAATAGGAACACACTTATTTACTTATTTCCAATTTTTAGGCCTTTTATTTCTTTATCTATCCTTATTAAACTGGGTAGGAATTCTAATACTACACTGGATTAAAGTGGTGAAACCAGAAACCCTTGCCTTGTTCCTTTTCTTAGAGGTAAAGCATCTAGTTTCTCACCTTTAAATAGGATGTTTGCTGTAGGCTTTTATAAATGTTCTTTACCAAGTTGAGGAAGTTCTCTATTCTGAGTTTTCTGAGAGTTTTTATGATGAATGGGGGTTGGATTTTGTCAACTGCTTTTTCTGTCAGTTCATATGATTATATGATTTCTTTCATTATACTTTTGACATGTTGGTTTACACTAATTTTCAAATGTTGAACCAGCCTTGCACACCTGGAATAAATCCAACTTGATCATGCAGTCTCTCTTCTTTGGCACTTACAAATTTAGGATTGTAATGCCTTCTTTGTGGATTGATCCTTCTAGTTTTATGTAATGACTCTCTTTGTCTTTAGTAATTTTCTTCACTCTGAAGTTCACTTTTTCTGATATTAATATGGCTTCTCCTATTTTTTTATGATTAATGTTTGCACTATTTTTCTATCCTTTTACTTTCAATTTGTCGATGTCATATTTAAAGGGAGTTACTTGTAGAAAATATGTTTTCGGATCATGTTTGCTTTTTAATCCACTCTGCAAATCTTTGTCTTTCGATTAACGTATTTACAACATTTATATTTAAGGTAATTATTGATATGTTTGGGCTTAAGTCTGCCACTTACCTGTTTTCTGTTGTTTCCTCTTTTTCTTGTTCCTCTGTTTCTTCTTTCCCACCTTCCCTTGGGTTATTTGAATGTTTTTCTTTTTGTAGGATTCCGTCTTCATTTATTTATACTATTTTTGAATATATCAGTTTGTAAAGTTTCTTAGAAGTTAACTCTAGGTATTACAATATGCATATGTCATTTATCATAGTATACTGTTATCAATGTTTTACTACCTTGAGTGAAGTATAAAACACCTCACTTCCTTTAAGTTCCCTTTACCTTACCTACTTTTATTTTATTTTATTTTATTTTTTTACGTCTTTATTGGAGTATAATTGCTTTACAATGGTGTGTTAGTTTCTGCTTTATAACAAAGTGAATCACTTATACATATACATATGTTCCTATATCTCTTCCCTCTTGCATCTCCCTCCCTCCTACCCTCCCTATCCCACCCCTCCAGGCGGTCACAAAGCACTGAGCTGATCTCCCTGTGCTATGCGGCTGCTTCCCACTAGCTTTCTACCTTACGTTTGGTAGTGTATATATGTCCATGCCTCTCTCTCGCTTTGTCACAGCTTACCCTTCCCCCTGCCCATTTCCTTAAGTCCATTCTCTAGTAGGTCTGTGTCTTTATTCCTGTCTTACCCCTAGGTTCTTCATGACATCTTTTTTTTCTTTTTTCTTAAATTCCATATATATGTGTTAGCATATGGTATTTGTCTTTCTCTTTCTGACTTACTTCACTCTATATAACAGACTCTAGGTCCATCCACCTCATTACAAATAGCTCAATTTCGTTTCTTTTTATTATGGCTGAGTAATATTCCATTGTATATATGGGCCACCTCTTCTTTATCCATTCATCCGATGATGGACACTTAGGTTGTTTCCATCTCCGGGCTATTGTAAATAGAGCTGCAATGAACATTTTGCTACATGACTCTTTTTGAATTATGGTTTTCTCAGGGTATATGCCCAGTAGGGGGATTGCTGGGTCATATGGTAGTTCTATTTGTAGTTTTTTAAGGAACCTCCATATTGTTCTCCATAGTGGCTGTACCAATTCACATTCCCAGCAGCAGTGCAAGAGTGTTCCCTTTTCTCCACACCCTCTCCAGCATTTTTTGTTTCTAGATTTTTTGATGATGGCCATTCTGACTGGTGTGAGATGATATCTCATTGTAGTTTTGATTTGCATTTCTCTAATGATTAATGATGTTGAGCCTTCTTTCATGTGTTTGCTGGCAGTCTGTATATCTTCTTTGGAGAAACGTCTATATAGGTCTTCTGCCCATTTTTGGATTGGGTTGTTTGTTTTTCTGTTATTGAGCTGCATGAGCTGCTTATAAATTTTGGAGATTAATCCTTTGTCAGTTACTTCATTTGTAAATATTTTCTCCCATTCTGAGGGTTGTCTTTTCTTCTTGTTCATGGTTTCCTTTGCTGTGAAAAAGCTTTGAAGTTTCATTAGGTCCCATTTGTTCATTTTTGTTTTTATTTCCATTTCTCTAGGAGGTGGGTCAAAAAGGATCTTGCTGTGATTTATGTCATAGAGTGTTCTGCCTCTGTTTTCCTCTAAGAGTTTGAGAGTTTCTGGCCTTACATTTAGGTCTTTAATCCATTTTGAGTTTATTTTTGGGTATGGTGTTAGGGAGTGATCTAATCTCATACTTTTACATGTACCTGTCCAGTTTTCCCAGCACAACTTACTGAAGAGGCTGTCCTTTCTCCACTGTACATTCCTGCCTCCTTTATCAAAGATAAGGTGACCATATGTGCGTGGGTTTATCTCTGGGCTTTCTATCCTGTTCCATTGATCTATGTTTCTGTTTTTGTGCCAGTACCATACTGTCTTGATTACTGTAGCTTTGTAGTATAGTCTGAAGTTAGGGAGCCTGATTCCTCCAGCTCCGTTTTTCATTCTCAGGATTGCTTTGGCTATTCGGGGTCTTTTGTGTTTCCATACAAATTGTGAAATTTTTTGTTCTGGTTCTGTGAAAAAATACCAGTGGTAGATTGATAGGGATTGCACTGAATCTGTTTATTGCTTCGGGTAATAGAGTCATTTTCACAATGTTGATTCTTCCAGTCCAAGAACATGGTATATCTCTCCATCTATTTGTATCATCTTTAATTTCTTTCATCAGTGTCTTCTAATTTTCTGCATACAGGTCTTTTTTCTCCTTAGGTAGGTTTATTCCTAGATATTTTATTCTTTTTGTTGCAGTGGTAAATGGGAGTGTTTTCTTTATTTCACTTTCAGATTTTTCATCATTAGTGTATAGGAATGCCAGAGATTTCTGTGCGTTAATTTTGTATCCTGCTACTTCACCAAATTCATTGATTAGCTCTAGTAGTTTTCTGGTAGCAGCTTTAGGATTCTCTACGTATATTATCATGTCATCTGCAAACAGTGACAGCTTTACTTCTTCTTTTCCGATTTGGATTCCTTTTATTTCCTTTTCTTTGATTGCTGTGGCTAAAACTACCAAAACTATGTTGAATAAGAGTGGTGAGCGTGGGCAACCTTGTCTTGTTCCTGATTTTAGTGGAAATGCTTTCAGTTTTTCACCATTGAGGACGATGTTGGCCGTGGGTTTGTCATATATGGCCTTTATTATGTTGAGAA
Organism: Lagenorhynchus albirostris; assembly: GCF_949774975.1. Taxonomy (NCBI): domain Eukaryota; kingdom Metazoa; phylum Chordata; class Mammalia; order Artiodactyla; family Delphinidae; genus Lagenorhynchus; species Lagenorhynchus albirostris. The sequence goes on from NC_083116.1 coordinate 23,102,888, forward strand.
AAGTTCCCTCTATGCCTACTTTCTGCAGGGTTTTTATCATAAATGGGTGTGGAATTTTGTTGAAAGCTTTCTCTGCATCTATTGAGATGATCATATGGTTTTTCTCCTTCAATTTGTTAATATGGTGTATCACGTTGATTGATTTGCATATATTGAAGAATCCGTGCATTCCTGGGATAAACCCCACTTGATCATGGTGTATGATCCTTTTAATGTGCTGTTGGAATCTGTTTGCTAGTATTTTGTTGAGGATTTTTGCATCTATGTTCATCAGTGATATTGGCCTGTAGTTTTCTTTTTTTGTGACATCCTGTCTGGTTTTGAAATCAAGGTGATGGTGGCCTCGTAGAATGAGTTTGCAAGTGTTCCTCCCTCTGCTATATTTTGGAAGAGTTTGAGAAGGATAGGTGTTAGCTCTTCTCTAAATGTTTGATAGAATTTGCCTGTGAAGCCAACTGGTCCTGGGCTTTTCTTTGTTGGAAGATTTTTAATCACAGTTTCAATTTCAGTGCTTGTGATTGGTCTGTTCATATTTTCTATTTCTTCCTGATTCATTCTTGGCAGGTTGTGCATTTCTAAGAACTTGTCCATTTCTTCCAGGTTGTCCATTTTATTGGCATAGAGTAGCTTGTAGTAATCGCTCATGATCTTTTGTATTTCTGCAGTGTCAGTTGTTACTTCTCCTTTTTCATTTCTAATTCTATTGATTTGAGTCTTCTCCCTTTTTTTCTTGATGCGTCTGACTAATGGTTTATCAATTTTGTTTATCTTCTCAAAGAACCAGCTTTTAGTTTCATTGATCTTTGCTATCGTTTCCTTCATTTCTTTTTCATTTATTTCTGATCTGACTTTTATGATTTCTTTCTTTCTGCTAACTTTGGGAAGTTTCTGTTCTTCTTTCTCCAATTGCTTTAGGGGTAAGTTTAGATTGTTTATTTCAGATGTTTCTTGTTTCTTCAGGTAGGCTTATATTGCTGTAAACTTCCCTCTTAGAACTGCTTTTGCTGCATCCCATAGGTTTTGGGTCATCGTGTCTCCATTGTCATTTGTTTCTAGGTATTTTTTTATTTCCTCTTTGATTTCTTCAGTGATCGCTTTGTTATTAAGTAGTGTATTGTTTAGCCTCCATGTGATTGTATTTTTAACAGATCTTTTCCTGTAATTGATATCTAGCCTCATAGCCTTGTGGTCAGAACAGATGCTTGATATGATTTCAATTTTCTTAAATTTACCAAGGCTTGATTTGTGACCCAAGATATGATCTATCCTGGAGAATGTTCCATGAGCACTTGAGAAAAATGTGTATTCTGGTGTTTGTGGATGGAATGTCCTATAAATATCAATTAAGTCCATCTTGTTTAATGCATCATTTAAAGCTTGTGTTTCCTTATTTATTTTCATTTTGGATGATCTGTTCATTGGTGAAAGTGGGGTGTTAAAGTCCCCTACTATGAATGTGTTACTGTCGATTTTCCCTTTTATGGCTCTTAGTATTTGTCTTATGTATTGAGTGCTCCTATGCTTTGTTAGCCACGGCTCACACCCGTCTCTGGAGCTCCTTTAAGCAGCTCTCTTAATCCCCTGTCCTCGCGCACCAGGAAACAAAGAGGGAAGAAAAAGTCTCTTGCCTCTTCGGTAGCTCCAGACTTTTCCGCGGACTCCCTCCTGGCTAGCCGTGGTGCACTAACCCCCTGCAGGCTGTGTTCATGCTGCCAACCCCAGTCCTCTCCCTGGGATCCAACCGAAGCCCGAGCCTCAACTCCCAGCCCCTCCTGCCCCGGTGGGTGAGCAGACAAGCCTCTCGGGCTGGTGAGTGCCGGTCGGCACCGATCCCCTGTGCGGGAATCTCTCCGCTTTGCCCTCCGCACCCCTGTTGCTGCGTTCTCCTCCATGGCTCCAAAGCTTCCCCCCTCTGCCACCCATAGTCTCTGCCTGCGAAGGGGCTTCCTAGTGTGTGGAAACTTTTCCTCCTTCACAGCTCCCTCCCACTGGTGCAGGTGCCGTCCCTATCCTTTTGTCTCTGTTTATTCTTTTGTCTTTTGCCCTACCCGGGTAGTGGGGAGCTTCTTGCCTTTTGGGAGGTCTGAGGTCTTCTGCCAGCGTGTTCTGTAGGAGTTGTTCCACGTGTGGATGTATTTCTCGTGTATCTGTGGGGAGGAAGGTAATCTCCGCGTCTTACTCTTCTGCCATCTTCCCCTCTAGGATCCTACCTTACCTATTTTTAAATATTAAGTATTCCCCCTACATACATTGAATTCCACATCAGATAGTGTAATTTTTGCTTCAAACATCAAATTTTATTTAAGAAACTCCTTGGAATTGGGGTAGCCTATTATATATTATCATATTTGTAGTCATTTTGATATTCTTTCTAAACTTCCAGGTCTTCTTTTATGATTACCAATCTGCCTAGAAAATTTTCTTTAGCTATCCTTCCAGGGTAGGTTTTCTCTACCAACAAATTCTCTTAGTTTTCCTTCACCTGAGAATATCTTTATTTCCCCTTCAGTCCTGAGTTGTTTTTGTTTTGTTTTGTTTTGTTTTGTTTTGTTACTGGATATAGAATTTTCAGTCAACATATTTTTTCTTTCATCACTTCCTCTGGCCTCATTTCAGATAAGAAGTCTGCTGTCGTTCAATTTGGTTTTCCCCTCCAAGTCATGTGTCACTTCTCTCTGCTTGCTTTGAAAATTTTTTCTTTGTTTTCCGTTTTCATAAGTTTAACTATCATGTGCCTTGGTGTGGACTTATTTGGACTTATGCTGTTTGGGTTCACAGTTTCTTGAATCTATAGGTGTACTTATTTCACTGTTTCTTGGGGAACAGAACTACCCTGTTTCCCAGTCCCTTGCTCTTTGCTGTTGGGTGGGTGTGGAGGTTCCACTCCCTGCTCATTCCAGGGGTGCGGGGAGTGCTTAGTCTTACTGATGTTGGGAGATGGAAGCTCAGCTCCTCACTGAGCCCTGCTGAGAACTGGTGAAGTGGAGGGGGGTGGGTGAAGCAGAGTGGTGATTAGCTTCTCATCGAATCATCTCATTAGGTCTCCGAGTTTGTGGATGCGGGTGGAGGCACAGCTCATCCCGGGACCACACTGACACTACCGCTGCAGGGAAATCAAGGTATAGCACCTGCTTCTGCCATACTGAGAACGGAAGATCAGCTTCCCACTTGGCCGCACTGAAACAGTGAGGGTGGGGAGAGGTGGGGTGGTTTTTCTCTTGGCGTTTGGCTGAAATAGGGTGAGTATTGAGAGAAAGGTTTTCTGTTGTTTGGCCTCCCTTCTCCAGATCCTTTGCCTAGAGGGGACAGGCTTTTCTTGGAACTCTTATTTTCTGAGCTTATTGAAGGTTCCTTGTTAGAGCTTCTGCAGTTCCTTGTCTGGAATATATGGGACACAATAAGGAAACTCAGGGAACTCACCACCCTGTCTTTCCTCAAATTCTGAGAACCTTAGTCCTTCCAACTTCTCTCCATCTTTCAGAGACTTCCTTTACTTGTTTCCTGTGCTATGTTCGAGGGCTTTTTAGTTCTAAGAGTTGAGGGCCTGCAAGGAATAGGGGTGTTCTCTCTTTGCCAGAACTGAAAGTCTTCCTTCCTGTATCTCCATGATGTTTTGCAGTTACAATACTCATCCTCCACTACTGCAGACATAAGGGCATTGCGTTATGACTTGGGGGTGATAGTAAGTAGGGATTACCACTCTACTGTCTGTGGTACCACTTTCCCCAGAGCATACAAAGCCCTCTCCTTGTTCTTGTGAGGTATGGGTAATGAGTATTATCTTCTCACATGAAACGTAGGAGGAAGATATAGCACATGTCCTTGTTTTTCTAAACCAAATTGCATTTGAATCCAAACTGCATACACCTGGCTGGTAGAAAGCCCAACATCAGTAATTTCAAGGATTCTTTCCCCTTTCCATGAGATAGTATTAGATTTCAATGCATACTTGGTCCCAGGAAAACAGAGATGGATGTAGTCTCTAGCTTTTCTTTGCTATGGATACCCCCATGGTTCATTCTATGACAGGATGACATCAGGATGACCTACACTGGTCCTTGTTAATCTGTCTGGCTGTTGTGCCAGAAAAGCTATAGGCCTTGCCGCTGATCATAGGCTGAATTCTAGAATCTTTCACAGCTGCTCTTAGCATCTTTACGCATGGCGTCCAACTTCACAGATGTCCACAGCCGTGTCCCACCATTTTTGGTGATGCAAAGAAATAAGGCTTAAATCTCTATCACTAGCAGAACCTTTCACTCAATCCCTGACATATCCCTAATCTCTGAGAGGTGGATAAGAGCATGGAATATGGATTCAGACTATTTGGGTTCAAATCCTGCATCCATCACTTACTACTTCATTGACTTTAGACAAAATTATAACTCTCCAAGCCTTGTTTTCCCTCATCTACAAAATAGTAGCTACCCTATTATAACAGTGGATTAAACAAGATAATATTTGTAAAATTGCTGCAACGATGCTTGATAGTATAATAATATAAGCAAAGGTGTAAGCTTATATAGTAAAAGTTCTATACACTTACTAGGTACAATTTCTCTGCCTAGGCCATGCTGCTTTGGCATCGAGCTGATCATAGCCTCTTTAATTGCTAAGGCTTTCACAATATTCGCCTGGATAGGGGTCCATTTTCAGGGTAACCCTGAAGTACACCAAAGATGTTACTCTCCTACCTGCAACACACCCTGCCCTGAGCTGGGTGAGAAGAGCCTAGACCAGTGCTTCTCAAAGAGTGGTCCCCAACCATCTGCATCAACTCTTTAGGGATACAGCCAAGGTACATGTATATTTATTAAGTTGCCCCTGTCATTTTAATATACACTAAAGTTTGCGAACCTCTTCTCTACATTCTCTGTGCCATTTCACACATCGTTGCCTCTTTCTGAACTGTCCATGCCCCCCACCCCAACTTGTGGGAGCAAAATGCAGCTGTCTCCATGAAGCCATCCCTAATTTCATTTTCATCACCACCAGCCCATGCAACCGTCTTCTGTTGCTATGAGATGAATGATATGGGGAAGAATCAGAACTGGGGTGCAGGGGAGTGTTGGGGAACACTGGAATGCAGCACCGGGACTAGAGTGGTGTAAATGACCCATGGTTTGTACTTGGAATTTGTGCAATTTGAGGTGACATTGCAAAAAGGGTGAGGGAAGCAGGAAGAAAAATCAGCAAACAGGGCAGGGGAAGGGAGGAGGAAGCAGCAACAAAGCAGCTCCCATGGGCTCCCCTGATTGGTCAGAAACGTAAATTCATTTTCCCATGCATCCACCCACCAAGCATCATGTATACTTTTGTTAGGAGGAGAGGTGTGTGTGCAGAATGGGTATCAACCACCAGCCTCATAGAGCCACATTATCACTGTGTAACTGAGCATGCCTGGCTACGAGCCTGCCACTGGACTGGCTGCCCTGACACAGCAGAGCAAAGCATGAAACACCCACTTCCGGAGATTAAGCCCTCCCTCTGAACGCTTATACTTGTTCATCATTTGTCCTTGTGGTTGCCTCCTTCTGGAAGGTTCTTTATCTTCATGGCTGCTTGTGAAAGTCTTGTCCATCCCTCAGGACCTCTCCCTAAAGCCCCGGGGGACTATGCCCAAGCACATGAGACTCTGGGACTGAGAGTTGAGGACAGTACCTAGGAGCAGGGAGGAAGCTGCCCCTCCCCTTGACACTTCCTCTCCACCTTCTCAGGGCTCTGAGTTACAATGGAAGCGAGCACCTCCACGGAACACCCTTTCTCCCATGTCAGCTCAGCCTGCCATGTTCTCAAGGCAGTACCTGATCAAGGTGTCCCAGACATTTCCCTGACCAGAGTGTGGGGCCCCGGGGATCTGCATTCAGAAGGCATCCTTCAGGCCACTGCACTGCAGGAGATCAGAGACCTCAATTTGAGGAGAAAAAATATATGTACCTCTATTTGGTTGAAACTGTTTAGGTTCCAGCAGAGGGGCTGCCCGGCTGCTGTTCTAAGAGTGGCAAAATATCCCCAGTCATTTAGTGGGGAGCTAGGTCAGAAGCACATGGCCAGCTCGGGGTCCTAGAGCGAGGCCCCCAGCACATCCCAGGCCCAACAAATCCATCCACGCAGCCGGCGTGTCCTCCCTCCCACCAGCTCCCCGCCCGCTCCCCCCCGCCGCCTCCGAACCCTCACCTTCGACCCCCGCGTCGTCCTCGTCCCACACCGACTTCGCTCCCGCCGCGCCAGCGGTGGCGCTTCCCGCCCTCGCTTCGATTCGCGCCGCCACCTAGCCGCCGCGCGCCGCCTGCGCTCCGCTCCCCCCGGCCACCTCTCCTCGCCCGGCCCGGCCGCCCTCGCCTTCGTCGCCGCCGCGCCCCGGACTCTGTTGGCTCCGCGCCGCGCGGCCGCCCCGGTCCCCCGCCGCCGCCACTCGCCCGCCGTCCACCATGGCGAGGCAAACAGGTAGCAGGAAGCGGAAAGCGCCGGCGCTCGCGGCGGGTGGGGACGGGCCGCTGCCTCCCAAGAAGCCCAAGCGGCCGGCGGCGCTGCGCTCGCTGCTGCACTACCTGAAGGGCCGCGAGGTGGGGGCGCGGGGCCGCGCCGGGCTCCCGGGCTTCGAGGGCAAGCTGCGCGGCTACGCGGTGCGGAAGCTGCCCGAGCTGCTGAGGGAGCGCGAGCTGGCGCTGGGCACCCTCAACAAGGTGTTCGCGTCGCAGTGGCTGAACGCCAGGCAGGTGGTGTGCGGCACCAAGTGCAACACGCTCTTCGTGGTGGACGTGCAGTCGGGCCACATCACGCGCATCCCCCTGATGCGGGACCGCGGGCCCGCGTCGGCCCGCGCCCAGCCGAGCTGCGGCATCCACGCCATCCAGCTGAATCCCTCCAAGACGCTTCTGGCCACCGGGGGCGAGAACCCCAACAGCCTGGCCGTCTACCAGCTGCCCACGCTGGACCCCGTGTGCCTGGGCGACCGCCACGGCCACAAGGACTGGATCTTCGCCATCGCCTGGATGAGCGACACGGTGGCCGTGAGTGGCTCCCGCGACGGCACCGTGGCGCTCTGGAAGATGGACCCCGACATGTTCCACGGCAGCATCGCCTGGCACAACGACGCGGGCCTCCCCCTGTACGCCCACATCCGTCCCAGGGACGTGCAGACCATCCCCAGGGCCAGCACCAACCCCAGTAACCGCAAGGTGCGGGCCCTGGCCTTCAGCGGCAAGAACCAGGAGCTGGGAGCCGTGTCCCTGGACGGCTACTTCCACCTGTGGAAAGCCCAGAGCAACCTGTCCAGGCTGCTGTCCATCAGGCTGCCCTACTGCCGAGAGAACGTGTGCCTGACCTACTGCGACGAGTTGTCCCTGTACGCGGTGGGCTCCCAGTCCCACGTCTCCTTCCTGGATCCGCGGCAGCGCCAGCAGAACATCCGGCCCCTGTGCTCCCGAGAGGGCGGCACGGGTGTGCGCTCCCTGAGCTTCTACCAGCACATCGTCACCGTGGGCACGGGCCACGGCTGCCTGCTCTTCTATGACATCCGCGCGCAGACGTTCCTGGAGGAGAGGGCCTCGGCCAGCCCGCACTTCTCTCCGGGGCCCGCAGGGAGGAAGCTCAAGCTCACCTGTGGCAGAGGCTGGCTCAACCACGATGACCTGTGGGTGAACTACTTCGGTGGCATCGGCGAGCTCCCCAACGCGCTCTACACGCACTGCTACAACTGGCCCGAGATGAAGCTCTTCGTCGCTGGGGGGCCTCTCCCTTCCGGCCTCCACGGGAACTATGCCGGCCTCTGGAGCTAAGGATGGCCTCCGTGTCCTCAAAGTGCCCAGATACACCTTCCAGTCCCCTCTCGATTTCCTCCTTCACTCTGTGTTTGTGCTTTTACTCTGTGTGGCTTTTATCTTCCAGGTGGAAAGGGCCCAACTTACCTCTGCTCAGTGTATTAGGCAAAGAGAGAGAAAGAAAGAGGGCGGGCTAGAGAGTGAGGTGTCCTTCAGGCAGTCAAAACTTTGCTTTAATAATTTTCTACACCTGTCCAACACTATTGTTTTGAATTATACAAAAATTTTTGACATTCTTAGATCTGTTCACTCTGAGTCATTTACATATTCTCTCTTGAAGGCCAGGCAGTCATGGTTTTACAATTATGTATATTTTCTTTTTCTTTTATTATTTTTTTGTTACTAGTATCACAATGATGCTGTTTTGGTTATTTTTCAGTGCAGATAGATGGTATATTAAGAACACTCTTAAAAACAGTTTGTACATCTGTTCTGGAAAGCTAGCTGTCGTTTTATAGCATTGTTCCAGTGGGAGGATGCATTCCAAGTTCTAGATTACCGGCTTTTGGAAGCATTCCATTTGTAAATTGTAGTCTTCATGTTTGTAGTTTGTAAGTTGTTGGTGCTAAACACGCTTTTTAAAAACTTCATTCACTTTGAAAAAAAAGTTGTTATACAATCTTGTTTTTTGTACCAGAATCTCATTTGGTCAGAACACTTTAGGAACGCAGGGGCTCTGCTGATTGAATGTTTAGAGTTAATCTGAAAACCAAATCAATCTTTTTCTCCTTAAACCCTTATTTAAGTTTTCTCATTCCAAAACCCATAAGTGAATATGTATTTTTTCACTTCTTGCCTTAGTACTATTAAGACTTGTGAGTATATTTGAATGTTTGTTAAGGAACTTGCACAGAGTTTCAGTGCCATCATTCAAAACAGGGATTCCAAGTGTGAAAATGTAGAACGTATTGCAGGCTGGGCAGAATGTATAGTGATGCAGGGTATAGACTGGATATTTTTGCTGTTGCTGTTTTCAATACCAAATATTATATTTGAACATACTTAAATTTTCTAATTCTGCTTAACAGTTAAAGTCACAGGAAAAAACTGCAAAAAAGGAAAATGAGCCCGTCCCAACTCCTTCTGATAAGATTCTTAATTTGTAAAGTCCCATTTATTAAGATTTAATTTTGTCAATTTCAAAGATTCTTACCTAAAGTAGAATAAATATATTGTTAAAAAATAGTAGTGATGTTATGACCCTCAATATAATAATATACGATTATCAAGGACACAGGAAGTTTATTTCAAGAAGATGGGGTGGAAAATAAAAGTAAATGGGATTAGGTTGAAGAAAAGTATCGATACTTTGGAGCATAGACAAATACAAAGAAAGCATGGATTGTTAGGAAAACACGTTGTACTTCTCCATATATGAGAATATTGGAAGTGAGAGGGGAGACTGGCCCTTCCTCACAACTGGCCAGGTTGTGCTGACCTTGTATTAGTATTGTGGCATGTCTGTTTTTCCTTAAATGTTTTGGCACTCAGATGCTGGCTTGGTGTCCACTACATGCTGTTCAATTGCAAATCTGAACCAACTGAGTAATATACTGAGTGGTACTAAAAGGGAGTTAAGAAATACAGGAAAAAAAAGCAGTTTTTGTTTACAGAGATTGTTTTAACAGGTTTATATAGTTGTTGTTATATAGCAGTAAAATGTATTTGTGTGCATGTATGTGTCTCCAAGTCAGTTATAAGTGTCTTAAGAGCAGAGAATGTAAGTGTCATCTTTATATTCTCACATTTCTCCACTAATGCCTAGCAAATCATAGGCAATCAGTAAATATTTACTGAATGAATGTATTTGCCTCTGGAGACCTAAAGTTCAAGGCTATGAAAAAATAAGTAAATGCATAAATAAGAGTAAAAATTTTACTCTTAAATAGTATAGAATATTGTTGTTTTCCTGCCTTTTTACCATAAAATTTGCCCTAATTCATTTCTAGGTCAGGCCATGGTGCTTATCCATTCATAAACTTTCCATATGTGATACCAGAAGATAAAGGAAAATGTATACATTTTAGATGGCACTGGAATTTAGTATTTCCACCTGCAAATACTTAAGTTTGAAGATTCCTTTAAAATATTTTGTTTTTTACAAAATTAGTTTTGAAAGATCTTTTTTGTAGGCAGTTTCTCTTTCTACTTTGTGTGTGTGTGTGTGTGTGTGTGTGTGTGTGTGTGTATTTGCTGAAAACTTTTTCAAACATTACCCAAGAACTTCACCAAAGTATTCACTGCCTGTCTTCTTGTAGGTTATAGGGTATTTTTATGGTACTTTGTCATCGTTTTGGGACATTGGGAGAACATTTTCAGAGGAAGTGACGCTTTCTACGTGACGTATTATCAAGAAATAGAAGGAACATCTCTACCCTGATTTGTTCTCTGGCTTAGCCCTTAACTTCATCACTCACTCATTGTTAACCCTCTCAATTTAGGGTGTATCTCCTTGATGCCAAATCACATGGCTAGCCTTTTAAAAAACTGGATAGCCTAAGTCTGTACGTATTTATATTAGTAAAGTTTAATTATTTTGAAATATTTTCTAGTTCTGGGTCAAAGTGATCTACAGAAGTACAATTAATTGTGTAACCTGTGAGTGTGAAATAATTGAAAATGTAATTGAAAAAGTAACCATGCCAGCATTTCAATGAACCCATGCATATAGTTCACTTAAAATAAACAATGGAATACATGTCTCTAAGTACAAATAACCTATCACTGTTCCCTGAAAAACGTTAGTTACTTATAACAATGCATAAAAAAAGATTAATTCCATTTATCCCTAACTACATATTCATATATTCCTCCCCAAGTTTGTTCCTCCCCTTTACTATATGGATGAGATAATTTCTAAATTTTCTTTAAAGGGGGGAGAAAGAATTTACTAATCAAGGATATCCACTGAAATAAATTGAGATGACTACTCTGGAAAAAATTTATCTGTTAAATATACTCTAGCATTAATGATAAACAGTGTTGAATTCTCCAGAGGTTGATTTTTATCCGACTGTACTCCGTGTTGAACAAGTTGTCAAAATTTTTCCATTAATTGCTAATTTAGAGTGATTTTAGAAAGCAATTCACAAAGCCCTCCCGAATGTTTTACTGACAGCTGCCTAATCTCTGCAAGCCTTGGGTAACCCAGCTACATTAAACATGTCACCATATGAGCTGCTCAGGGATGCAGTTCAGTGAGAACGACATGTACTAAAGTCAAAGAAAGGCTTCATAGGCCATAGGTGTTTGCTTTAAGGGGTGTTATTTTAAGAGCTGCTGAAAGGGCTGCCCAGAAGTATTTCCCACTACTGGACTGCTGCAAACCCAGGAACATCTATCATCGGAGTGTGGTATCACTGAAAGGGCAGTGTGGCTACAGGACGTTGCCATGACCCTCAAGTCTCAGCTCAGACCTACTGAAACAGAATTTCCTTGTAAAAACACCATTTTAGTTGAGTGTTTTTAAATTAATCCATTCAGACACAAAAATGAGACAGCAACAATGAAACAGTACATCTGCCATAAAGGTTTATGATGTAGCAAAGGCAAAAGATACCTAATTCATTAATTATAAAAATTCACTAATGACAAGAAAAAGTAAATATTGTATTAAGGGTATATAGTATGTACAACGAGAATATGGAGAGAGTAACAATTAATTCTGCTAGAAAGGTCATGGAGAGCTCCCAGAAGAGTCAATACTTGAGCTGGGTCTGGCAAGTAAAATAAGAGTGGGCAGAGTTAATATTGGTTTGAAAGTACATTGTGAGTGCCTGGCATGTATGAGCACGGACATGCATACATACAGGACTGTTACAATTTGACCTTGTGAAATTTGAAGTGCCTGTGGGATTTCTAGATAGAAATGTCTGGTTGGTAGTTAGAAATATGATTCTGAGGCTCATAAGAGAAGTTAGGGCTAGAGCTACAGATGTAGGAATCATCGCTATAGAAATGGTACTTGGGAGAGGCTGGGAGGGGTGTACTATCTCAGAAGCAAGGTCTTCTGGTTCTCATTCCAAAACCCACCTATATTTAATAGGTCTGCACATAGATATATACATATGCATTACTATATGTCTGGCACATAGTAGGAAATTAATGACTTGTAGGCGGATGACCAAATGAATGTTTGTTCAGTGAATATTAAACACTACTTAGTGGCCACCCAAAAGTAATATTTCATTTTTTCATTTGGTAATGATCAACTTTTACCATAAATTTTCCTAATGAGTCATATTAACCAAAAGAAGGTCAGGGAAATCTACCAAATGTTGCTGTTGTAAATAAAGAAAAATCTATATTGCAGTTAGATGTTTTTGTATCCTTTGTAGAATGTAGGTCATTCTGCAGTTGGGCAAGAAGAAAGCTAAGTATTGATGATAATTTCCTTACAAATGAATTTTTTGTTTTTCCATTTTGGAGGTACAGTTCACTGAAGCAAACACGTTGATGATGTCAATGAGAGTAATGGTGCTATTTTCACCCTTTCTAATGCCATTATTGTGCTATTCTCTGTTTCAACCTAAGGCATTAATGTTTCATGTTGATTAAATTTTAACATCTAAATTGCCCTTTTATGTTACACACAAATGATAAACTTGAATGTTCCAGTCAGAGGACAGCAACTTTACTTTCCTCTAGGCTCCTAGTTAATTCATCAAATAACATCCCCCAGCACCTGAGATATGGCTCATTTTTGTTCCTCCTGCCTTACTAACCCAGAGATATAGGGTTGAGTGTGGTTTTTGTTTTTGAATTATGCCATATATGACTAAAACTAGATGCTGTTTTACACAGTAGATGCATTCCTGGACATTTGTACATGAAGCACATTTTTGAAAATGGAATCATATATTCCCTCATTGATTTACATTATAATTTTAGAAGTGTCATCTTTGTTATGGATTGATTTCCAATGGACAGTGGTTTTTAACACGTTGCCACTGCCTCCACCTCTTGAGACAAGTACTTTAGTCTTCACATATAAGCGAAGTGATGTAATGGAATCCCTTATTTCAAAGAATATTAAAGGATACTTTCAGAATGTGATAAATTAAGCCCTATTTCATTTGTGTAGAAAATGGGATTTCTTAAAATAGGACATCCTGTAATTTGATTTGCTCTGTATATATTTATCACAAGCCAGAGCAAATTCTACGATATCCTCATATGTCATGTGTAAAGAGCTCTCTTCTTTCTTTTTCTCTGGTCTTTCTTTATGAATATTGCCCTAAGCAAAGGTGTTTGGCTTATGGATACTCCCAAGGGATGATAAATAATGCTTTGTTTTTCCTCTAATTTAACCTTTTAAAAACTTGGGGTATTTGAATCAGTTTTTAAAAAGATAGTTTCAGCATAATCATGCTAGACGAACCGTGGCTCCAGAAATAATAAGAATGTAAAATGTTTCCTTAGTTGCCTTCTTAAAGATCGGGGACTTTTTTTAATTTAAATTTTTTTTCCATTGTGGTAAAACACACACACGCAATTTACCATCTTACGCATTTTTAAGTGTACAGTTCAGTAGTGTCAAGTATACTCACACTGTGGAACTAATCTCCATGACTTTGTCATCTCGCAAAACTGAAACTCTACACACATTAAACAAGAATTTTCCATTCCTTCCTCCCCATCAGCCCCTGGCAACCACCATTCTACTTTCTTTCTCTGAGTTTGACTACTCTAGGTACCTCATATAAATAGAATCATACAATATTTATCTTTTTTTAACTAGCTTAATTCACTTAGTGTAAGTTCCTCAAGGTTCATTCATGTTGTATCATGTCAAAACTTCTTCCTTTTAAATACTGAATAGTATTCCATTGTCTGTATATATGACATTTTTTATCCATCCATCTGTTGAGGGACACTTGGGTTGCTTTTACCTTTTGGCTATTGTGAATAATGCTGCTATGAACATATGTGTGCAATTATCTCTTCCAGACTCTGCTTTCAATTATTTTGGATATATACCCAGAAATGCAAATGCTGAATCTCATGGTAATTCTGTTTCTGATTTCTGTTTTCCATAGTGGCTATACCATTTTACATTCCCACCAACAGTACACAAGTGTTCCGATTTCTCTATATCTTCAACAACATTTGTTATTTTCTGTTTTTTTGACAGTGACATCCTCATGGGCTATGAGGTGTCAGGGGCTGTTTTTAAACTTGTTTCAATTTATAATTGATTGATACAAACATTCCAGCCCAATCCTTAAGTATTACTAGTACACTACATGTGGAACAGAACATATACTGTGGGGAGAAATCATGATGATTTAAGTATGGGCAAGGAAGTTTTGAAATATATCAAACATATAGAAAATCTGTTTTCTTTATATGTTTTTCTTTAAAAGGTACCAAGTTGGATAATTTGAAAATTAGAGTTTGAACTATCATTTTTAAAAAATTCTCAATATATTTAACCTCTAATTTATTTATTTGAACACATCTAGTGTTCCTAACTAGATGTAAGGAAAAAGTTATATCTTAAATGCTATCCTTGGTGTATTTTGAGGGGAAATACCTACAGTAAAAAATTAATTCTAGAAATAACTAGTAATTATATTCTGCCCAAGGATATGTTTCTTACAATTGACCTTAGCCTGAAGTTTCTTAGGAGTGTCTTGGGAAATAAAGTGAGTTATAAATAGAGGATATGCCACTTTCAGTGGCAGTTGATGGAGCAAAACATCATAGAAAGTTTCAACACCTGAAACTAATTTTAAACTCAGTGTTAGAGTGAGCTGCTAGAAAATCTGTTTTAAATAATAGATGAAACAAACTACCTCTTGCTATCCAGTCTGTTTTACAGGTCAGATTACATAACCAAAAGAAGCTATTTAACCTCTCAGTAAATAACTGAATATTTCAGAAAGGAACTATTCTAAAATAGGCATGTTAAAAATCTGTGTATCTGGAAAGATCTAGGCTCATTCTAGACCCTTAAAATTTTTGGTGTGTTTATAATCAGAAAAAAAATACAGGAATGTATAAAGGTGGGATGCCAAGAAATTTTTAATCTCTTTGATTTACCATCTATATTTACAAATTTTGCAACATTTTATAATGGCTAGCATTTTTTCCTGTTTTAAAGATCTCTTTGAAGCCAATTATGAATGAAGTGCTAAATCCCCAAATTTTATATTTTTTTCACACTTTACTGTCATTAGAGATTTACTTATATATTTCTAATATTGTAAGCATCTTGCAAGACCATGTTTTTTTGAATTTTTACTCCTCAATAAAGTGCATGGCATAATAAATGCCTAATATATTTTGAACAAATTGATTTTCTGATTTTTTAAGTAAAAATGAGATTTATTTGGCTTTCTTGATGGTTAGGAGCATCTCACTTCATTGTAAATGAGAACTGTAACATCTGTATATATATATAATGGAATTGGATATTTTTCATATACACTCTTCTAGATATTCTCGTTAACATTCTTTTTACCTTCAAGAGTTGGTATATTGGATTAAGAGAAGGGATACTCCTTAGTATATTCTAATTTATGGGTGCTAGTAACATGTTGTTTGCTCCCAAAATTCCAGAAGTTCACACACATCTCCACTCACCTTCAGTAATATTAGTTCAGTCAAATTCGATATTCGCCATATTAATTTCCCAATTTGTTGTTCAGCATCATATTGTGTAAAATACTGAGAGTAGCACTGATACCCTGGCCTAAAAAGATGCTTTGTTTTTTCCACTTTTATTGGCCCATTTTTGAGAAAATTTTGATTAGAAGTAACCCAGAGAACTAACATTCCATTGAGTTTCACCCTTTATAAATGCATGCTCGCATTCTGCAGAAAGTAGTTGCTATGGTTTTTTGTTTTGGTTTGGTTTTGGTTTAAATATGAGACAAACAGGAAGTGACTGAATCCCCAGAAGAAAAATCTATTTTAAACCCAAACTAGTATGGCAATTGGGAAAGTGATATTTTCACTAGCAACACTTGGTTTTGGTATTTCTACAAATTTAAAAACATTATGGGGAATTCCCTGGCGGTCCAGTGGTTAGGACTCCACGCTCTCACTGCTGAGGGCCCGGGTTCAATCCCACGTCCGGGAACTAAGATCCCACAAGCCGCGTGGCCCGGCAAATGAATGAATGATTGAATGCATAAATAAATAAATAAATAAATAAAAGCATTATGAATCATTGTACCAGATCCTACCAGGTGATCAGTTTATTCCTTGAGTATTAGTTGTAACTGCTTTGAAATAAATGGGATCTTGTTTTGATTCAAGGCTCTAAATAGTATCTCAGTGGCAAGTTTGGGAAATGTTGGCTTAGACTAAGATTATCTTCAAGACTCTTCTATGTAGTGCAGCCACTATTAATCCATTTACAAATGTCCATACATTCATATAGCATCTCATCTCTCAAATTTTTATCATCACTCACTGTGACATCACTCAGGCTTTGAGATATGGCTTTACATAGGAATTCCCTGGGTATTTCTGTCCACTATGCTACAATGCATCACCAAACATCTGACATCTAGGAGTGGCTTACTCCCCCAAGTGGATTGAAAACATTTTTTCATATCCTACAACTCAGCATTAAATAGCCCCCATTGTGTAACTATTATCTACTAGGTTTGTTTTATATTAGCTATTAAATAAAGGTGTTATTCACTGTTCTATGTCAGTTGTACTTTCAACATCTTCCTGGAATCATATTTGCCAAAAAATAAGTTGACATTTTTTAATGAGATGTAGAGTTATTAAAATTGTAAAGCCCATTTTATTAATGGGAGCCGGAAGTTAGTGTAAAATAAGAATGCTTATGTATGTAACTGCATTTAGACTTGAGATGATTATGTAAAACTTTTTTTTGGTCTTATGTTGATCCTTATTTAGCCTGTCCAAAGTGGACATATTTTATAAACTATTAAAGGTATAAGAGTTGAATCCATATAGAAAATATTTACATACTCAACAGGGCAACAAAAATGATGTAGCACTTTACTGTTAAACTAGGTCTCTTCTCAACAACCTCAAAATTCAAAAGATGAGGACTGTAGCAAGAAAATAACAGTTGAAAAAGGAAGGATCATTCAAAGAGCAAATATTATGATCGTACCTAAGTAAAAACTTATTAAAATAATTTATTGAAGTATACTTTTGAAACATAAAATACCGGTCATGGTCCCATGGATTTGGAGATACAGAAAACTTGCTAAAACATGGTAGTAATTAAAAATGTTTCTCATTTTCCAACAGGTCATTGCTAGTCATGGCTTTTTTCCCAGACATTCCTTCTTTGTATGTGTCTTTAGTTTCTCTTAAGAGGGTAAATGAGGATGATTTTTTAAGTATCTTAAAAAAACATGCCTCAGGCAAATATACAAACTACATTTTATTTCTCTGTTTTATTTTTTGCAAATATCTTTAAAATATTGTCTGTGATCCTATCAGATGAGAAACTTATTTGTTCCCTGTGTGTTTTTAACTGCAAATGGAAATAAAAGCCACAATAAATTTTTAATCACTCATATTTTCCTACAAGTTAGAAGTAAAAATGGATGGAGATAATGGAGTTTAAGTTTGGTCAGTCTTTGGACACTTGCTTCCTTTGCAGAGGTCAGCATATCTTCAAATATGGTCCTGGAACTAGCTGCACTAAATTTATCCAGGATCTTACCAAACCAAACCAAACCAGAGAAAATGCAGATTCCTGGCTGGCCCCAGAGTATGCATTTACATAATGGTTGTCGGAGATTTGGATGCCGTTTAAAATTTGAGAAGAACTGCTTTTAGCTGTTGAGTTTTCAGTTATCTGGTCTCTCTCAGAGCTCACTTTGCTCATTGCTTTTTAACCTGAGCAAATTGCATGGAAGAAAGCCAGGTATGATTTAAATGCTTAACTTCATTTGAGACTCAGGCTTTAGCTATGATGTTTTTATTCCTACTTGCTAGTGAACGGTCTAGGGAATTTTTCTGAGCTAAAGTTGCTTATGCATCCTCAGAACCTGGAAAAGTACATGGAACATAGTATATGTTCAATCAATTTTAACTGAAAGAATAAGAAAACTCAGCATTTAAATAATAAATCTCATCTAAAACATAATGTAATATGGCTCCATCACACTGTATATTTCACTTCACTTACAAATGTTATTTGATTGGATGAGTATCAATTTTTATTCAATAATGTAAAATCTTAGCATCTCACATATATTTCTCTTTATGTGTATCAGGATTGATTTATAAAATGCTCTGCTATACATTTACACTTAGGGAGGTTTTAAAAAATTTTTGCTTTGTTTTCTTTGCATTTGAATTTCTTAAGGCAATTATGCTTCATTTAAAAGCCAGTTTTACATTTTAGGAGCTGTATAAAATTTTACACATTTATTTCTATCATCCCATGATACTCATTTTAAAATGTATATCTCCAGAAACATAATAGGCCCCTTGCAATTAGAAAAGCATCTGAACTTTGAAGAATGCTTTAGAAAAACTCTCCAACCCCTTTATACCTAGCAGTGGAGTAAGAGTATGTTCCCATAAGTAGTACTTCATGATTGACAAATTGGTATGCATTGACCTTTTATCTTCTTAACATGCTTCAAAGTCTATGGCTGGGATATATGACAACAGAAGGATTATTTTCAATACGGGGTACCTGTTTTATGCTGTTTTTCTTAGAATCATCTCAAAAATTTATATTTTCCTTTAGCAATATAAGGTACTAAAAATGTTTTTTTTACTGAAATATAACACAGAAAAATGTTCACAAATCACAAGTCATAGCTCAAAGAATTCTCGCAAATTCAATGCATCCTGATAACCAACCAACAACCAGTTCAGCAAGCAGAACATTACAGGCACATCGCTACCTGCTCATGCCTCCTCCCAGTCCTACCGCCTGGCTGTTACCAAAAGGGACTGTGATGATGACTTCTACCACCACCAGTTTTACCTGTTTTGAATCTGATAAAAATGGGTTAGTGTGTGCTCTTTTCTGTCTGGCTTCTTTCACTCAGTGTTATGTCCTTGAGGTCTTGAATTTTATCAAATGTTACTGTCTGAATCTATTTTGACATAATCATGTAATTCTGTCTTTTTTTACATTACATGAAATTATTTATTTTTTAGTACTAAACCAATTTTCCTTTCCTGAAATAATCCCCTCTTGGTCCTTTTGCATTATCTTTCCATATGTTACTGGTTTGGATGTATTACTATTTTATTTATAATATCTATGTTATCAAGAGATAAAAGTCAGTAATATTTTTGTTATTATTATTATCAGTTTGGGTATCAAGTCATGCTAACCTCATAAAAGTGAGGGAGTTGTTCCTTTTTTCCTATTCTCTGGGAGATACTGGGTAAATTTGTTTAAGTACTTGGAAGAATTCACCAGCACGGCTCTCTGGCACAGAGTATATTTGTAGGAAGGTTTGTAACAACAGATTCAATTTATTTATGGAATCTAAGATGGTTAAGATTTTCTAGTTCTTCTTATGTCAATTTTACTTGACTGCAGCTTCCAAGTATAGTTTGTCCTTTTCATCTAAACTGAGAAATGTATAAAATTACTTATAATAGTCTCGTATATCTTAAATTGTATTTAAGGTATAAATTATATACAGTAAAGTACTCCAAACAAAATAACAATATACTAATAATACACTCAGACAGACACACACATGTATGTGTGCGTGCATATATATGTGTATATGCATATATACACACATGCACACACATTTATTATAATACAGATTATTTCCAACAGATTATTGCCAGAATGCTCCTTTCCCTGCTATTTGATTTTTACCATCACATGTTAGTTTTGCCTGTTTTTAAACTTCATGTAGATAGAATCATATGGAATGTATTCTTGCCTCTCACTTTTTTCACTCAACATGTGTGAGATCCATCCATATAGTTGCATGTATCACTAGGGTTTTTTTTTAATTGCTTTGGTATTATTCCACTGTAGTAATATAGCACATTATCCTTATCCATTTACTGTTGATGGATATTTTTTCTAGTTTTTGACTATTTTGTATAAAGCTGCTGTGAACATCCTTGCACATATTTTATGGTGGACATCGACTCATTTATGTTGGATATATACTCAAGAATGGAATTGCTGTATTGTAAAGTAGGCTTATGATTAGCTACAATAGGTACTAACCTTTTTTTAGAAGTTGTACTATTTTACAGTTCCATCAATGGACTTGTAAGAGAGTTCTTGTTGCTCCAAATTCTTGCCAAGTGTTGGTACTGTTGGCCCTCTTTTCCATCTGGTATGTGCGCAGTGGTATGTCATCGTGGTTTTCATTTGCACTACCCCTAACAGTGAGGACGTTTATCACCTTTTCACCTGCTTATTGTCATTTTTATTTCCTCTTATGTCAAGTGTCTCTTCAATTCTTTACCCATTTTTAAAGTGGGGTTTCCCTTTTTCTCATTTATTTATATTTTTTCTAGACATGAGAACTTTGCAAATATTGTGTATTCTGAAAAGTCTCTTAGTTCATAGCTTGCCCTTTATTTTCTTAGTAGTGTTTTACAATAAACAGAAGTTCTAACTTTTAATGAAGCGAAATTTAGCAATTAAAAAATTTTATAATTAGTGATTTTGGTGTGCTGATAAAGAATTCTTTCCTTATTCCAAGTTCATTAAGATATTCTTCTATGTTTTCCTCTAGAAGTTTTATTCTTTCAGCTCTCATATTTAGATATATGATCAATCTCCAATTATGGTATCAAGTTTATTTTCTTCCATGTAGATATTAAATTTACAAAGTACATTTTCTTTCTTTTATTAATTGCAGTGAAGTCTTTGATGAAAATCATGTGTGGGGCTCCACAGTTTGTGGACTCTATTCCATAATTTATTAGCTACCTTTGCACCAATACCAAACTGTCTTTTTTTAAAAATTTTATTTATTTTTTATACAGCAGGTTCTAATTAGTTATCTATTTTATACATATTAGTGCATATATGTCAATCCCAATCTCCCAATTCATCCCACCACCACCATCGCCCCCACCACTTCCCCCCCTTGGTGTCCATACATTTGTTCTCTACATCTGCGTCTCTATTTCTGCCCTGCAAACCAGTTCATCTATACCATTTTTCTAGGTTCCACATATATGCGTTAATATATGATATTTGTTTTTCTCTTTCTGACTTACTTCACTCTGTATGACAGTCTCTAGGTCCATCCATGTCTCTACAAATGACCCAATTTTGTTCCTTTTCATGGATGAGTAACATTCCATTGTATATATGTACCATATCTTCTTTATCCATTCATCTGTTGATGGGCATTTAGGTTGCTTCCATGACCTGGCTATTGTAAATAGTGCTGCAATGAACATTGGGGTGCATGTGTCTTTTTGAATTATGGTTTTCTCTGGGTATATGCCCAGTAGTGGGATTGCTGCGTCATATGGTCAAAATGTCTTAATTACCTTTTGCATCGTAAATCTTGAAATTTGATAGTGTAAATCCTCCAGGTTTATTCTTTTCTGCAATACAAACTTGGATATTCTTTGAACTTTTCATATCCATATTTTGAGAAACAATTTATCAATTTAAAAAGAAATCTGGGGAGGGGGATGGAATTCCCTGGTGGTCCAGTGGTTAGGACTCAGTGCTTTCACTGCCGAGGGCCTGGGTTTGATCCCTGGTCAGGGAACTAAGATCCCACAAGCCATACAGTGCAGCCTAAATAAATAAATAAATAATTTTAAAAAGAAGAAGAAAAAAAGAAATCTGGGGGTTAATTTGAATTGTGTTAAATCCATGAAATACTTGGAGAGATTTCACATATTTACAATTGTGAGCTTTTTATTCCAGGAGCATAGTATATTCCTCTATTTGTTTAAGACTTTATTTCAGTCAGTAATATTTTACAGTTTTTAGTGCAATGCACAACTTCCCTTAAATTTCTTCCTAGGTAATTGATATTTTAATAGTATTATAAATGACATTGTAAAACTTTTACCTTCCATTTCTTTAATGCTAGTATTTAGAAATACAGTCAAAAGTTGTTCATTGGCCTTGTATCCATCGAAATTGCCAATCTCTCTTCTCATTTCTAATATTTACTTTTTATGTAGGAGCTTGTGGATTATCTTCATACTCAATGATATCATCTGAGAATAAAGACAAGTTTCATTATTCTTTTCCAATCTCAATCAATACCTTTTATTTCTTTGTCTGGCTTATTTGCATTAGGTAATACCTCCAATACAATGTTGACTAGAATGGTGATAGTAAATACACTCCTCTTGTTCCCAAATTCAGAGGAAAGTTTACAATACTTCATTAAAGTATGATTCTTACTATATTTTTTGAAGATACCCCTTTTCCAATTAAGAAAATTCCCTTATATTCCTAGTTTGCTACGATTTTTTAAAAATCTTGGCTGAGTATTGAGTTTTGTCAAATGTATTGTAGTCATCTATCTAGAATTATCATATGAGTTTTTGCAGTGAATTTTATTGGTTTTCAAACATTAAACTTACCTTGCATTTCTGAAATAAATCATTGGGCTTGATTTGCTAATGTTTATTAGGATTTTTATTTTTCTGATACATATTTCAATTAGTTAATTTTGTTGTTCAGATTGTTCATATTCTTACTGATTTACTATCTGCTCATACTGTTGGTTATTGTGAAAGGTGTGTTCATATCTTACAGTGCAATACTAGATATATCTGGCTTTCCTTTTGAGCATTATCAATTTTTTTCTTTATAAGTATTTAAATTTATGTTATCAGAGGCATATACATTTGAATTTTTATATTTTTATGGTGAATTGACCATTTTACCATTTTTAAAATTTCCTTTTTTTCCAATTTTATTGAGAAATAATTGACAAACATCACTGTATAAGTTTGTCAGCATGATGCTTGGTTTAAATGTGGTACAAAATGATTATCACAATAGGTTTAGTTAACATCCATCATCTCATGTAGATACAATAAAAATAAAAGAAAAAACATTCTCCTCATGATGAGAACTCTAAAGACCTACTCTCTTAACACTTTTCCTATATATTGTACCATACAGCTATGTTGACTATAGTCTTCATGTTATACTTTACATCCCTCGTACTTATTTACCTTATAACTGGAAGTTTGTAGGTTTTTACCTCTTTTCTCCAATTCCCCAACCCCCCATCCCCCACCTCTGGTGACCACAAATCTGATCTTTTTCTGAGTTTAGTGGGGTTTTTTTGTTTTTTTGTTTTGTTTTGTTTTCGGATTCTGCATGTAAGTGAGAGCATATAGTATTTGTCTTTCTCTGTCTTATTTCACTTAGCATAATGCCTTCAAGATCCATCCATGTTGTCACAAATGGTAGGATTGCATCGTTCTTTATGGGTGAATTATATGTGTATATATAATTTCTTTCTCTTTTCTTTCTCACAACTTTTTTATTCATTCTTCTATCAATGGACACAGGTCGTTTCCATATTTAGCTATTGTAAATAATGCTGCTATGAACATGGGGGTACAGATATCTTTTCAAGTTAGTGTTTTTGTTTCTTTCAGATATATTCTCAGAAGTGGAATTGCTGGATCATATGGTAGTTCTGTTTCTAATTTTTTGAGGAACCTCCATACCATTTTCCACAGTGGCTGCAGCCAGTTTACATTCTCACCAACAGTGCACAAAGGTTCCCTTTTCTCCACATCCATGCCAGCATTTGTTATTACTTGTCTTTTTTATAAAAGCCATTCTAACAGGTGTGAGGTGACATCTCATTGTAGTTTTGATGTGCATTTCCCTGATGACTAGTGATATTGAGCACCTTTTCATGTACCTGTTAGCCATTGGAGTATCTTCTTTGGAAAAATGTGCGTTCAGGTCCTTTGCTCATTTTTGAATTGGATTCTTTGTTTTTTTGCTATTGAGTTGTATGAGTTCTTCATATATTTTGGATAGTAACCCCTTATCATATAGATGATTTGCAAATATTTTTTCCCATTCTGTAGGTTGTTGCTTCACTTTGTTGATGGATTCTTTTGCTATGCAAAAGCTTTTAAATTTGATATAGTCCCACTTGTTTATTTTTTATTTTGCTGCTTGTACTTTAGGTGTGATTTCCAAAAAATTGTTACCAAGACCCATGTCAAGGAACTTTTTTCCTTCATTTTCTTCTAGGAGTTTCATGGGTTTCAAGTCTTACATTTAAGTCTTTAATCCATTTGAGTTAATTTTTTGTTAATGGTGCAAGAGAGGAGTCAAACTTCATTCTTTTACATTCAGTATCTGATTTCTGTTTCCAGAAACACTAGAAAAGATATCTGTACCCCACAGCACCATTTTGAAATATCCCTTTCTTATCTCTAAAACTTCTTCTTGTCTTCTGTAATATTATTATGGACACACCAGATTTCTTTCAGTTAGCATATGCATGGCATATTATCTTCACTCTTCTATTTTTCTGCTTTAAAATTTATTAACAGCATATAATTGCTTTATATTTAACCTTCCACCTTTAGGTTTTTAATGGAGAATTTAATCCATTATATGTAATGCAATTACTCATATCTTTTTATTTATACCCACCATCTTGCTATTTCTTTTTCATTATATGTTCCTGTTCTATTTTTCTCTCCCTTCTTAACTTCTTTTGAATGACTCAAATAATTTTATAAGATATATATATCTTCCACTACTCCCCCAATAATACTAGAATCTTCCAATCTATTAATCCACTTTATTCCCTACCACATTTTCCAATATTGTTGTCATGTATTTTAATTCTATACAAATTTTAAATGGAAGACATTTGTATTATAATTCTATTCAGTTTTTAAATTTATGCACATATTTACCCTTTCATGTGTTCTTCATTCTATTACATATTTTTTTGTTTCCATCTAGAATAATTTTATTTCTACCCCAAGTACTTCATTGTGCATTTTTTAAGGATAAGTGTACTGGTGACAACATCTCTTACTTATTGTTCATCTGACAATACCTTTATTTCACTTGCATTTTTGAAAAGTATTTTCACTGAGTATGGAATTCAAGGTTGGCCAGTATTTTATTTCCGTTTCAGTATGTCATCCATTTAGTTTTCATTTCCACTGAGAAACCAGTTGCCAAGTCATATTATTGTTCCTTTGGTTGTAATGTACCCTTTGCCCTCCAACCTGCTTTTAAGATTTTATTTTTTTGTCTTTGGTTTTTGTCAGTGTAATCTTGATATGTCTAGGTGTGATTTTTATTGAATGTATCTTTATTGGGGTTCTCAGAAATTCTTGAATCTGTGGGTTTATCAATTTTGAGAAATTCCAGATACAATCTCTTCAGATATTGTTTCTGTCTCATTTTCTCTTCTTTCCTTATAGATAACAAATTACTGGTATGTTAGAACTTTTTAATGTGCCCAATATGTCCCTTATCCCCTTTTCTATATTTTACATCTTTTTCATTCTCACTTTACACTGTTTAATTTACTGTTAAAGCCATGTATTTGACATTTTAAGGCAGTCATTTTATTTTTATTGTATATTCTATATTTTATATTTTGTATACTTTCTATATATTCTATTTTTATGGTAAAATTCTTAAACTATTATTTTATTGAACATATTACAGTGTCCCTCGGGATTGGTTCCAGGACCTGCCAAGGATACCAAAATACATGGATGCTCAAGTCCCATAATCAGCATTCCACATCCTGTGCTCCTCATCTGTGGATTCAGACAACTGCAAATCACGTAGTACTGTATTTACTGAAAAAAATCCCAGTGCAAACCCATGTTGTTCAAGGGTCAATAGTAGTTATATCAAAAAATTCCTTGTCTACTAATTGCAAAATTTTGATCACCTGTATGTCAGTTTCTAGTGTTTGATTTTCCCCTTGTTTTGGGGTCTCTGGTCCTAACCCTTAGGATGTTTAATAATTATCATCAAATTTTGGAACTTTTGTTTAAATTTGTACAGGCTCCAGATGACATTCTATTCAATCAGAAATGATTTAAACTTTCCTCTTTTGGACAGCATAATGCGAGCTGATCACCTTTATCCACTGAGAGACCAAGATGACACAAGTCTACGTTGCAGTTTTGGTAAGGCTAAGATTCTACTCCTGAGTCATTCCTGTTCCTAGGGCATAACCCTCCAGAGATTTCACCTGACAACTTGCTGTTTTACCAGGGCCTCATCCCTTGGCAGGTCCTAACCTCTTACCTTTTTCTCCTAAGCACAGCAAGACCGCCAAAAACTCTGTTCTTATTAGAGGATTCCAGCTTCACACCTTTATCTCCTGACCTGTGCAGCTTCACAATTCAGCAAATGTTTTGAGAAGAAAACTGGTCACATGCTTGACTCTTCATGTCTCTAATTTTGTCACTCTAGCCTTGTGAGACTATCAAAAACTATGCTAGATTCTCTCCTTCCCCTCCTCCCTCTGCTCACAGCCATTCGTCCAGGATAAACTCAGATTATTAGCCTCTGGCTTATACTCAGAAATGACAAATTGGGGAAGGCAACTACGTAAGATCTGCTCACCTCTGCAAGATTCTACTGTCTAAAATATTTGCCCTTCTTCACCTTGTAGCTTCTACAAGCTCTAACATATTTAAACTGATGATTTATGTTGTTTCTTTTTTAAATCCTGCTTTTCTAGGTGTCCTTGGTAATACCACTGGTCTATTAAAACATACTCCATCTCACCTGGGAAGTAGGAGTCTCTGCATTTTACTTTTTTTTTTTTTTCCCCACAGCACGCGGGCCTCTCACTGTTGTGGCCTCTCCCATTGCGGAGCGCAGGCTCAGCGGCCATGGCCCACGGGCCCAGCCGCTCCGCGGCATGCGAAATCCTCCCGGACCGGGGCACGAACCCGTGTCCCCTACATCGGCAGGCGGACTCCCAACCACTGCACACCAGGGAAGCCCTGCATTTTACTTTTTTGATGTATTAGTAGTATCTAATATGCTTGTAATCCTCAGAACAGTCCTGAGACTTAGGTGCTATTATTATTCCCCTTTTTCAGATGAGAAAAATGATGAAAAGAGAGGTTAAGTAAATTCCCAAAGTCACACAGCTAGTAAGTAACATACATGTAGCCAGAATTTGAACTCAGGTAGCAAGGTCTGAAGTCCATAGTCTTAACCACAGTGTTATTAAGAATATACCTTTGAGATCTCTTCAGAAAATGATGACATCATATGCAAGTATATGAATTTACTATAATTCATATGGCAATTCTTTTATGAATAGATATTTATATTGCCTTTGGTTTCTGAAAGATAAATATTTGGTTTTAAACTAGCTTAATCTTTCTTAAGTTTTCCATTACGAGACACAATCTTAGTGTGCTTAGAAGCTTAGAGTATTAAAGAGAAGAACTACTGATGTTCTTTTGAACATTTTCATTATAATTATAATCATTTCCTATTCTCACAATTTCCCCACAGTTTACAAATAAGGTATAATTTACCAAGAGTAAAATCACTGTTGTGTTGTAACAAAGATATGTATACTTTTGTTTCCATATAGTATATATGCATACTGTAAATTCCTGCCAGTGGATCTTTTTGGTCAATCAATATACAGGTTTTATCTTTTATTTTTTATTTATTATTATTTTTAATTCCTGAAATATTTTTTTTATTGGAGTATAGTTGATTTACAATGTTGTGTTAGTCTCTGCTGTACAATGAAGTGAATCAGCTATATGTATACATATGTCCCCTCCCTCTTGGACCTCCCTCCCACCACCACCCCCAATCCCACCCATCTAGGTCATCACAGAGCACTGAGCTGAGCTCCATGTGCTATGTAGCAGGTTCCCACTAGCTATCAGTTTTACACATGGTAGTGTGTATATGCAATATACACATTTTAAATGTTAATATATATAACTAAATTTCACTCTAAAAATATACCACTTTATACTTTCTCCTAATTGTATGAGAATTCTTATTTCCCACAATCTCACCAATACTCACTATAATTAAATTCAAACATTTTAATATGCATAGAATTTAATTTTAAATGGAAATAAAACTTTAGAGATTGTATGCTTTCTTATCTTTCCACCATAAAGATATTTGCTGAACCTTATTAATTTGACTTTTTCAGTCTTATTGTGAATTAGCTTGAGAAAAATCATTTAGATCATATTTCATGTTTACACATGGATTTCAATCATTCTTCTAAAGTTCTTTTTTATTTCTAAGTACCTAATAGATTCTTTATTATGTTATTGGGTTTCCTGATACATAATTTTACCATGATGTGTGTATTTCAGTACTAGTAAGATTTAATCAATATTTAATATCCTTCTGAGAATTGCTCAACCCAACATTCATTAATTTTTATCATGTTCCCTTGGGATGTAAATATTTATTCCATAAGAAATGGTTTTCTGGGGCTTCCCTGGTGGCGCAGTGGTTGAGAGTCCGCCTGCCGATGCAGGGGACACAGGTTTGTGCCCCGGTCTGGGAGGATCCCGCATGCCACGGAGCGGCTAGGCCCGTGAGCCATGGCCGCTGAGCCTGCATGTCCGGAGCCTGTGCTCCGCAACGGGAGAGGCCACAACAGTGAGAGGCCCGCGTACTGCAAAAAAAAAAAAAAGAAAAAGAAAAAGAAATGGTTTTCTGTGGACAAACTTATTTGTGAAATACTGGGTTAAACGATTTTAAACTACTCCTTTCCTTTCAGAGATTTTCACGTGGTCATGTGCATTGTAAATCTCCAAGAGGTGGGTATGGTTTGTAGCATTTCTAAAACATACTTCACCAGAAAGAACTTTGTTTTTCTTCTTACAGAGAAACTCACTGAATCAGTATTCTAAGAAACATGGTTGAGGAAACATTGTCTAACAATTGTCTTGTACATGGAAGAATTATGTACACATTGCAAATGCTAAGAGCGGCTCAAGAGGCATAAATGGAGATAATGGTCATCTATTTTTAGAGGAAAGGTCTCCAGATGAAAACTTTTGGATAGGTTAATGGTAATTGGCCATGTATTAATATGAACTGATATCAACCAGTCATGTGACTAGAAATCATCTGAAACTACTTACCACATTTCAAAAAGGGTTGTTGTCTAAAATTTTTATGTGAATAACAAATCATCTCTATTGAATTGTATCTCGATGTGATATTTCTCAAATCTTCATCCAGTGTATAATTTATGTTTCAACTGAAATCAGAACCCAGAGAAAGGAAATCAATACTGAATTGCTATCTGTTATCACTTAGCTGAGAATATTTTCAGTGTAATTGATAGGAAGACAGTGATTTTACTCTTGGTAAATCATACCTTATTTGCAAACTGTGGGGAAATTGTGAGAATAGGAAATGGTTATAATTACAATGAAAGTGTTCAAGAGAGCACCAGTAATTTTTCTCTATAACACTCTAAACTTCTAAGCACATTGAGTCTCATTGTAATGGAAAACTTAAGAAAGATTAAGCCACTTTAAAACCAAATGGTTATCTTTCAAACCTATTTGATAGTATTTTACAAAGATATTGACAAACTCAAACATGTTCACTTACCTGCAGTAATATTTGATATTATGACATTTTAGTTTCAGTGAAAGAATTTGGATAATCTTTTAATGGTGTGAAATCTGAAAATCTGGAATACCTTACTTTTTTTTTTTTTTTTGCTTCCTCCTGAATAAACCGTCTTCATTCTCCTGCTGATCCATTTATGATAAATATATTTGGTTTTGTCAAAATAAGAATGTTTGTGTTTCCCCCCCATTCATATGTTGAAATTCTAACCCCCAAGGTGATATAGTATTTGGAGGTGATTATGTCCTGAGGGTGTAGCTCTCATGAATAGGATTAGTGCTCCTATAAAAGAGGCTCCAGAGAGATCCCCAGCCCCTTCATGTGAGGACACGGCCAAAATATGCCACTATCTATGAACTAATGTATTATCCCCACCAGACGTTGAATCTTCCAGTTCTTTGGTCTTGGACTTCCAACCTCTAGAACCATGAGAAATATGTTTATTGTTTATAAGCCATCCAGTTTATGGTATCTTTGTCATAGCAGCTCAAACAGACTAAGATGGAAAATTGGTACCAAGAGTGGTGTACTGCTAGGTGGAGCCACCTGAGAGAGTCCCAACTAGGGCAATGCCCAGATGAGCCCTGAGGGTAGGGCTATTCTCCTGACTCCAGACCAGAACCACAGGCACACTATTCCAACCCACTAGCTGCTGGTTGAGCTGCATCCAACAAAGTCATCATGGTGAGCCCAGGCTCCAATGTGTCCAGAAGGCGAGACATCAAGCCTTGGCATGTAGTGTTATTTGCCCCATTAGGTTTTGGACTTATCTTGGACCTCCTTTTTTCTTTCTTATTTCTCCCTTTTGAAATTGGAATGTGTACCCTATGCCTGTCCCACCATTTGTTTTGTAAGCCCATAACATCTTTGTTTTCACAGGTTCACGGAGAACAATTTGCCTCAGATGAATCATATTTTGACTCTTGCCCATATCTAATTTTGATGAAACTTAGATCGGACTTTGGACTTGGACTTTTGAGTTGATGACATGCGAGGACATGAATTTTGGGCGCTCAGAGGTAGAATGCTATGGACCGAATGTATTGCCTAAAATTCATATGTTGAAACCTCATGCCCCAACTGATGGTATTATGAGGTGGGGCCTTTGAGAGGTGCTTAGGTCATGAATGTGGAACCCTCATGAATTATAAGGGATTAATGCCCTATAAAAGAGGCCTAATAAAGCTCCCTTGCCCCTTCTGCCATGTTAGGTTATAGTGAAAAGATGAGCATCTATGAGGAAATTGGCTATGAGGAAACTGGCTCTCATCAGGCATTGAATCTGCTGGTGCCATGATCCTGGACTTCTCAGCTTCCAGAACTGTGAGAAGTAAGTGCTTATTGTTTATAAGCCATGCAGTTTATAGTATTTTTGTTATAGGAGCCAAAATGGACTAAGACAATTACTATAAAAATATTTGTGAGATCTATAATTGTATGCATAGCTCAGAATTGCATGCCTATGGCAAGAACACAAGACACCAATGGGAAAGAACTAGCTACGATCCATTTGTTAGGATCTTGTTTACAGTTCCATCCAACGGTTTCTCACCTCTTAGCTTAAGTAAGTATTTGTACCTTGTAAGTACATACATTCCACGAATAAAAACATTATTAATAAAAACATTATTAAGAAGGTCTAAGCTAGGAAAGTAAGCCTGCATACTTAATATAAACTAGTGTAAAGCATATATACATTACCAACCAACGGGTAGTATCGGCTGTAATAAAATAAGAGAACTTCTGTTTAAACAAATTTTTATTATGGTTTTATGATACACTCAGACACAAACTAATTTACCCATAGTTGAATAGCTGTTCACTGTACATTTACATCGGCTCACATTTAGGGCTAAATCCTGCCTAATTCAGAATAACAATTTGCCTGAAGCTCTCTAAACGCTTTCTCAGAGCCACCCGTACAGAAGGAAATATAAAAATAGGGCAGAGAGAAATTAAATACTTGTATCCTAAAATCAGACATTATAACCTTGTTTCCTAAAGTAAATACTCGTAAATTTCTACCCTTTTTTTTTTCTGATCTGTCAGACTGCTTATATTTCTTTGTTTTAAACTACTTTCATGAGGCTGTAAAAAGCTAATATGCAGAAACCACAATTAAATAGAGAGCTCCCAGAAGGGGGAGCTCTCGTGCCCTGTGAAGATAGCAGAGCCCAACAGGAGGAAGAATGACTCTTCTTTCCTGGCGAGAACTCAAGTCAGTGAAAAGCCATGGACTCCTGGTTTGCTCTAGCCCTGCCAACTTCCCTTTCCTCTCTAGAGAAGCCTTCTCCTTCCCTTGCCATGTGGGGGACTTGCAATTCTCTGCTGATCCCAAGTAAGCCAGTCTTTGCTGGAGAAATAACTGGCAGTCTATTTGTTTCTGGTCAGCAAGGCACACCTCAACTCTGATTCCAACCCCTTGCTTGCTTAGATATCTGTTTGCCATCAGACCTATAGTTCATTTAGTAGGATTTCTAGTCAGATATTTGCTTGGCCCAGGTACATGTATGTCTCTAAGTAACAGAGGTGGACTTGAAGGCTTCCCTTCAAGTGTATGTGTGTGTATGATAATCTGCACACAAATTTCATAGAGTAACTCATGATATCATGGATAAATAAGAATGAGGGACTTTGGAACGTGGTTCCTGGTGGAGCTAGTTGATTTTCTTGCACCCATAGGCTATCATTTATAAAATATTGTCCATATTAACTCTTTTTAAAAATGTCCAAGAAGAATTAATTTATATGCAGAGTACTTTAAGATAATATTTTAAGGTTTATAAGATATTTGCTTACATGTGCATAAAGATAAACCGAGAATTGTTTTTCTCTTTCAAGTAAAACTTGCACCTGAATATGTATACAATGTAATTTGCCTTACTCTTAAATACCTGTAATATCAGAAAGTCTTTCACTGCTAGGGAAAAAAGAGAAACAAAGGGAACAAAAACCACTTTCTTAAGGAGACTTGCTGAGAGGAAGTGCTCTGTCACTGTTTCTGGAGCATCATTTTCATCCAATTTTAGCTAAAACAAGGATAGTATTGTTCAATAATTGCCAATGTCAGGACATAACAATTTGACCTAAGACTTAAGAAAAGGTTAAACTAAATAAAGGCAAAGTGTCATTTAAGACAGCAATAAATTGTAGTGGCGAGGAAAACAATTTGTTATACACTAAGATGAACATAAAGCATATTTTTTCTTCCAGAATTTCAGTATAAGTAGCAGTTTATAATGTTCACTTGTCATCACAGGAGTGCTTAATAAGTCTACGAAATGAGGCTGTATTTGAATTCAGGGTGAGTAAGAGTTCTTCAGTAAAATAGCCTTCTTTTAAATGAAAGCAGTGCATTTGTATTGAAAAGCAATTATTAGAATTTAAGTTTATCAGCAAGGAGGATTAATCACCTGCTTAAAATGATAATATTGGGTAATGAAGTTACTAAGAAAAATATTTCTTTTATAAAGTGCATTTCCTGATTTTATTATGATTTTAGTCAGGAGCTGTTGTTCTAACTTTGCTGGAATTATTAATCATTATTCATAACTTTAGTTTTGTCATTATCATTTATTTATTGACTGTTGAGAGAAAACCCAATCCTACAAATCCTGTAGTTCAAACTCATATAGGTATATTTACCATTTTATTCCACATAATTCAGTTAAAATGAATAACATGAAGTGAAATTTTTCTTTTAACATTAACTACATTCAGAATGCATCATTCATAGTTGAAACTAGATTTACCACTGAAAATGCAGGTTTTTCATTACTAGAGGTTAATCCAATCTGCCTATTACACATGTATTTGTGACCTAATTAAAATATGAAAGAAACATTTACCACAAGTACCTATAAGGGATGTGAAAATTAAATTGTAAAAGAATACCCACCGGTCTTAACATCTTATTTTTGATCACGTCGATTTTTGTGAAAAAAGTGTATTTAATAGCTAGAGTTGTAAATAAGAATATAACCGTATTTTTTAAATCTAACTTTTGTTGATAAATTTAAAATATGTACCATGGAGAAGCACATTATAATACTGCCATATAAAATCCAGTCTTTGCAGAAGTTCATTTTTACTCAATTAACGTGTATTTCATGCCTGCTAGATGATGATTGATTACTTCTTTGTATTTTGGTAATGTTCTTTAAAATTATCTTGCTAGCTGATATAACAAGGGTGAAGAATATGTTAAATTTAAGAGAAAGACATCTTTAAAACAATCTCATACAGCTTTATATGATTGCTATGGTATCAGGTTGATATATAAACTTAGTAATAAATCTGCACAAGGAACAATATGACTTTGACAACAAAAAAAGCCATTATTAGTAGTAATTATATTTTAGTGTTTTATGAATATTACCAGATACATAAAAGCCACAAGATTTCTGAGTATTCAAGACAAAAGGCAGACCTCTTTACAGACTTTAAACTACCTGATACATTTGTGTGAAATTTAAATGTTTGTGGTATATTGTAGAAATGGAGGCACTCAATTGATTGCTAATAGATGTAAGAAAATCCCCTCAGTATTATAATTTAGCTCTGGAGTGACAATCTTATCAAAATGCATAGTCTAATTACCAAAATAATTTTACAGAATTTGTCTATTTGCAAGCAAATTTATCTCATTTTTGGTGAGAGAAGATAAAGAGAAATTTAAAACTGTGTCACAAGTTGAAGCAAAAACTTGAAAAGGTGAAGTGACCATTGTTTAAAATCTGAGAAGCAACCTACTGTTGAACGTTCATTCTCACGCTTGAATTCTGCCTATTACACATGTAGTTATACGTCAGATACAGTCTCTGCCTTCCTGCCTCCCAGACATTCATGATCTTGCAGAGAAACCCACCTGTAGACACATACTTACATTGTGGCTTTATAAGTGCTATTACAGAAGTATGTAAAAGCTATGGTGGTGGCACAAAACATGGAATAATCTCTTTGAGGGGTGTAGTAAGAAAGAACAATCAATTCTTCTGAGGCTTAGGGGATCACAGATATTAGAGAGGACTTTGATGAGGAGGAATTATCGAGATGGTTCTTGAAGAATGAGTGAGACTATCTTAGATGATGAGGAAGGGCATTCATTCTAGGCCTAAAGAGCAAAGTATACAAAGGCAGAGATGTGAGAAAAACCAGCATATGGCATTCAGATAAAGCTGTAATGAGGAGACAACAGAGAGAGATGGAAATGGGGAAGATTAGGGGGTGCTCACTATGGAGGGCTTGTACACCATCAAATGAGTTTCATACTATAGTAATGCAGAGCTAAGGATTAATATAACTTCCAGCCACAGTCCTAAAGAATGTTAAAATTCTAAGTTGGCAAATACCTTTTGTATAGGTTTCTGAAATTTTAGTGGATACCAAATAGCAAAACTTTATACATGTTTTATTGCATATTAAAATTCAACATTTCTCTTCAAGGATTGATCTGAAAAGTTTTAAAAGAGCAACTTAAAACATTGTTTTTGGCTAGCATGGAAAGAGTGACATTAGAAGTTCTGGGGTGTTAAGATCTTCTAAACAAATAATGACGTCTGACCTCCCTAGCTAAAATGGATAATCCAATTTAACTCGCAATTCTGAGAGAGTCTTCCCATCCTTAGTGATTATTGTACAATATCCTCCATCATATCAACTTCCTGCAGTCACAAAGTGAGTTAAATAATGAATGGGAGACATGATTGAAATATTCTGTCAAATTCAAAAGCTTGCAAAGTCGAGAATGAGGATGGAGAATGAGGAAACCATTAAGTCTTCTCTTCAGACTCTAATATTCTCTTTTTTTCCAGCTTTATTGAGGTATAATTGGCAAATAAAAATTGTATCTATTTAAGATGTATAACTTGATGTTTGATATACATTGTGAAATAGTCATCACAATCAAGGTAATTAACATCCATCACCACACATAGTTACTCTGTGTGTGTGTGTGCGTGAACACTTATGACCTACCCTCTTAACAAATTTCAAGTATACAATACAGTATTGTTAACTATAGCTACATTGCTGTACGTCAGATCCCCAGAACTTATTTCATCTTGCACAACTGAAACTCTAATTCTTACAGGATTCAAGTCTAGAGTGCTGTCCATCTATGTTCTAATATTCTACGTTATTATGACATTTCCATATGCTCTTTTAAATTCATTCCCCAGTTAATAACCCACATATTGAAGCAATGTTACACATTACAGGATTTAGAAAAAGAGCCTTATTTGAAGGCTGTTAGTTTCATCTGTGATGGAAATGAAGGGTGATTTCTGGCAGTGAATTTCTGGGCCTACCCTACTTTCGTGTCAGTAATGTAAAAGACACAATACAGTCACCCTTCCCAAATAAACATTCATTAGTAGACATTTGTTAGCTACCTGTCATATGCTCAGCTGTATATACTAGGGTTAGCAAAAAGCTCAATGCAAGAAGAAAACAGCACAAACCTTGATAAACAGGAGGAGATTATGCACTAGCTGTGAAAACAATAGGCATATTCATGAAAAGGCTGGACAACAGCACAAGATATTGTATGTGAGGTGATTTAATACAGATGATCTTATGGAAATTTATACAGCTTAATAATTTCATCCATGAACCATCACTTTTCCTCTATTGTTCATCCTTTCATGGAGATAGTGATAATAACCTACTACCTTCTTTAAGGAGACATTATAAAGATAAATGAACTAACCTTTGTAAAGGGGTTTGAACTCAGAGAGAAGAAGATATTAGAAAAGTACAATGAAAAGGAACTTATCATATATCAGGGCTGATTTGGTTATAATGGAAAGAATAATAAATCATTCCTTTGTTTACTTTCATCTTCTTCTGTATTTAACATTTAAGCCTTTTAAAATAACTGGTGTTTAAGCTGGCAAGAATAATAGTAAATTGCCTGAAACATCCTAATGCCTGAGCTTTTTAAACAAACACAGTGCCCATTTTTAGCCAGGCCTTTATTTAAAAAGGTTCTTTAAAAAATAGCTTTAGCACTAGTCTGAAATAATAGAGGAAAGCACTGAATGTATCTATTTGTCAGTAATTGCAAAGCATTATTTTGTGGGGGGAAGGAGAGGACGAAAATGGCTTGGTTTTAAATTTTTTGACATTTCTAAAATAACTTTTCCATCAGGATTCACTATAAGAGTATTTATCTCTATCTATCTATTTTAAATTAATTATACACTGATTTTTTTTTTTCCCCAGAGTGATATTCATGGACCTAAGCCCAGTATCTCTAACAAACAGTTCTTTTGATTATTGAGGGAGAATGATTCATTTGAACAGGTATGGTGTTCTGAACTTGATTTTTTTTTTGGGGGGGGGGCAGCGTATGCTGTGTGTTCCACAGACATATCAACTTCAGGACTCTAAATGGTGTCTTTGAGCTGTATATTTTTAAACTCAAGGCTTCAATTTATGTATGTGGGCCTGAGCATCTCTTTCTTTAATCATTCCTTTCCTCCCTCCCTCCCTCCCATCCTTCCTTCCTTTTGCAACTCAGCTGAAGAATGCTGATTTATTCATACTCCTTTGTTCACAGCACATAATCAGTCACCAACCTGTGTAAGGCCCCCTTCCTGTTTGTACATTGATTCATTCATTCACTTATTCATTTCATTCATTCATTCTTACATTCCTTTTTAACTTCATTTTCCACTTCCCTTCCTCCTTATTTACAGATAAGCATTGTAATGTATTTAATGTGTATTTTTTGTTTAGAGGTATGCCTTGAAAATGTGTGGTGTTATTTTGTATGCGTGTGTTTATAACTTATGTAAATGGCATTAATTCTAAATAATTTTGTTAACACTGACATAGCACTTTCCATGTGTCAGACACTGTTCCAAGCAGGTTTACATGTACTAAGTCATTTAATCATCACAA
Source organism: Lagenorhynchus albirostris (assembly GCF_949774975.1). Taxonomy (NCBI): domain Eukaryota; kingdom Metazoa; phylum Chordata; class Mammalia; order Artiodactyla; family Delphinidae; genus Lagenorhynchus; species Lagenorhynchus albirostris. Next base: position 23,140,157 of record NC_083116.1, read on the forward strand.
CAACATTATGGTTTAAGTACTATTATTATCCTCATAAATAGAGGAGGAAACTAAGGCATAGAGAATTTAAGTATCTTGGCCAAGGTCATACACACAACTAGAAAGTAGAAGCGCTGGGATAAAAACCCATATGTCTGGCTGTCAGATCCACATTCTTAACAACTGTGTCAAACTGCGTCTTGTCATGTAATATTATAGTATGTTTACACTGTTTTTTTTTTAGAATTTCTGTATGTTGCTATGTATACATCTAATCCATTGTGTCTAACTGCATTAGTCTAAGAGCCACTTTTCTAGGTTTAGGCAACTTTTTGCCTTAACTCTCATCCATGGTTCCAAGCTGACCTTGAGTACACTAGCGTGTACGGACCAGGACAGAGATGGCGGTCCAGATGGGTGTAGCAAAAGGGGCCCTGAGAAATAGTGTACAGGAATGTGTTAGTTCTTAGCTCAGTGATATTTCTTAAATTTACCTAAATATGATTATGCCTAATAACAAAGTCATTTTGAACTATTCCAAAATAGGAAATTTCTGGTGATTTATGCACAACTGAAAAAGTATTTGTATTAGTTTGCTAGGGCTGCCATAACAAAGTACCACAGACTAGGTAGCTTAATAACAGAAATTTATTTTCTCACAACTCTGGAGGCTAGAAGTCGAAGATCAGAGTTCCAGCAGGGGCTGGTATCTTCTGAGGGCCTCAAGGGAAGGATTTGTTCCAAGCCCCTCTTCTTGGCTTATAGACAACTGTCTTCTCTGTCTTCACATGGTCTTCACTCTGTACATGTCTGTGTCCAAATTTCATCTTTTTATAAAGACTCCAGTCATATTGGATTATGGCCCAGTCTAATGACCTCATTTTAACTTAATTACCCCTTTAAAGATTCTGTCTTCAAATATGATCACATTGTTAAAGTACTTCCGGTTAAGACTTTCAACATATGAATTTTGGTGGGGACAGAGTTCAGCTCATAACAACATGTAAGGGACATAGCTAGACCATGGCTTGACTATGCATTAAAGCTAATGTTGCTCTTATGAAAACATTATAAGATGATTCTTTCAACAAATGTACACCAGAAATCTGTTATGTGCCAAGAACTAGGGTAAGAAAGCACAGAATGAGAATTTGGTGAATAAGTAATTTCCAGATGATGAGGGTGCCGTTATTACCATTATTGCCTAGGAAGATTTCAGAATCACATTGGATAGCATTTTCAAGGCAGAATGGATTTTCATTCGGTTAGACATACTTATTGTAGATATCCTAAAACCAGGTTGTTTTTTCTCCATGATGCTATATTTCTTTGAAATCATGTTTTCTCTCTCCTCCTGGATCTTTTTAAACTTAAATTCCTCATGCACTCTGTTCACCACAATAATCCTGATCCTCAGTCAAATGTCACTCCTTTTTAAACCACTTACTCCTGCACTCTTCTTTTACCAGTAGACCTGGTGGTTGATTAATTCATAAACACCCAGATTATACTTAAGCTCTGTACCAATAGAAGCACATTGTGTCCAGCCTTGTAAGGTAAAGATGCAAACATGCACCTTAGATCCAAAAGAGCAAAGAGCAAGAGTAAAAGGTTAAACTTATTTAATATTCCAAGGCAATGAATTTTCACAGCATTTAAACTCTAATCTGTTTCATGATTCAGTATATCTGAGGTTAACCAGAGCCATAATCAAGAAAGAAGAGGCGGTTTGTGCGAGTTGGAGGAAGGTTTAGAAATAATGTAAACAAAGATAGAACCACATAATTGTATATCCCATAAATAACAGCCAACCTGCTACTGGCCTAGCTGATTGAGTGGCAAGGTGGTTCCAGAGTTACCCTAGCAAATGCCTGGCTTTAGAGACAAATTTATCCATTTCCCACAGGATGGACTCCCCATGGGTTTTACCTACCACAAATGGAATGACTGTTGAAAAGTCCATGGAGTATCCCAGGAATGCAAGGAATCTTCAATACATGCAAATCAATCAATGTGATACACCGTATTAACAAATTGAAGGGGAAAAACCATATGATCACCTCAATAGATGCAGAAAAAGCTTTGGACAAAATTCAACACCCACTTATGATAAAAACCCTCCAGAAAGTAGGCAGAGAGGGAACTTACCTCAGTATAATAAAGGCCATATATGACAAACAAACACACAGCCAACATCGTTCTCAATGGTGAAAAACTGAAACCATTTCCACTAAGATCAGGAACAAGACAAGGTTGCCCACTCTCACCACTATTATTCACCATAGTTTTGGAGATTTTAGCCACAGCAATCAGAGAAGAAAAAGAAATAAAAGGAATCCAAATGAGAAAAGAAGAAGTAAAACTGCCACTGTTTGCAGATGACATGATACTATATGTAAAGAATCCTAAAGATGCTACCAGAAAACTACTAGAGCTAATCAATAAATTTGGTAAAGTAGCAGGATACAAAATTAATGCACAGAAATCTCTTGCATTCCTCTACACTAACGAAGAAAAATCTGAAAGGGAAATTAAGGAAACACTCCCATTTACCATTGCAATAAAAAGAAAGAATAAAATACCTAGGAATAAACCTACCTGAGGAGACAAAAGGCCTGTATGCAGAAAACTATAAGACACTGATGAAAGAAATTAAAGATGATGCAAACAGATGGAGAGATATACCATGTTCTTGGATTGGAAGAATCAACATTGTGAAAATGACTCTACTACCCAACGCAATCTACAGATTCAATGCAATCCCTATCAAACTACCAATGGCATTTTTCACAGAACTAGAACAAAAAATTTCACAATTTGTATGGAAACACAAAAGACCCCAAATAGCCAAAGCAATCCTGAGAAAGAAAAACGGAGCTAGAGGAATCAGGCTCCCTGACTTCAGACTATACTACAAAGCTACAGTAATCAAGACAGTATGGTACTGGTACAAAAACAGAAATAAAGATCAATGGAACAGGATAGAAAGCCCAGAGGTAAACCCACACACTTATGGTCACCTTATCCTTGATAAAGGAGATAAGAATACACAGTGGAGAAAAGACAGCCTCTTCAATAAGTGGTGCTGGGCAAACTGGACAGCTACATGTAAAAGAATGAAATTAGAACACTCCCTAACACCATACCCAAAAATAAACTCCAAATGGATTAAAGACCTAAATGTAAGGCCAGACACTATCAAACTCTTAGAGGAAAACACATGTAGAACACTGTAGTGGGATAACTGAGGACATGGAAAGGAGACGTGACCCATGAGCCCCCCCCCCAGCAAACTGGGGGCTGGCAAATAAGCCAGAACTGCAAACAGTCCTGATTGCTTTGAGCCCCACCCCCGGCAAACCGGGGGCATGCGAATAAGCCAGAGTTGTGAACAGTCCTGATTGCTTCGAGCACCCCCCCCCCTCCGCCCCGCAAACCGGGTGCCTGCAAAAGAAGCACTGAGTGCTTTGGGCGCTGATCCATGAGCTGTCCTCAGTATAATCAGAGTGGTGGGAACGCAAGGAAATGTCCTTGTGCTACTTCAGTATAATCAAAATAATGGTGGCAACTTTGTGCTGTTCTTGTGCTCAAGGACGAAGCATGGCAGGTGCTCACGAAAGCCAATTATTGCTTGTATAATTAATAAAAACATAGGTTGCTGCTGTGGCACTTCTGAAATGTTAAGAAAACAAGTCTTAAAGTGTAAACCTAAATAATGCTTTAATAAAAGTTACCACAGCAAGACAGAAGGCGCTGTTTTGCCTGAGCGAGCGGCAGCCCTCTACTGCTGTGCTTTGGCACAATTCATCTCGTGTGATGAGCTTACTTTCGGCCCTGTCCTAAGAAACTACAACAAACACTCTATGACATCAATCACAGCAAGATCCTTTTTGACCCACCTCCTAGAGAAATGGAAATAAAAACAAAAATAAACAAATGGGACCTAATGAAACTTCAAAGCTTTTGCACAGCAAAGGAAACCATAAACAAGAAGAAAAGACAACACTCAGAATGGGAGAAAATATTTGCAAATGAAGCAACTGGCAAAGGATTAACCTCCAAAATTTACAAGCAGTTCATGCAGCTCAATATCAAAAAATCAAACAACCCAATCCAAAAATGGGCAGAAGACCTAAATAGACATTTCTCCAAAGAAGACATACAGATGGCCAAAAAGCACATGAAAAGATGTTCAACGTCACTAATCATTAGAGAAATGCAAATCAGAACTACAATGGGTGATCACCTCACACTGGTCAGAATGACAATCATCAAAAAATCGACAAACAATAAACGCCTGAGAGGGTGTGGAGAAAAGGGAACCCTCCTACACTGTTGGTCGGAATGTAAATTGCTACAGCCACTATGGAGAACAGTATGGAGGGTCCTCAAAAAACTAAAAATAGAACTACCATATGACCTAGTGATCCCATTACTGGGCATATACCCTGAGAAAACCGTAATTCAAAAAGAGTCATGTACCACAATGTTCATAGCAGCTCTATTTACCATAGCCAGGACATGGAAGCAACCTAAGTGTCCATCGACAGAGGAATGGATAAAGAAGATGTGGCACATATATACAATGGAATATTACTCAGCCATAAAAAGAAACGAAATTGAGTTATTTGTAGTGAGGTGGAGGGACCTAGAGACTGTCATACAGAGTGAAGTAAGTCAGAAAGAGAAAAACAAATACCGTATGCTAACATATATATGGAAGCTAAAAAAAAAAAAAAAGGTTCTGAAGAACCTAGCAGTAGGACAGGAACAAAGACGCAGACATAGAGAATGGACTTGAGGACACGGGGAGGGGGAAGGGTAAGCTGGGACGAAGTGAGAGAGTGACATGGACATATCTACACTACCAAATGTAAAATAGATAGCAAGTGGGAAGCAGCCGCATAGCACAGGGAAGCAGCCGCATAGCACAGGGAGGTCAGCTTGTGACCACCTAGAGGTGTAGGATAGGGAGGGTGGGAGGGAGACGCAAGACGGAGGGGATATGGTGATATATGTATATGTATATACATATACGTAGCTATTACTATAACAAAGTAATAGCTGATTTACTTTGTTATACAGCAGAAACTAACACACCATTGTAAAACAATTATATTCCAATAAAGATGTTTAAAAAAAAAGTCCATGGAGTCCAGATTTTTTAATTGAAAATATATATATACCCATATATGACAATACCAATGCCAAGTTAAATCCTTGAGATTAAACCTATAAAACAGATTATTCTCAGCCAGAGCAGTGTACTTTTTTTTGGCTTTGATATTTCCTGTCAGCTTACAAAGAATCCATTGTGAATGTCCTGCTTCTAACTTCTCTCAGAGAGAATTTGCTGTTTGAGCTCTTTTAGCTGACACTTAGTGTAACTATGTTCCATTTAAAGAAAGGGGAATGGAAGAAAAGTTTTCTAGCTAAGCAATATTTATAATATGATACGATTTCACATACACACAGTACACTATTTTTTTTTAACTCCTTAAAAACTCCTTAGTTATTAACGTGTTATGCATCTCACGATTGGCTTGATTTTAAACCAACCATTTGCATACTGCCTTTCATGACACAAAAATGTTGATTATGTAATATTATTTTTAGGTATCCTTTGATTTCAAATAATTGTATGAAAAATATTTGAGCTATATGGAAGGATATTTTCAGACTCTAAGAAGAAAACTTATATTGGGCCAGAGCAGGGGGATGCTGTAATTAAAGGAGCATTTGAATAAAAATTAATTTTCTAGTCAGACTTGTTATACTTTATATTGCAATCTTTATCAGCAATACCTTATGGGTATCAGATAAGATAAAAATGATTTGCACTAGGAATATTAAACAGTATCAAAAATTATTTTAAATACCTGTATTTAGTAAAAAATATATTAAACTAATTTAAAAATATAAGAGCAATGAAGAAGTTTGTAAATATTCTCTTTCTAGCCTTTAACACTTATTTTAATATCTAGCATACCCACTCTCTAGAGTTGGTAATACCTGCTAGAATGGATTAACTTATGATTGTTTAAATTGATTTTGCTGTTTATCAGCTCTTATTCAGCAAATGGCAAGTTTGCTGACACAGCACTGTACCGTAGATTCTCCTCCCAGATTCTATCAGTCCCTTAATTCAGTGCAGGTCTATCACAGGTGTTTTAATGGGAAGACCTTTAATGCAGCACTGTAAAACTTCTAGAAATTACATTAGGGACTTTCTGTTGTTTCGGGGGCTTTGAAAGAAACAACCAGATAAGAATAAAATGCAAATAGCCTCACTTAGTCTTTGAAGAAATTTTTACTTGATTTTTATCAGTGCACACAATATATGAGGAGTTGGAGTACTAAGGCACACTTACATAACTTTAATACTTCTGAAGGATTTCCTTTTTTTACAAAGGTTAACTTCTGCATATAGTTTGTTTGTTATTCTAAGTTTCTTAATTCAAAGCAATCAATTCCTTGTCATCTCTTTTAAAAGCCTGCTCTCATTTCTAAAGGCTACTCATTTTTTCTACTCTATGGATTATTCTTCACTATTCTACCATAGCCATCTTCTCAGCCTTACAGTTTGATCAAGTGGAACACAGATCTTTTGTTTATGTTCAAATTGGGATTCGCCCTATTTCTGTCCTTTGTATGTTATAACAGAGAATTAAAAATTGGCAGTTAATAACATGATAGGGTGGACTAAGTGTAACAAAATTTTTAAATAGCTTTATTTTCATCCAGAGTATAAAGCTGTTGTCTTTTCTACAGCTAACTCTTCCTAATGTGTTCTTTTCCAATTCCCTCAAGCCTACTCCAGAACATTTACTGAATTGTTATGCCCTCTTATTTTCAATTTCTTCCTTTCCACTGATTTCCTCTCTTTGGCATGTAGGAATACATAGGATTGTCCATTTTAAAAACACCTTCTCCAAGCTGGTAATTCCTCAAGCTAGTGCGCTGTTTTCCTCTTTTCTTTCAAACTTTCTGAAAGACTTCAGTTCTGGAACATTCTCCACTTGCTTTCACTTTCCAATCCACCACAATAGTTTTTGTCTCAACTACTTTACTGAAACTGTTAGTTGTCATTGGCCTCCTTTTTAGTTTTAAACCAAAGACCCCTTGATTGCTAAATCCAGTGGCCCCTTAAGTACCTCCCCTACTTGACCTATCTTCAGCACTTGATAAGAAAGTCCTCCAATGTATTTCTTTCAGAAATTCCTTCTCATATATTTTTTTCCAGGTTACTACTTTCAAACTCACTCTCCTACCATTCCATCTTATCAATTTTCTTTGCTGAATTCTTTTCCTCCAACTTCTAAATATCAATGTTTGCCAAAAGTTTTATCTTTAGCCATCCATTCTTGCTATATATGTTTTTCAAAAGAAATTATGCAACCAAATCACATTATATGCAATTTATGTACAGATAGCTTGAAAATCTATCTCTGCACACTTGATCTATATTTCAGACATACATGAACTTACTACAAGTATCCACCAGGTGCTTCAAATATAGCATATCCCAAATCAAACCCATATTTACAATCAAAACCCATTCTTACTCCTGTATTCCACATCTTATATACTGTCATCTATTTCTTCCCCTCTCAAGCTCTTAGATTTATCATTGACTCTTCACTCCCCTTTAATATCCACATCTAATATATCATCTAACTCAACCAATTTTACCTCTTAAATACCCTTCAAATATTTTTATCCTCTCCATTCCTACTTTTACTATTGAAGGAATTCCTACTTTGGCCACCCCAAAATATGCTGCTTTGCCATATTGATTATTTTGAGTTGAAGGCATTTGAGAAAGGGTAAATGCAGAAAGGGGTCTTTGACCTCGCCCTTTTTACATAAAAGCAGGTCATAAAATACTTCATGAGAAAGGCACCCTCACCATACCAGGAAGAGAAGAATATCTTATCACCCAAGACTGGGAGTTGATGCCAAAATGGATCTGTACAAACAAAACCACTAAAATAATCTTTATCTTCTGTAAATTTCCCCCATACATTTTTTACTCACTGTCCCCAAATTTACTGCCCTTAGCTCAAACCACTGTCCCCAAACTTACTGCCCTTAGCACATGAGTAGGTAAACTAGAAGGTGGAGAAAAGATGTTTCTGGGACTCTGTGACGTGGTTCCAAAATCTGTTGGATAAATCCTAATGCAGGCTACAATTAGACTGAGAGAATATAGAAATGCAAACATTGATAGGATTAAGGTGGAAGTTTGGATGAAAATTGGAATGTTTAAACAGACTTCATGAAAAGGAATCTTGTCTCCTTTACTTGAATGTTTTATGGGAAAGGACGTTGTGCCTGACTGGGGAGCACTTATTCTACCTAGTACTATAAAACCAAAACCTGTTGATGAAGTACACACAGAGGCTACAGTTAGAAATATAAGGATGGATGGGATTAAAGTGAAAGTCTGGACAAAAATTGGTATGTTTGAATAGGCTTTATGTGAAGTGGTTGTGTTTCTTTCACCTGAATATAACATGTAATACAGGGATAGATACTGTGGCTGACTGGAGAACAGTTCCTCTACCTAGCATTGTAAAACAGAAGGCGTGCAAATCTGCCCTTCAAACAATATTAATTGGACATGCTAAATAAGAGTGAATAAAGTTACCTGAGCCCACAAAGTACAGAACAGAACTTGAAGTGCTGGGACAGGCAAGTTCTCTGTACAAGAGCCATACATGGAGCCTAGCCTGGGGCTCATGGCAGAAGTGCCTCCCAGCAATGATTACTGGAACTTTGGACTGGAGAATCTCCATTTGAGGGGCAATTACTAGCTTGTAATCTGACATTAATTGAAACTGCCCTTATGATTGAAGGACACAAATAATTTTGAAACTGGAAATATCCATAATGTCATGGGTGATATTGGAGAAATGCTTTTAATGGGAGGGCAGTGCCCAGAAAAATTCCATAATAAAATGGAAATGATTTATATAGGAACATACTACTGAGGAAACGCAGGGAGTTTACTCAGTGTATCAAGCAGGTAAACTCTTTTCCCCCAAGACTGACCCTGGAACCATGTGAGGATCTGCCGGATTTTATTGTCAGTTGTAGGGGGCCTTTAAGCAGCTCTTAACTGAACAACAAAGAGCTGTTTGGTTTATGGATGACAGTTCCAAAGTGAGTGAACAACAACCTGTTTGATATGCCACCACTGTGATCAAAGAAGAGAAAACCAAAACAGCTCAATGGGCTGAGTTTTATGCTGTTGTCATGATGTTTTGGATTTTACTTACTCACAGGCAGTGGTCAGTGGCCTGGCTATTTGGTCAAGAAGAGCGCAATGGAAAACTGTGCTAGGAAAGCTATGCCTGTATGAGGCATGGCCCTATGGAAAGCACTATGAGAATTGGAGGGGTGCATTAAAATAGGATATGTCAATGCCCATCTGAAGAATCCTCTTCTAAGTTTGGAAGGTGATTGGAATCAACTAGTAGATATTTTGGTCTGCTTACCTAAGGTCTTATTTGAGTCCGTGAAATGAATGGATATAAGGCAATTGCAGCAACGCAGAGATAGACTGAATCTAGACATGTTCCTCTTGCAGCCTTTGAGGCCGAAAATGCCAATAAGAGCTGTTCTGTTTGCCAGAAAGAGAGACACAATGCAGATTCTGGGGGTGGGGGGGGGGAAGGGAGCTTAAAGTAGCTGTCAATTCAGACAGGGTCCTGACAGAAATAGACCTCGAGTCCAGACTGGGCTTTGCTCACCCAGTATTAGATGCACATGCTTAGAGTACTATAAAGGAGCTGAAACAGAAGATACTGCAACAATTTGGACCTCTGAGTCACATTTCTTCAGGCAAGGCAAACACTTTACAGCCCATAATGTCCAAAAATGGGCATCTGTCTCCTGAGAGTAACAGTCTGATAAAGATTTGGCGCTGGCAACTGAAACATCGGTTCCCTAAAACAGGAGGAGATACAGGCATGAGAGGCTGGCTTACGTGCTTTATGAGTGTGTGTTCACCCTCAACATGAGGGGTGCTAAGGGAATGTCCCCATTAGATATTCATCTGTTTCTCTGGATCTGTGGAAGAAGGGAAAGGGGAGGATGCTGGTATGACTATGCAATTCTTCTCAAGAGGGGAGGATGCTGGTGTGATGACTACACTTTTTCTTCCCCATATCAGTTCAACTCTCTTTTTCCTACCTGATACAGTGGTCACAGGGCCAGAGCTGAAACTGCAAGTGCCAGGAACAGGGATGATTTCCTAAGCAAAAAAAAAAAAAAATATATATATATATATATATATATATATATATATAACTATATATTCAAACCTTCATGTCAAAATTCCTAAGCAGGTTATTCATTTACCCCATCTGGCAAAATTGGATTTTATAATTAATGCAGCTATATTGCCTAGTGATATTAATAGCCCATTAGTTCTGTACCTATGTAACCCTACCCTATATGAATGGGAATGGACTGAGGGGGAGGTACTTGCTAGACTAGTACTGCTGCCTGTAATCTAGACCAGAACAGCGGCTGAACTTAATGTCCCTTCGAAAAGTGGAAAACTTCGGGTATAAACAGAGATAAGTAGGAATAGTAGCTAAGGATAAAAGATTGAATAAATGTGTTAAGAGGGAGATTCAATATTAGATTAATACCTTGAAAGAGGCTCAGAGCAAGAGATGACATTGACTCTTAGCTCAAATATACCAGACGCTTGAAAAGGTAAAAATATATATTACTGAGTCTACGCTTGCGTTTGGAACTTGACAAAATCAAATGGAAGCCTGCAGATCTGACTGGCCCACCCTGGGAGACATTTTCATAGGATATAATGAACTGAATTAATTATTAATGAGTGAATGGACTCCAGTAAAGTGTCAGTATCTTTTGACTTTGATGATACTTTTACCATATGGGCACTGTGGGAAAAGATCAGCGGGTTGCCTGTGGTATGATAAAATATATATATATATTTGGTCTATTTATTGTCCCTGGCCCTTGAACAGAACTCCTCAAACACTTGGAATTTCCTGAGCGATCCAGTGTCTTTTGTTATTTATAACAAGCTGCCTTCCACCATACCGGAGGAGTTTATGCTAATGAAGTGACTCTTGGCAGCCCTTAGATAGTTTCAGGATGGGGGCTAGCTGCCAGAGAAATGAAGCACATGATTAGAGGTTAACCTTCAGCCCCACTCCTCAACCTCCACAGAAGATGAAGGGCTAGAGATTGAGTTTAATCATTAACGGCCAATGAGTTCATTAAACATGCTTACATAATAAAACTTCATTAAATACTCTTGAACAATGAAGTTCAGGGAACTTCTGGGTTGGGAGCATCTCAATGTTCTGGGAGGGTGGTGTGCCTGAAGAGGTCAAGGAAGCTATGTGCCCCTCATCCCCATCTCTCCATACCTTACCCTGTGCATCTCTTCCATTTGTCTATTCCTCAGTCGTACCCTTTATAATAAAACTGTAATCATAAGTACAGTTGACCTTTCAACTGCATGGGTCAACTTATACATCCATTTTTTTTCAAAAGTAAAGCCTACAGTACTGCATGATCTACAGTTGGTTGAATCCGCCGTTGGAGCCATGAATGTGGAAGAACCATGGATACAGAGGACTGACTATAAGTCATTCAAGGAATTTTGACTGTGCAAAGAGTTGGTGCCTCCAACCCTTGTGCTGTCAAGGGTCAACTGTATAGTACTTTCCTGAGTTCTGTGGGTTGTTGTAGTGAATTATTAAACCTGAGGGGTGGGTTGTAGGAATATCCAAATTTATGGCTGGTTGGCCATAAGTTAGGTGGCCCAAAGGATTTATGAGTGGCATCTGAAGTTAGGGCAGTATTCCGGAACTTGAGCCTTAATTTCTGGGGTCTCCATTAACACTGGTTAAAGTCAGATTTCCACTGACTTCTGGGACACACAGATAGTGTTACAGAATTGAGAACTGTTGGAATGACAAGGTATTTGGTGTCAGATAAAAACAAATAATACTAAATGAGGGACCTCTATGTCGCACTGTGTCCCTCAGTAGAAAGAATACATATGGGTCCAGGAATGAAGGAGTAGAAGCAGGACTGGACCTGCGTATCATCATTGCCAATGACCCACTAGAGGACTTTGTGCTTTCTGTCCCTGCAACTCTGGGATCTTCAGAGATAGAGGTCCCAAAATGGGTGTATTTTTGCTCTGTGCCAATAAATTATAACCTACACTGCCACCAGGGAACTTTGGACTCTGTGTTGAGGGAACAACGAGCCAGAAGAAGAGTTATTATTTGGGGCAGAAGTAATTGACACGATAACGAGAGAGGAAATAGGTTCACTCTTACACAATGGGGACAGGGAGGAATATATGTGGACTCCAGATGATCCACTTGGGTTCCTATTGGTATTTCCTTGCCCCATTGTAACTAAATGGACACATGCAGCAACTCCTACCAGGCAAGGATCTGATTACTAGGGCTTAGACTCTTCAGGCATGAAGTTTTGAGTCACACCACATTGACCCCAAGACCTTTGAGATGATAGCTAAGGATGAAGGCAATTTAGAAGGAATAGTGGAGGAGGGAGAAGATGAGAATCTGAGACCAACTACAACAATAGGAGCTCTAGTTTGTCCGACTAGTGTCTCTCTTCTAAGTATCTCATCAGGAATAGAGGTTCAAGACAACCGTGGAGGAGCTGTTTCCCTGAACTTGCATGGAGAAGTGCATCTGCACAGTATAAGTGGTGGACTGTGGCCTCGTTGGAGGTGCAGTGGTTACACTGTCCCTTCAAGAGAACCTGCTGCAGGATAGTGACCTCAGCATCATGGCAGCATAAGATGCTCCCTCTTTTAATCTCTCCTTTTTAAACAACAAATCATACATCCATCCACAAACAAAACTGCCTTTGTGAAAGCTGTTGGATCTAGTACATATGCCAAGGGACCTACAAAGTGTCTCACCCACCTGTGCATCAGGTAATAGGCATACAGACATTGGTGAGGACTGTGGAACCAGCAGAGCCAATGAACCAGCCCAGACCCCTCTCAGGAAAAAAAAAAACCTCCACAGCAAAAGAAACAATCAAAAATTAAAATGGTAACCTATGGAATGGGAGAAAATATTTGCAAACCATATATTGAATAAGGGGTTAGAATCCACAATACATAAAGAACACATACAACTCAGTAACAAAGAACACAATCCTGGATGTGGAGAAAAGGGAACCCTTATACACTGTTGGTAATGCAAATCGGTTCAGCCACTATGGTTGACATTCCTCAAAATATTAGAAATAAAACTACCATATGATCCAGCAATTCCACTCTGGGGTATATCCCAAAGTATATACCCAAAGTAGGACATTGAAGAGATATATGCACTTCTATGTTTACTGCAGCCTTATTCACAACAGCCAAGATACAGAAACAACCTGTGTCTGTCAATAAACGAATGTATAAAGGTGTGGTGTATATATATATATTCAATGGAATATTATTCAGCTATGAGAAAGAAGGAAATCCTGCCATTTGCAATAACATGGGTGGAACTTGAGGGCATAATGCTTAGTGAGATAAGTAAGACAGAGAAAGACAAATACTGTATGATATTTATATATAGAATCTTAAAAAGCTGAACTTGTAAAAACATAGAATGGTAGTTACCAGGGGCTGGTGGGTAGGAGAATTTGGGAGACGTAGTTAAAGGGTACAGATTTGCAACCAGTAGATAAATAAGTCCTGGAGATCTAATGCACAGCATAATGATTATAGATGACAATACTGCATCGTAAACTTCAAAGTTGCTAAGAGACTAGATCTTAATTATTCCCACCACCAAAAAGAAATGATAATTATATGACATGATGAAGGTTTTAGCTAACGCTATGGTGGTAATCATATTGGAATATATAAATGTATCAAACCAACATGATGGACACCTTAAACTTATTCAATGTTATATGGCAATTATAGCCAATACAAATTTTTAAAAAGAAACAAGCTAAGAAGCCATAAAAAACACAAATGAGGGGCTTCCCTGGTGGCACAGTGGTTGAGAGACCGCCTGCCTGCGCATAAAGAGCCTGTGCTCTGCAACGGGAGAGACCACAACAGTGAGAGGCCCGCGTACCGCAAAAAAAAAAAAAAAAAACCCAAGAAAACACAAATGATCTTAATGTATATTGTTAAGTGAAAGAAGCCAGTCACAAAAGGCTACATACTGTATGATTCCAATTACATGACATTCTAGAAAAGGCAAAGTTATAGAAATATTAAAAAACCAGTGGTTGACATGAGTTGGGGTTGGGGGCGGGGATTTGAAAAAGTGAAGCACAAGAAATTGTTAGTACAGTGAAACGCTTCTGTATGATACAATAATGGCGAATACATATCACCATACATTTGTCAAAACCCGTAGAACGTTACAGTACAAAGTGCAAACCTTAACGTATGCACTCTTTAAAAAATAATTTAGGAGTTCATGAGGATGAAATGAAAAATGTGACAAATAATATTAGTTTATTACAAATGTATGAAACTAATTCACTGAAGGGGGTGGGGAAATAAGATACTGACCTAAGTAATTTTAGAAATGACTGGAATCTGTAAGATTAAAGGCAAAAGGAAATGTTCATAATCAGTGTACTCTAGTTGATAACGATTTCCCCCACAGGGGTATGGAATAACAATGCTGGTATGTGTGTGTATGGGAATTAGACAAGTAAACTCATGGATGTTGAATGGTGGGAGCCAGGTTTCTCACAATTGAAATGGGAGGTTACAGATAAGCATGGGGAGGAGGAATGATAGATATGGTAACAAACTAGAGTCAGAGACATCTGTATGAACCCATGTTTAGCATAATATAGTTATAGATGGGTTACACACAGAAATATTTACAGTTATGTGTGTATATAAAATATAGTATACACACATATATTTCCTTTCTCTTTCAGCTAAGAAGGCCTAGAAGCAATGACAGCCTAGTAACAATGAGTACACCTAGTACCCAGATCTTGGTTTCTTGGAGAAAGGGCTGAAACTGGGACTCGGGCAGGAAATGTACAACATGAGTTGAAGCACCTTGTACTGCAAGAAATGAAGAAAGGAAGTTGTCAAAAAAATCTACATCAATGAGTGTATATTAAATGGACAGAGGAGTCTCCTGAAATGGCTCCTGAAATGGTCAAACTGGATAAATTTGAGCAACAAAATAAATTAGTGTTGGGTTATAACCCAAAGTATAAAATTAATAGCCATGAGTTCATACTAATATAAATAAATGGGGGAAGACATCGATCTTCTCTGAAGTATTCCGAATAATTTATGCAGAAAGTATCCCCTCAAGGAGGTACAGAGGTCCCTACTCCTTAAGTATGGGCCACAGATAGTGACTTCCTTCCAAAGAGTACAGTATGGAAAGAGGTTTTATTTATGTTTTTTTTTTTGGAAAGAGGTTTTAAAAAGAAACTTTACAGAGCAGAAATTGAGACACAGAAGTAGAGAACAAACATATGGACACCAAGGGGGGAAAGCGGCGGGGGGTCGGGGTGGTGGTGTGATGGATTGGGAGATTGGGATTGACATGTATACACTGATGTGTATAAAATGGATGACTAATAAGAAAATAAATAAATAAACATTAAAAAAATAATAATTAAAAAAAGTAACTTTACAGTGGAAAACTCTGATAAACACCACCTCAGCTAGATAATCAAGACTACTGTAACAATTTACCATCAACTTAGCAGCTTCAAACAAGAGAAGTGTACTCTCTTTCAGTTCTTGGAACCAGAGTCCAAAATGAGTCTTATGGGGCTACAGTCAAGTGTTCAACAGTGTTGGTTCCTTCTGGAGGCTCCATGGGATAATTTGTTCCTTATCTTTTCCAGCTACCTGTGACTGCCAGCATTGCTTGACTTCTGTTTCTGTTGTCACATTGCCTTCTCTTCTTCTGTAGTCAAATCTCCCTCTGCCTCCCTCTTATAAGGGCATTTGTGGTTACATTGAGGGCTCACCAGGTAAGAGAGAGAATCTCCCCATTTCAAAATTAACTTAATGACATCTGCACATTACTTTTTTGCAATATAAGGTTAACTTCTCAGGTTCCAGGGACTAGGACATGGATATCATTGGGGCCATTATTCAACCCAGCACACTAACCATGAGAAAAGACATCAGATATGTCGCAGCTGACAGATATTCTATAAAATATCTGGCCAGTACTCCTCAAAACTGTCTAGGTCATCAAAAACAAGCAAAGTCTGAGAAACACAGCCAAGAGGAGTCTTAAGAGATGATAACATGTAGTAAAATATCCTAGATGGGATCTCAAAGAGAAAAAAACCATTAGCTAAAAACTAACGAATCTGAATAAAGTGAGATTCTGTTAATAATAATGGTTGATACAGGCTTATTAATTACAAAAAATATACTATCAATAGACTAATGTAAAATGTTAATAATAAGGGAAATTGGATGTATTGTACATGAGAACTCTGTACCATCTTTGCCATTTTTTAATACATCTAAATATATTCTAAAATAAAAAGTTTACTTTAAAAGTTAAAAATGTTTTATTTATAGTCATTTCAATTATGCCAAAAACAATGTAAGTCTCAACGAAGTCCAGAAGGAAGCACATAAAACATCCAAGGTCAATTTTAATGACGGTTACTGGTCTGAGACATGATTTTCATATTAAAAGCAAACATAATTATTATTAATATAAATTAAAATTTGCTTGAATTTTCAAGCTAAAAATGAGATTCCAATATTGATGGTCATTGTGGATCTGTTTGTGATCATAAATGATATTGTAACTGGCCACCTTGTGCTTAAATCTTTGTTGCACTTCATATTGTTTCTTTAGGACAGATTCTAAGAAGCAGATAGAATTACTAGTAGATATGATACTTTAAAAAAAGATTATATATATTTATTCTCCCATAAGCCAGTCCTTTGCAATTTATTCACCGTTTTTCTGTCTAGCAAGTTTTTCCAAATCTAGAGATTAGTTAAATATATGCCTATACTTTTTCTGATATTTAAGTCTTATATATTAAACTTTCCCATCTTGTACTCATACAGAAGAATTTAAAATTTCTGGTTGTTAAAAAGGATGGAATTTAGGAGAGTAAAATTATCTTTCCATAATGTTTTGGTTATTGATTCTTAAGTATATTTAATTGCATCGAAAATCTGAAATCACGAGTAGCTTATTTTTCTTGATCTTTAAACTGAAGAGAGATTCCCAAAAGAGTACTTGCAGAGATTAAAGTCTATTTCTGATTTAGGTAACCTCCTCCAGCTTCAGATTGAAGTACTCATCGGCTGGGAACTAAAGAAAATATGTCCTTACGGGAAGCGAGGTTAGGTTCTTATGATAGCTCTGGCAATACCTTGATTACGTCCCCAGTGAATATATACCCAAGACACAGGAAAATATTCTTTTAAAAGAACAATATTTGATCTACTACAGTTTATGATATAAACATCTTATAACCTATTTATTTTCAATTTATATTTATTTAAGAAAAATTTAGATGTTTGACTAGATCTTTATTGTATTTATTAACAACTCCTGACAACATGAAATAATTATTTTAGTAAGTGGCCTTGCACATCTAGAGGACTAGGTGATTACTCATGCTACTGGAAGAGATTGATTTGAATAACAACAGACCATCTCTAAATAACTTTTTTTGTTGTTGTCACTTCTTGCTCTGGTAACAGTAAGAGGTGAAGGTCTCAAGAATCTATTAAAAATGTTAGATTTGTTAAGGCTTAATGGAACACTTTTTTATCATGATACAAATAAGCAAATTACAGAATCATACAGTGAGAATGGGATTCTCCTTTGACAATGTTAATTACATCTGTTTTAAAAGACTTTATGCAGAAGTTTAAAAAATAATTCTATTTTGGAAAATTTATCTCGTATACTTGAGGGATAAGAGCAAAGATTATTTGCATGTAAAATAAAGGGTAGCTTAATGGCAGGTGAGAATTCTACCACTGAACCACCCAGGCACCAAAATGGTAGCTTAATGATCTATCATATAACAGTATCAAAATATTCCATTCCCACATTATCCTTATTCTTTTAATTTAAATCATAAAAGAATAGGTTCTGTTTTCTCAGGATGGAGAGTGGGGAAGGCATCATTTAAGAAGAAAACTCAATGTATTTTTAAAGTTATATTTAATTTTCAAGCATGCTAGCTCTCCTCAGTGTGAATAGGATCAAGCCCACTAATTCTGAACTAATTAGTGCCGATATTTCAAGTAAGGTAGCACTGCATTAATATCCAGTGACTTTATTTTTTCATACAGATTATATGTTAAAAAAATTTTCCTTTTACTTTCTTTAAGTCTAAATCATTGAGTGTATTAAATATTTCTAGTAAGAGAACATTTTCTTTTTTAAAATATTTTAATTTAATGGGAGTATAGTTGATTTAAAATGCTGTGTTTCAGGTGTTCAGCAAAGCGATTCAATTATACATATATATATATTCATTCTTTTTTAGATTCTTTTCTCATATAGGTTATCACAGAATATTGGGTAGAGTTCCCTGTGCTATACAGTAGGTCCTTTTTGGTTATCTATCTATGTATAGTAGTGTGCATGTGTTCATCCCAAGCTCCTGATTTACCCCTCCCCCCGCCTTTCCCAGAGAACATTTTCTTTTCTGTATATTCTTAAAAACAATATGCCAACATATTACTGAACTCAGATTTTGTGTTCACTCCCAAAGGAACGGTTGTACTTTGTAAAGGGAATAAGAAACTGGGAGACAGAATTATTGTTATAAGAGTCAGGAGATCTGGACTTTAGTCTTATGTCTGCTACTAATTCTCTGGTTGACTTTGGGAAGGTCACTTATTCATCTGACTCTTGTGTCTTCTTTTGGAAAAAAAAATTACAAGAATTATTTTTTAAGTTTCGTTATACCTTAAATACTATATTAACCAGATGTTTAAGTTGTCGCTAAGACCAATACATCCTCACGTTTCATGTGGACTACAACAATGATCTAACTGGTCCCTGCTTGGTGTGCTGGTCCCTCCATTCCTTTATTTCCATATCGCAATAAAATGATGTTTCAAATGTACATTGGATATATTTATATCTGCTTTCCATTTCATTTAGAATAAAATCCTAACTCTTTTATCATAGCCCATAAAACCCTATAGGAACTGTCCCCCAAACTTCGACTTGTATCCCACTCTCTGTTTCACATACATATACCTCTGCAATTCCTCACACATAATAAGCTAAGTCCTGCTTATGGCCTTGGCAAATGCTCTTCCCTCAACCTGAAACACTTTCCTGAAATCTTTACATGATTGACTTGTAGTTATTCACATCTCAGTTCAAATATCACCTACCCAGAGAGTCCTTCTCCAATGTCCCCTCAAGAAAATACCACCACCTGACCCTAAACCTCTTTATCACAGAACCCTGTTCACCTCCTTCTGAGTACTTTGCGACACTCTATAATTAAGGCATTCATTTAATTACTTGAATTATGCCTGTCTTCCCCACGAAAATGTACAACCTGGCTTGTACACTAATGTATCAACAGTGCCTAGAAGGGTGCTTGGCACAGAGTTTTAAGTGCTCAATAAATGTTTGTTGAACTAATGGATTTAACCTTTTTAGTATTGTCTTTTGTATAAAAAAGAATGTAAGTCAGATTTATTCCTAATTAAAAAAATACATTTCTTATCATTAAAAAATTCTACACTTCAAAATTAATATTCATAATGTTCACTCTTGATATTTTTACCGGCAAGTTCTATCACTTGAATGCTGCTTATTTCAAATTGCCATTCAGAAAATATGAATACTTTGCATTGTAAACTAGTAGAGATTTAAATCATATACTAAAATGCTGTAAACTTTAGTATAGCAAATCTGTCATTTATTTATAGGAAATCACTGATGATATGCCACATGTTTTTTCCCAACTGTACCCATAATTCACTGTTTGTAAAATATTTACACTTTGCTAATCTCTCAATAATATTTCATTTTGGCATGATAAGAAAAAATGTCATTGAAATTGAATACCTTCCCGTAGTCAATGTGCTCTGATGAACATGACAAAATATTTTAATCCTGCTTTTCAACTCCTTTAAAAATAAACTCTAGATATGCCTTAATTTCTAAGCATTTCTTATAACTATATTAAATATAACATAGAACCATATTATATACACAACAAAACTTAGATATATTTTATTATATATAATGCATAGCTATAAATATATACAATAAAACGTATGCAGTTCTAAAATAACATTTTTTAAACAATCTAAATTTATATTAACGTAAGAAACTTATTTTTTGTTGGGGTTTTATTGTTGTTATCTTTAATTATGTATTTCTAATTTATTGAGATGTGGTCAGAGAATGTGATCTCGTGATATGGATTTTTGAAATCTATTGAAAATTGCATTTCTCAAATATTATATATACGCACTTGAAAATAATGGGTATCCTTTGCTTGCTGGAGTTTATCAATGCTTATTAGATTAAGCAGATTAAGCTTATTCGTTGTATTTTGAATTCTATATCTTTACTGATATTTTAAAGTTTTTTGACCTATCTTTTATTATCAAGGTTATATTATATTCATGCATTTTTCAGCCAATTGCTCCTTGAAGAAAGAAAGCATTTTACTTCAAAACACTCTAAAATAGTGGTTCTCAAATGTTAGTGTACACCAGCATCATCTGGGGCTTCTGGTAAGCCACGATTGGTGGTCCCACTCCCAGAGTTTCTGATTCAGTAGGTCTGGGGTGGGGCCCAAGAATGTGTGTTTCTTACAAATTCTCAGGTGATGCTGATGCGCTGATCTGAGACCACATTTTGAGAACCATTATCCTAAAAGTGGATTTTCATCCTGGCTGCTAATTATAATCAACTGACGGGACTAAAAAGTAAAAATACCAGTGTTTGGACACCAAATATGACCAGAAAATTTAAGGGTAGGACCCAGGCTCCAGAAACTTTTTAAGATTCCCCAGGTTAATTCATTATGTAGCAGGAGTTGAGAACCATTAATCTAAAACATGTTTGAATCAATCTGACTTCACAATGTGTGATTAATATTCATCAAAGAGTAGTTTCTCCACACTTGGTTACCTCTAATTTGTCTAGAAATGTCTCCTTACTAGGAGCCTTATACCACTTTCCAATCTCCTTAGATTTTTCACTTACACAGACTTCACTGAATGACCATTACATGTAAAGCACTATACCAGCTTGCTTTGTTTATACCTATTTTTGTGTTCGTCTTTTGTGTAGTTCTTTATCCTTATTTCAATTAATTATCATCTGAATAATAATGATCATCACAACAACAATAATAATGATAGTATTAACTATGTATCAGGCACTGTTCTAAGTGCTTTCCATGTATTAACTCATTTACTCCTCATCCAACCTTATGAGGTAGGAATTATTATTTCTATCAAACAAATGAGGAAATTGAGGCAAACAGAGTTTAAGCTAACCAAGGTCACCATAGTATTATAATAAGTGGCTGGAATATGAACTTAGATATGCAGTCTGCTTTGAGCTACTAACAATCAGAAATTAAAGTATCTGTAAAATTAGAGACATTGGAAAAATATTGTTTATCCAAAAATTGATTTGCAGCTTTGCTTAAAAATTGTATCTCCCATTGTTTGTTTTAGTATGAATGCCTAGTAGAGTTTTTCATTCCAAAAAAATTTTTTTACTCCAAAATGGAGACCATTCTCAATCATAAACTGCATAAATCATATTCTTTGATTCTATACATTTGAACAGGTGACATAATTTTTATCTTAATCTGCAGAAATCAATGCAACACTATCATATATTTTTATACTGCAATTTTCAAAATTCTTTGTATGACAAATAATTACTGTACACATAGAACACAGGTTGCGCAGGAAACCTTTTAACTTAAGTCTTTGATTTATATAAAATGCCCAGAATATTGCTAATCAGTACCTGTATTAGTCAGCTTGGGATGTTGTAACAGAATACCACAGACTGGGTGGCTTAAACAACAGGAGTTTATTTTCTCACAGTTGTGGAGGCTAGAAGTCCAAGATCAATGTGTGGCAAATTCAGTTTCTGGTGACAGCTCTCTTCCTGACTTTCAGAAGGAAAGCCACTGTGTGCTCACATGATCTTTCCCCTGATTTCTGCAGAGGGGAGAGGGGCTTGAGGTTGAAGCAATTGCCATTGGCCAATGATTTAATCAATTATGACTATGTAATGAAGCCTCCATAAAAACCCCACATGACAGCTTTTTGGCCCTTTTTGAAGAGCTTCCATGTGGGGGAACCAGAAGCTCCTTTGTTCCAGACCTCAGCTCTGTGTATCTCTTCATCTGACTATTGATTTGTATCTGGTAATCTAGTGAGTAAACTGGTTTTCCTGAGTTCTGTGAGCAGTTCTAGCAAATTAATCAAACCTAAGAAGGGAATCATGGGAACCTGTCTTATAATCAGTAGGTCAGGTAACAACCATTGGAATTGAGTCCAGGAATGCTTTTCAGGTATCTTTAAATTCTGATTTAACTAAATATAAATAATAGGCTGTAGTCATTAAGGATGTCATGTATTTTGATATTGCTAGAAACGTTTCATGTATAGATTGACAACGTGCAATAAATCCGTCGAAATAATTCCAAACCAAGCAATTTATTTGTTGAATGAATCTCTGTCAGGGTTGAAATTAGGAAGGTAAAGATAGAGAGAGGTGATATTCTAGTCACGATAGATTAACGTTCTAAAATTCAAATGAAAACCTTCCATTCAGCTGAGAAATTTGAGCATTTTAATTCCTCCCATTCCAATCTCAAAATTTCCATTCAAATTACCAAAATAATATAGAATATATTAAAAAAAGTATCTGTACTCTCTCTGGTACCAATGACATTCATATGTCAGAAATGTCTGAGTCAAGAGAAGCTGGATTGAGAGAAAGGTCCCCCAAAATATGGTCCACTTAATGTAAAGAATAAGATTCACTCTTTGCTCCCACATCTCTATACTTTGGAAATAATTGGAAGAGGCCTCTTAGCTCACAGTGACTAGATTTGGAAGCAGTTATAAGATGGCAGGCCAATCTTGATCATGTCAGCAATTCTGGGAAACAGACCAGGTGCACAGGAAATTCAGAGAAAGCACCCTGTAGCTCTATACACATTGGACCAACTCTGTGCTACGTAAAAGCAGGGGCACTGCAGACTGGTAAGATGACTCTATTCTGGCTGACCTTTTGCTGTCCTAAGATACACAGATAGCTATAAAGACTATTAGCTCATTTTATATCTGGCTGAGTTTTTACCTAATCCCTTTTTGTTTCTGACTTCTAATATTCCAATGAAAACAATGTTTGTAAGGCTCCGTTTTGTGTGAAAAGAAAAACGAAACCAACTGCAGTGTGTGTGTGTGTGTGTGTGTGTGTGTGTGTGTGTGTGTCTCAAAATAATGAATCCCAAAACGTTCAAAAAAGTTCATTTCCAGGTGTTGGGGAATGGAGGACACAGGGATTGGTGGGGTATTAAGTTTCTATATTTTCTTTTTATATTCCTATATTATTACATTTTTAAAATTGTCTCTTAAAAGGAAAATAATAGATGAAAGTTTATATAAATTTGGAGTAGGGAAATCCTTTTTAAGCCTAACATCTAGGGTAACAATGGCATTGATATTTAGCATTTGAATAACTTGACATCAAAATATAAAATAATATAAAAGGAAAGAAAAGGAAGGGAAAATAATTTTTAAAAATTGAAAGGCCAATAAAAAATTGGGGAAAAAATTTCCATGATATGATGAAGAAATATTTTCCTTAATACATACAGGGTTCTTAAAAATCAATAAAACAACAAATACCTCAAATCTAGCTCCTAGCACATAGTATGTATCTTAAAATACTCTTATAAGTGAATTTTTTTCACACAGGTAGAGAAAATGAGCTCATAAACAGATAAAATATTCAAGCTTAAAAATCAATTAAACAAAAATTCAAGAAATTATCCTTCTGCCTGGATTATCTATCCAACTTTTTGTGTACCTAGAAAATTCCTCAAGCCTCAAGATGTATACCAAGTATGATGTCATCTCTGAAGTCTTTCCTATTTCCCTATTCACATCATCTTCAGTGTTATCAGGTCACCGTTTATTTTATCCTGTCATTGAGTTTATTTTATTATAATTTGAGGGCATGTTTGTCTTCCCAGCTGGACTTAATTTTAAAAGACAAGGAAATTTTCTTTTTATTCCTTTTTTTTAAAAATTGAGGTATAAGCAACATATAGCACTACATTAGTTTCAGATGTACAACATAGCGATACGATATTTGTATATACTGTGAAAAGATCAGAAAATTTCTCATTGCTAGAGGCATTTATAATATCTAACAGTTCCTAGATTGTGGTAGGTGCTCAATATCCATTGTACTGAATGAAATTGTTATACGAAAATAAAGTGGAAAACAATATTCATTTACATAGAAAAACAGAAAGTGAATTAATTTTTCTTTATCATAGTATGCAAGTTTACTTTAAAAGTATATTTTCGTCTTTGTGATTCTGTTAGTCTTAAAGTTAAGGTTTTAAAATTTATTTTTAATTCAGTTTTAAATTTGCCAAACCATTTTCAATAGCGTCATATTAATTACACTAAATCTTCTATTCTCACTGTAGTCAATGTAGATTGATCCTATCCCAGAATCCTCTCTGTGGTTTCACTAGAGAGAGTGGTAATGGTAGTGGTACTGGCAAGTTTTATATTTGTATTGACTCACTATGTATATCTGGGACTATTTGTTACAAATTAACACGAGGAAGTCCCCAGTAAAACATTTAAAATTCTTCCGAAAGAATGTCAATAGGGTTTTCCCATCAATAATCAATAATGATATGGGGGATAGCTCTGTGAGTTATCACACACTTGTAAGGAGGTCAAGGTCCTGAATTATGGTCCTTTTATTACAGCAGTTAACATTTTTCCCCACAGTCTCAGTCTGTACCCCTAACCTCAGTCTTTTAAAAATGTCTATGGGGCTTCCCTGGTGGCGCAGTGGTTGGGAGTCCGCCTGACAATGCAGAGGACACGAGTTCGTGCCCCGGTCCAGGAGGATCCCACATGCCGCGGAGCGGCTGGGCCCATGGGCCGTGGCCGCTGGGCCTGCGCGTCTGGAGCCTGTGCTCCACAGTGGGAGAGGTCACAGCAGTGAGAGGCCCGCGTACCGCAAAAAAATAAAAAATAAAATAATAAAAAAAAAAAATTTTTTTAAGTCTATGATTTTATTGAAAACATGAGAAAAGATCTGTCCTTTGATAATGAATAAAAATAGAAGGTATATATAAACTGAAGATCCAATTCTATTTCTTTTCTACAGAGTATCAGGCATGTTTTCTGTAAAATAAACTTTGCTTAATATTTACATAATTTTAAATGTAGAATGCCTATTAAAGTAGGTTATAGATAGTAAAGAATAAAGTAGACACATAGCTCTGTGAGATTTTTTTTTCTGGTTACTCATCAGACTTTGGGTTCTTCTATGATTTAGTTCTGGCTTTTGGCTTTTCCTTCACATTTCAGATTAAAGTAGATTTTATATTGGTGTAACTTTAGCATATTTTCAAATCTTCTGTTTATTTCCTCTGCTATTTTTGAATTTTTCTCATCTTTTAAAAACAGAACTTGGCTTTCATCTGGTGCATTAGAAGACTTATTTAAATGTTATTAAGTCATTAATATAAATAGTATATTTTAGCCGCTCCAAATAAGAAATTTTCTGCTCAATGTCCATTTAGTGAATTAATGTATGACCTGACAGGGAACTAAAAATAGATGCAACTCATATTTACCTCAAATCATTTTGGTTTTAACTCAATTTATTAAGCCTTAGAAATGTAAATTATGCATATTTATTAAGTGCTTAAATCAATATACCAAGATGATGGGGAAAATGTGTATTTATATTATAGTACAGCTTTCAGCTGTTTGGATGAATTCATGGAAACTTACTCAAACCTGCCTCTCACATTTTCCTTTAAAAAACCACAAGTTTAATTTTAGAGGGAAAGAGTGCCTCGGTCAAATGTAAGTTGAATTTGGCCAGAGTGAAAACTCTCGATTACTTCATAGAGGACACTGTTGATTGCAAAACATCCCTAATATCTGAAGCATCAGAGAATAAAATTTAATCATAATGCCATGTATTTGTCCATCTTTTCTCTTGTCACACTGTGGTTCACATTATGTACAATTGGAATGATTTTCTTGGGAAATTTTGCATTCTGTAAAATGAAACTAATGATTATTCCAGCCCAAATCAATTTATGGAACAACTGTGAAGCAAAAATGACATGTGCATGAATGCACCTTGAACATTGCTCCATGATTAAAAAGTATTATCAAAGATCAGTTAAAAAAATAAAAATTAAAAAAAAAAATAAAAATAAAAATACAGTAAAGTATCAATCCATTACTTTTTCCTCTTTTGTATCTTAACATTTTTTTAATTTTTAATTTCTTTATTTTTTTAATTGGCATGATTATATACTTATATATGAAATTCATTTAAAGAAAACTTTTACTTTCTGCAAAAAAAAAGATCAATCAGTATGTATAACATAAATTATATTTTGAAATGAGAATGGTTTTATTTTTATGAAAGTAATATATAATCATTGTTAGAATCAGTTAATAAAGAAGAAAGGCAATCTAACCATAAAACACCTTCCAGAAATAAGCACTGTTAACACCTTGTCACATTCTCTTCTCTCCCTATGTTTCTGTGTATGTGTGTGTCTGTGTGTGTGTGTATGCATGTTAAGATGTGTGTGTGTGTGTGTGTGTGTATGCATGTTAAGAACAGAGAACTGCATAAGCATTTTGGATATTCAACCTGTATAATCTTTGATTTAGGATTATCTAATAAATGCAGAATAATTAGGTTAAATATGTATGTAACTAAATTACCCTACCTAAATTTTTTACCAGCTTACTTTCTTACCAATAATGAATTTCTACTTCCTGCCATCCTTGCTAATATATTAAAAAAATTTTTTGATAGTCTAACAGATTTTTTAAGGTATCTTGTTGTTTTAATTTAATTTACAGTGAGGTGAATTTTTTTTCAAATACTTATTGATCATTTGCATTTTTATTTGCAATATTTACTAAGTTTTGGTCCATTTTTTTCTCATTGTTTTGTAGGCTTTCACATACATTTAAAAGATGTTTTCAAACTCTTCCAAAAAATTAAAGAGGAGGGGACACTCCTAAACTCATTTTACAAGGCCAGCATCATCCTGATACCAAAGCCAGACAAGGACATTACAAGAAAAGAAAATTATAGGCCAATATCTCCGATGAATATAGATGCAAAAATCCTGAAAATCTATTAAAAAACTGAATTCAACAGCACATTAAAAGGATCATACACCATGATCAACTGGAATTATCCCTGATATGCAAGGATGGTTTAACATAAACAAATCAACAAATATGATACACCACATTAGCAGAATGAAGGATAAAAACATAGGATCATCTCAATAGATGCAGAAAAATCATTTGACAGAATTCAACATCCTTTTATGATTAAAAAAACTCTCAACAAATTAGTTATAGAAGGAATGAACCTCAACATAATGAAGGCCATATGTGACAAGCCATAACTAACATTATACTCAACAGTGAAAAGCTGAAAGCTTTTTCTTTAAGATCTGGAACCAGACAAAAGTGCCCCCTCTGGACATTTCTATTCAACCTAATATTGGAAGCCTTAACCAGAGGAACTAGGCAAGAAAAAGAAATAAAAAGCATCCAAATGGGAAAGGAATGAATTATATTATCTCTGTTTGCAGGGTACATCATATTATATAAAGGAAACCTAAAGACTCCACCAAAAAACTGTTAGAATAATAAACAAATTCAGTAAAGTTGCAGGATACAAAATCAATATACAAAAATCGCTTGTGTTTCTATACACTGACAAAAAATTGAAAAATAAATAAAGAAAACAAACCCATTTACAATGGCATAAAAAAGAAAACAATACTTACTAATAAATTTAACCAAAAGGTAAAAGATATGAAGTTGAAAGTTATGACATTGATGAAAGAAGCTGAAGAAGACACAAATAAATAGACAGATGTCCCATGATCCTGGACTGGAAGAATTAATATTGTTAAAATGTCCAGAGTACCCCAATGTAATCTACAGATTTAATCCCTATCAAAATTGCAATGGAAATTTTCATGGAAATAGAAAAAACAGTGGTAAAATTCATATGGAACCACAAAAAACCGTGAATAGTCAAAGCAATCTTGAGAAAAAAGAATAAAGTTGGAGGCATCACACTTCCTGATTTCAAACTATACTACAAAGCTAAGTAGTCAAAACAGTATAGTACTGGAATAAAAAGAGACACATAGACCAATGGAAAGAATTGATAGCCCAGAAATAAACTCATGCATTTACAGTAAACTAATATCTGATAAGGGCACCAAGAACACACAATGGGGAAAGGATAGTTTCTTCAATAAATGGTACTGGGAAAACTTGGTATCCACATACAAAAGAATAAAATTGGACCCCTATCTTATACCATATGCAAAAAAATAATGCCAAATTCATTAAAGGCTTAAGATTTGAAACCTAAAATTCCTGGAAAAAAAGTCCTTTAAATTGGTTTTGACAATGATTCTTTGGATAAGACACCAAAAGCACAGAAAACAAAAGCTAAAATAAACAAATGGGACTACATCAAACTAAAAAGCTTCTGCACAGCAAAAGAAACAATCAGTAAAATGAAAAGGCAATCTATGGAAACAGAGAAAATATGTGCAAACCAAGTATCAGGTAAAGGGTTAATAACCACAATATGTAAAGAACTCATCACTCATTGCCAAAACGAATAAACAAACCAATAACCCAATTAAAAATGAGCAAAGGATCTAAATACACATTTTTCAAAGAAGACATACAGATAGTCAACAGGTACATGAAATTATGCTCAACATCACTAATCATCACAGAAGTGCAAATGAAGACCATGAGACATCACCTCACACATTTTAGGATGGCTATTATCAAAAAGACAGGAGATAAGTGTTGGGGAGGATGTGGAGAAAAGGGAACCCTTGCACACTGTTGTTGGTATTGTAAGTTGGTATAGATATTATGGAAAACAGTGTAAAGTTCCCTCAAAACATAGAAAATAGACCTACCAGATGATCCAGAAATTTCACTCCGGTATATATCCAAAGGAAATTAAATGAGTATCTCTAAGAGATATCTGCAATCCCATGTTCACTGTAGCATTATTCACAGTAGCCAAGATATGGATACAATCTTAGTGTCCATGGAGAGACAAATGGTTAAAGAAAATGTGGTATATGTATACGATGGAATAATATTCTGCCATACAAAAAAGGAGATCTTGCCATTTGCAACGACATGGATGAACATGGAAGACATTAGACTAAGTGAGATAAGCCAGACACAAGAAAGATAAATACTGTGTGATCTCACACGTATTAAAAAAGTTGAACTCATTGGAGCAGAGAGTAGAATGATGGTTGTCATGGGCTGGATGGAGGGAAAATGGGGAGATGCTGGTAAAAGGGTGTAAATTTTCAGTTGCAAAATGAATAAGGTCTGGGGCTCTAATAATAGCATGGTGATTATAGTTAACAATAGTGTACTCTATACTTGAAATTTCCTAAGAGAGTAGATCTTAAGTGTTCTCACCATACACAAAGAAAAGGTAACAGTGACGTGATGGATGTGTAAAAAATTAACTTGATTGTGCTAATCATATCACAATGCATACATATATTAAATTATCATGTTGCAAACTTTTTAAAAAGTCACATTGTACAACCTAAATATATGCAATTTTATTTGTCAATCATGTTTCAATAAATCTGGAAAAAAATGATTTTCCCTCTGTCTGTCATAGGTATGTATTTTTCCAGTTGTTCGTTTTAAACCTTGTTTTTAAACTTTGTTCTTGGTTGTTTTTAGACATATAGAAGTGTTTTTAAGTTTGTTATATGGTCACTTAATTAATCTATAGCTTAATCATTTTTGGTTTTGTTGTCAAGTTTAGGAAGGCCTGTCTCATTCCAATTGAATAAAATACATTCAATATTCTAGTACTTCTTTGGTTTGAATCAACAAAAATTTATTTTTGTTTGAAGAAGGATTTAAGGGTTTTTTGAATATGTCATTAAGTAACATCACTAGTATCATTTATTTAATATTTTTTTTCCTAACTGACCTTAAATGCCAGCTAAAGCTAAATTATTGTTTATATACTTGGGTTTCTTTCCTGATTTTCTATTCCATTCTATGAGTCTCTTTGTTCTGGCAACAATACCATATTGTTGTAATTATAGTAGCTTCATAAAAATGAAGACAAATTTCTCCTCACTACTTTCCTTTGTGCAGATTTTTTTAACTTGGAGAGCCTCATACATTTATTTATTTTTTTGATGTACATGGATGAACTTTGAAATTACATTATCATATTCCAAAGTTTTCCATTTTTGCTAATTTATCTTTTCCTAGAAATTTTCATCCAAATTTTCAACTTTATTTGCATAATTATGTTCTTAATTTTTAAGTTCCTCTGTATTTGTGATTATATACTGATCTTGCTCTTTCCCTCTGTAGGCTGTTGAATATTGATCTTATAATATAAACACATGACCTGGGTATGATGGGTTCAGGGGATGGATTTTTTGATATGAGCACTTTCAGTTATGTAGCATTTTCTCTTTCTCCTGTCCTTCTTTCCTTCCCCTCTCTCTCATGGTAGGTGCTGTATGGGGGATCATCTTTTATCATCTGATTATATGTTCCACCTGATCTGTATTCCAGGTATAGACTCTAGCTCTGCTTGATCTCCTTCTTTTAGTTTTTACCTTGTGAGTTGAAGGAGTATCCTCTTGTTTCATTGTCTGTCTCATTGTGACAGATGCCCCAGAGAATCAAGATTACACCCTTGGTATACGGTCGCCTAGCAATGTTGGTAAACACAAAGATATAACAAATGAAGAACAAACACAACTCACAGTCTTTTTCATTTGTTACTAAAATTGCCCATCCCTATCCCCCAACACCACAACCACCAATTTTTTATCTAAGTGATAATTTTAGTCAGTTCCTTGGAGGTAGGTAAACATCAGCTCTTACACTCTCATCTTTGCCTTATCTATTTGTAGAGATCATAAAATATTTATTGGATGAGTTAATGAGTGAATCACTTTCTCTTTGGTCTCTGTTATGCTCACTTCTCTTAAGTTTGAAAATGTTCAAGTTAACATAATAACATTTCCTAATATTTCCTAATGTTTTCGTTTATATGTGATGTTAATTTCTGGTGTCATTTCCTACCACTTGTTTTCCTCCCTCTCTTCAACCGCACAACACACACAACACACACATTCACACACACACTCTTCCTGCTGGTTCCTTCCTGTTGCAGCCAGTACTTACCTTCCCCAAATTTATACTAGTTACATAATAGGAAGAACATTCAAGCACCCATCCCTCCCTCCAGGTTTGTTTTTGAAAGGTAACTGTGAATAACAGAATAAAATATACAGGAAATTTTAAAAATAGAAGGAAGCAAATCAGTATAATCTCAGCCTCCTAACACATCAGCTATTAGGTTTGTGAGTTTTCTCCATACATATGTTTACATCATAGTAAAAATACCATTTTTATTAAGCATTAACTATATTTTTAGCAGCTTGTTAATTGTTACCATAATCGTTTTGATTTCTGCTTAATGGTCAATCAAGTGAAGATACTATAATTTGCTCAATTGCCTCTTTATCATTGCACCATTTGAAGGCTATTTTCACATGTTCACTACTATTAAAAAATCCAATGGTGATTAACTTTGTGTATTTATCTATATCTAACTTTTGAATTATTTTCTCAACATAAATTCCATCTTTTTATTCTAAAATAGCAGTGCTGTCTTTAATAGTGATTGGACCAGTCTAAAATATTATTATGGGGTTAATATTTTCATAATTTATCTCTACAAGTACCATCGAGTTATTATCTCACATCATTTAATATATTTCGCAGTGCAAATAGATCTCTAAATTTTCTTCCAGATTTACATATCCATGAGTCTACTGAGTTCCCCTGGTTCTAAGGCAAAACCATTTCTAGACTAAAATTGTAAATTACTACAGTAGGGAACCTTTTAATTATATGAGTTACATCAACAAGAATAAATGGAGGGCTTCCCTGGTGGCACAGTGGTTGAGAGTCCGCCTGCCGATGCAGGGGACACGGGTTCGTGTCCGTGGCCATGGCCACTGAGCCTGCGCCTACGGAGCCTGTGCTCCGCAAAGGGAGAGGACGCAACGGTGAGAGGCCCGCGTACCGCAAAAAAAAAAAAAAAAAAAAAAAAGAGTAAATGGAATTCACCTTACATAAATTCACTACCCATGCTAGAATGTCTTTAAAATGTAAGGCAGCTATATTTTGCAAACAACTTGTGGCAACATGTCCAAATAATTTCCATCTGAAGGAATAATTATAGGGTGTCTCTAGAAACACTGATAGGAAAACAGAATTGTAAAATTTACTTGTTTCAAAGTAGGATTAGTGGTAATAGCTAAACATGAGGGATGGGACAGGTAGTCGAGCTATCTGAAATATTTCCGATAATAATAATACACCTGCTGTTTACAGCTTAAATTTGGTGCAATTTTAAAATACAGAGAAATTATAAATATTATAATGCATTTTAGAACTATATATTGTAACATATATCCGGACTAACACTTCTTTCTACCTACTCTTCTGCAAATAGATACAAAAAATGTTCATATGCCATGTAAGATAACCTAATTAATAACTAAATGGATTTTTAAAGTTAAAGCATTTATTTTACCTGAAAACTTGATCTTATATATCCATCAGTGTTTATAGAATAAGCAGCTATTGGTCCACCCAAGTAATTTTTGATGGAACATGTCTAAGTAGTTACCCCTCAAAAAAAGGAAATAACACCATGAATTTCGCTTTGGCAATCAGCAATGTAAATTATGCTTGATTGAAGGGCACATACTGGGTTCAGTTGTAGACCTTGTTTCCAAGTCTATAGGAGAAGTGCTACTAAAATATTGTATAAGATTAGCCTGATAAAACCCAAATTTATGGTGCTATTCTTTTAAGTGATTTTGTATTTAGTAAGAATTTTTTAAAAAGAATTGGGGCTGAATGAAGTTGAATCTATTTGCTCTTCCACCACTGAAATGTGACTACACTGTTTTCATGTGTTCATTCATTCATTCAGTAACAACAGCCACAACAAATATATATTTGGAGAGAGAGACAGAAACACAGAGACAGGGAAAGAAATAGAAATTCCGAGGATACACTGGTGAAAAGTGAGGCACAGCCTCTCCTTACACGGAGTTTACAATCTAGTTAGATGAAACAAGTTAAAAATGAGAAAGTTTCTCTTTGTTATGAGTGCTACAAGGAAGATAAAGCAAGGCAATATGACAGTGATTATGGCGAGGTTGACACAGGTAACATAGAATGTTCAGGAATGGCTTGAGGTCTTGGAATTTTATGAGAGGCTGAGTGAAGAGAATAATTCAAGATGAGAACATCTGGAGGGAAAGTGTGCCATAGGAAACATCTAGTGAAAAGATCCTGGGGGCAGAAATGAGCATAGAGTGTGCAAAGAATAGAAAGAAACCTAGTGTCACTAGAGCATAAAGAAGGCGAAGCAGAATGGTAAAAGTAGGGCATCAGATTATGCCGGCCTTTGCATGCTATAATGAGCATTTTGCTTGACCTTCCAAGCATATCAAGGGATACTGCATATCATATTATGTAATTATACGTATTATATAAGTGGTTTCCTAACAGATGTATAGTACTACCTTGTAGTTATTGCAGTGAAGCTTATTATTCTGGTACATTTGTATTATTATATGTTAATATATTATTATATTACAAGATGACTGAATTAAGATTGCACATATAACTTTTTATTCATTGAGGTCTTACATTGTGCCAGTTACAACACTAAGCATCATGTAAAATATTTTATTAAATCCTCACAACAGCCTTTCTGTGTAGGAACTTATTATTACTCCCTCCCATTTTTTCCCCCACAGATGAAGAAACTGTGGAAATTTAATGGCTTGCTCAAGTTCATACTAATAAGAATTGGATCCTGGATTCTAAGAGTTTTTTACTCCAAGGAACCCACACAATCTGTAGGAGATTTTGCCTCCTGGACATGTCGAGGTCTGGGTAGCTTGCAAGTCAGGGTGTTCAGCTGATACATGGGTAGTGGTAGTATCGATAACTCAAATTCAATATTACAAGCCTTGTTCTAAATGCTGTAAATCTATTAACTCATTGAATCCTTACAACTTTATGAAGTAGGTGTTACTGTAATTTCCTTTTTATAGATGAGGATACTGAAGCACAGAGAGGTTAAATGATTCACGTTGCATTACAAAACTAGTAGAGGGGCAGTGCCAGAGTCTGAAGCCAGGAGTCTGACTCCGGAACTTATGCTCTTAACAATTATTCTTTGAATGCCTTTCAAATGTAAAATTTAAGAAAGGTAAAATTCAAGGCAGCAACTGAGGACAACAGACCAAGAACTGCTTTGGTCTTTTGCATCAGTTTTCAGACCAAAGCAAGTAGTGCCTGGAAGCTTCTTGCAGGGAATGAAATCTTTCTGAGGGTCACTGCCCTCAGCTCACCAGAGCTAAACAAATGCGCCCTCATTGTTTTTCCACAGGCGCATATTTGGCATTTTAGGAGGGTTCTTTTCTTTTCTTTTTTCTTTTCTATCTTTCCTTCCTTCCTTCCTCTCTCCCTCCCTCCCTCCCTCTCTTCTTTTTTTCAGCTCTTTCTGATATATTGTAGAGTGGCCTCTGGCCACTAAATGACGATAGCACTGCCCCTCTCTGACCCCTCCGCTCATCAGGACAACTAAAAAGAGTTCCAGGAAAAGTCCTTAGGTCCACCAAAGTGCTTTTGCATATCTACATCTATAGCTGATGGCAGGCCTTTTTATCTACCAGGGTAGAAGGGAAGTACCAATCCTTGAATGTCAGCTATGTGCCAGACATACATTGTACAAGACTATATTTGTACGAGTGTGAATACACATCTTTTAAAAATTTACAGTAATTTTATAAACTTGTGAGGTAGGGATATTATCTCCAACTTGCATATAAGGAATGTGAGAATCAGAGAGATAATTTACCTAGGGTCTTACAGTGGTAGGCAGGGAAATTTAATTGAGGTCTGAATAACAAAGGCACTGCACCAAAATGCCGGAACACTTGGGATGTTTACCACACTGCTTCAGCTGTCTTGGTCTTTTGATATTTACCCTAGGCATGGTTTTCCCTTTCAGATGAGTTCCAAGAATGGAGAATATGGGGTCTACCTTCTTAACTCATGATAAAGAGTTTCATCTGAGAGATATGTCTTTAGAAGTTCCCAGCTGGTCAGGGATTATCTTTTCTTCTTTAGTATGTGACTGATTCTTAAAGTTCCCATCTCTTCCAGAGCAAGAATTCAATTTAGGACTAAGGGCTCTGAAATGCTAGTCTCAAAAAAGGCTGTGAAACATAATCTCTAGAAATTTTAGATAATAGGATTGTTTGCTATTTTTCCAGATGGAGTGACATTCTGAAGCAAGGCATGGAACTAGATTAACTAAAAAGAAATAATCTTTTGACCATGTGATTAGCTAAAAAATGTATAGAGAAAGTAAATTGCTATGTGTTAATAAAACTGTCATTAATTTTTTATCCTATACATTTCCCCGATAACAACCTTTCTGTTAATTTAAATGTCAATTGAACATATTTTCAACTTCATTAATTAGGAGCTAGGAATAGACTATGCTACAAGAAGAAATTTATTTTCAAAAGTAGAGTACTGACTAACATGATTGGAAGATTATTGTGGCAATAAAATGATTTTTTTGAGAAGGTCTAAAAGTGGAAAGCCAAAAGGCTAGCATTTCCAAAACAATCAATTACAGAAAACAACCTAATTTTGTTTGCAACTCCCTTCCATACTGACATCATAGTATTAGTTTGAAAATAAGAATTTTTTTATATCAATATTGTTTTTATGTTGGTTAAGAACCAGTTATTAGTTAGTCCTCTACATTTTGAAGCGGGTACTATTTCATATATTTCACATTGATAAGTTTGCTCCTTTAATGTTCTGCCCATGAAACTCAGTCTTATTTGAGCAACAATGATAATGATGTCAGGATAATTATGACAATGCTGTAGGTTATTTATGTTGCATAACTCTTTTATAATGTTTATAAAATACTTCCAGATTGAATTCCAGAAAAGTACCAATTTATCCTCCATTTCTCCTCACTCTTGCTAACATTACTATTATATATTTTAAAAAATAACCTCTGCCAGGGTGTGGAGAAAAGGGAGCCCTCTTGCACTGTCGGTGGGAATGTAAATTGATACAGCCAATATGGAGAACAGTATGGAGGTTCCTTAAAAAACTAAAAATAGAACTACCATATGACCCAGCAATCCCACTACTGGGCATATACCCTGAGAAAACCATAATTCAAAAAGAGTCATGTACCAAAATGTTCATTGCAGCTCTATTTACAATAGCCAGGACATGGAAGCAACCTAAGTGTCCATCGACAGATGAATGAATAAAGATGTGGCACATATATACAATGGAATATTACTCAATCATAAAAAGAAACGAAATCGAACTCTTTGTAGTGAGGTGGGTAGACCTAGAGTCTGTCATACAGAGTGAAGTAAGTCAGAAAGTGGAAAACAAATACTGTATGTTAACACATATATATGGAACCTAAAAAAAAAAAAAAGGTTCTGAAGAACCTAGGGGCAGGACAGGAATAAAGATGCAGACGTAGTGAATGGACTTGAGGGCACAGGGGTGGGAAGGGTAAGCTGGGACGAAGTGAGTGAGTGGCATTGACATACATACACTACCAAATGTAAAATAGATAGCTAGTGGGAAGCAGCTGCATAGCACAGGGATATCAGCTCTGTGCTTTATGACCACCTAGAGGTGTCGGATAGGGAGGGTGGGAGGGAGATGCAAGAGCGAGGAGATATGGGGAAATATGTATATGTATAGCTGATTCACTTTGTTATAAAGCAGAAACTAACACACCATTGTAAAGCAATTATACTCCAATAAAGATGTTAAAAAATTTTTTAATAAAAAATAAAACCTCTGCCAATGCACTAGAGAAAATCGTATTTTATATAAATATTTGCATTTCTTTGATTCTTTGTCATCCTTGTATAGTGGAATATTTTAAGTATGCTGAATAGTCATTTATTTTAGGAATTGCATTTTCCCCTCTCTTGCCCGTTTTTGTCCTATTTTGGATTTTTTTTCTAATTCAGTATAAAACTTTTATTTATAGTAAATGTATTAACTTATTGTCCATCATATGCAATGCAAATTATTTCCTAATTTAGTTCTTTGACTTTATTTTTGTTAATAGTGGGTGTTTAAAACAATTTGCATGTAGTTAAATATATCAACATTTCACATGTTGATATCCTTCTATCTTTACATCATTTCATTTTAATTATTGTAGCTGAATTTTATTAACTGAAGGTAAAATCTGATCATAACTCTACTTTCTGGCTAAATGTACTTATGTTTTCTTGCTTATTGATTCCTCCATCTAAATTACGGCATTGCTTTGGCATTTTTTTTAGAGGGAAGAAGGGAGGGAAGAGATTTTTGACTTGAATTTTATTATATGTGTAATTTTGAGGAGAGTTTGTGTAACTACAACGTCCACTCTTACCACTTTTCTCTCAATTTATTTACATCACTTTTTTAATCTATTCCATTATTAAAACTATTTTTTTTTTAAAGATTGGGGTGGAAAGGAGGATTTTTTTTTTAAAGTAGTATTTTTTTTTTTAGCGCCTTCTTTTTTTAATTAATTAATTAATTAATTTATTTATTTATTTATGGCTGTGTTGGGTCTTCGTTTCTGTGCGACGGCTTTCTCTAGTTGCGGCAAGTGGGGGCCACTCTTCATCGCGGTGCGCGGGCCTCTGACTATCGCGGCCTCTCTTGTTGCAGAGCACAGGCTCCAGACGCGCAGGCTCAGTAATCGCGGCTCACGGACCCAGCTGCTCCGCGGCATGTGGGATCTTCCCAGAGCAGGGCTCGAACCCGTGTCCCCTGCATCGGCAGGCGGACTCTCAACCACTGCGCCACCAGGGAAGCCCTACTTCCCACTTTTTACACCTTTTTAAAATTGTATTGTCATGCAACTAGGTCTACAGTGTTGTGCTGACGAAAAGTGTTGATAGTGGCCTTACATGTGTTGTTAATTTTAATGAAAACATTTTTAACATTTGATCATTATGTACTATATTACATTTGTTATAGTTTTTTTTAAACTGTGTTTTGAGGTATAATTTACCTATCATACAAGTTACTTATTTCAATTGTATAAGTCAATGCTATTTAGTAAGTTTACTGATTTGTGCAACCAATCACCCCAATCTGTTTTTAAAATGTTTCAATCACCCCACAAAGATCCCTCATGCCCATTTTCAGTCATTCACTGAACACTATTCAGCCATGAGAAAAAGGTAATCCTGCCGTTTACAGAAATATGGATTAAATTTTAAACTATAAGGTGGTATATTAAGTGAAACTAGCAAAACTACTATATGATCTCATTTATATGTGGAATCTTAAAAATAGTCAAACTTGTAAAAACAGAAAGTAGAATCATGGTTACTAGGTGGCATTTGGTGGGAAAGATAGGGAGATTCTGTTCAATGAATACATGTCTTCAGTTATAAAAATTAATAAGCTCCGGGGATCTAATGGTGACCATAGTTAATAATACTGTATTGTGTTGTTGAAATTTGCTGAGAATAGACCTTAAGCATTCTCGTCAGAAAAATTAACAAGATAAGTATCTGAGGTGATGGATGTGTGAATTAATCAGATTTTGGTAATCATTTCACTAAATATATTTATATCTAATTGCCGCTTTAAAGATATACAATTTTATTTGTCAATTATACCTCCATAAAGCTGGGGGAAAAGAAAGATTGCAACATAGAAACGCTGCCTTGACTTTCCGGCCTGCTAGCCTGCCCTGTGGATTTCGGACTCAAGACTGTGTCATCAGCTCTTCGCTGAATTTCCAGCTTCTCAGGCAGCTCTACAAATTTCAGACTTGCTAGATCCCATAACTGTGTGAACAAAGTCATCAAAATCAATGCCTCACTCCCTCTGTCTCTATATCTGTCTCTGTCTCTCTTATACATATATATGTGTCTTTTTATATATGATATTTTTGAGTAAACTTGTCTTATTGTTGCCCTTTGGGTGTATTTTTCTGTCTAAATATTTCATATTTAAAACCTTTTTAAATATACTTCTTTATTTTTAAATGTTTTTATTAAGCCATTTTCTCTGCATTCCTGTTATTTTTCTAAGTTTTTAGTTAAATAATCCATTTGTTTCTTTAAAAGTAATTTAATATTTGCTTGATTTTAAATTTAATATATATGTTTAAAATGTATAGAATCCCATTCTCATCCATGTTGAGTTGGCTGCTACTCTTTCAGGCTTTCATTAAGCTCTAAATCTTTCCCCCTTGGCCACAATTAAGAAATTACTGGTGAATTTTTACCAAAAGGTTGACATGCTTTGATTTGTAATTTATACTGTTTATATCTGTCTAACATCAGTATGGGGTATGTACCGTCTGGGAGTAATGTTGGAGTTAGGGAAGTCTGTCAGAGAGTAACGAGATAACCATCTGTTTAGATAGTAGAAAGAAGAAGAGATTCAAGTGAATGCAGGAGATAGAGTCAAGTATGGTGAATGAGAAAATATCAGGTACAAGTAGGTTGTAAGTAAGAAAAGAAAATTTGAATTTACAGGATCTGTATGATAGCTATATGGCTATTAAGCCATTAAACCAATTTGTAAGAAAGGTTTAGGTTTAAAGATACAGACTTAGGAAGAAAATCATCAGTTCTGAGAATCAATTAAATGACGTAGAAAATTAAGGAGAAAAAACAGACAGCTATGGTTGGAATCCTAGGGAACACCTAAATCTGAGCCACAGAGAAAGGAAGAGTAACCCTTAGAGGAGTGTCTTCATCAGTATGGGCTGCTATAACAAAAATATAGACTGGGTGGCTCAAACAACAAATATTTATTTCTCACAGTTCTGGAGGCTAGAAGTCTGAGATCAAGGAGCTGGCAGATTGTGTGTCTGAGGAAAGCCTGCTTCTTGGTTGCACACTACCAACTTCTTGCTGCATCCTCATGTGGTAGAAAGAGAGCTAGAAATATCTCTGGGATCACTTTTATAAGGGCACTAACCCCATCCGTGAGGATTCCATCATCATGACCTAATTATCTTCCAAAGTCCCAAAAGGCATTAAGTTTTCAACATGTGAATTTTGGGGAGACACAAACATTCAGTCCATAACAAGGAACTTGAGAAGACAAAAGTTGAGTAAGGGGAAAATCAGGAAATCATGGTGTCACAAAGTCCAAAGGTAGAGAGCATTTCCAGGTTTGCCCTTTAACTTTGAGTGTTTTTTAAGTAGCATCTTGATGTAGTGTGAGAGAAGCAGTTTATGAATGCCTTCATTTGGCACCATTGATCATTAAATATCATCTTTGTAAGATCTGATTCACACAGAGTTGGTCTGTGTTATGAACTTTGTGTCCCCCCTATTCGTTATAGGCCTTACTTGTCTCTCATTCACAGAATTTGATGCAACAGGGAACTAGTCTGCAGAGGAAAAACGTTTAGCAATGAATTTGGTAATGGAGTCTGTTCTAGTCATAGAATTTTTATAGGTTCTCTTGGAAAAGTTAATGGGACAATAGCACATTACATCTGTAGTACTTTTATTTCACTGCTGAATGAGTTGCACTGTATTTATTCTTTCCATGCCTTAAAATTCAACTATTACTGAGTTCTTTGCTGTCATGAGCTATGACCAAACATTAATAATATTTCATATTCTAAATATTTTGTTCACTAAAATTGCACATGAAGAAAAAAATTGGTTTTGAAGTATTATTTTGGTCCTAACTCAAATGCCAGTGCAGTGGTATGAAAACTATAGACACGACAAAGAAAATATAGTCAATGTAATTGCCCTCCTCTCATTTACCATTTTCCACCCCCCCCCGGATTTAATTTACTCATCATTTTCATTTTAATTGTTTTTATACCTCACTTGCAAACTGTAATAGTTATAAAAGAAATAAAAGACTTACATATTTCCAGGAGCTTTAATTTTGGAGTGTCTGCACAAAAATTCCTTTTGACAGTTCTAGAAAACAGTGGAATATTCAACTGATCTAGTTGAGCTTTCTCCTAAAATCTATTAATACCAAATGTCAAAAGATTTAAAGACACTAGGTTGTGTATGCCCTTGGGTATGTAGGGGAGAAAAAAATCTTTTACCTCTACATATCTTGTATTTCTGGTTGGGGCCCTATAACTTTAATAAAAGACCAATGAACAAGAGAAAAACAAACAGAAATTTGTTAACGTGTGCATTGTGCATATGCATGGATAACTCAAAGAGGTAGTTAGAACTTGGGTTTGTCTAACAACAAAAGAACAATAAATTTTTAGAGATGTGACAAGACAAAGGAAAAGGACTTTGAGCTTCTAGGGGTAGCAAATTATGGGAAGGCAAGTATTTGGGGAAATTAATAGTAGATAAGGGTAGCTTTAGCAAGGTTTGTTATGTAGATTCCTCTGGTATGCTCTCTGGGGCTGATAAGGGTCTAGAGTTTTCTCTAGTGATTAACTTTTTGTCCCTCCTGGTAGAGAGGAGAGTGCAGAGACTTTTACAAATTTATGTCCTGGTTTCAGGCAAATAGGAGGAGAGCAGAGA
The DNA here is from genome assembly GCF_949774975.1 of Lagenorhynchus albirostris. NCBI lineage: Eukaryota > Metazoa > Chordata > Mammalia > Artiodactyla > Delphinidae > Lagenorhynchus > Lagenorhynchus albirostris. The sequence continues at coordinate 23,182,130 of NC_083116.1, forward strand.
ACTTTTCTTGTATCTGCTTCTTCTCAATTGCTTTTGACTCAAATAATCCTTATGCCAAAGTGGCACATTTTGGGGTGGCATGTTTTGCTACCTTTCACTCATGTCCATCAAAGAGAATCTGGGTGGCATGGGAGGATCTTATCTTTTAGGAACTGCCTTTCTGATGAAGAATTTTTTTCACCTCCAGATGTAGTTCTTCTCTTTGCCATACATGATGCTGTATAGTGTATATGGCATAGGACTTCTGGGTTTTCTGAGGAAGGATGAAACTCTAGATTAACTTTAAGGCTTCTAGCTTTAAAGCAAATGGGTAGATGGTGATTATACAAATTACAGAAGAAGCAGATTGTGTGAGGAATGTGATGAGTTCAGACTCACACACATTCACGTTTTCAGTTTGAGTTTAGTATGGGATGTTCAAGTGGCAATATTGAGTATGCAGCTGAAGTTTGTAGTTCAAGGAAAAAACTTGGAGATGCAGCATTGGGAAAGATTAGCTTATAGGCAGAAATTGAAGCCATGAATATAAAGGATATTTTTCCAGGAAGACGGTGTAGAAGATGTGCAAAATAGTACATGAGGAAAATCCACATTTACTGGTTAGGTGTTATTTAGTAATTCAATTAAAAATAGTTAATATTTCTTGAATGCTCATTATGTCCAAATTTTGCTGCTAAGTATTAAACAATGAAAATCTCATTTAATCTTCATAAGAATCGTACGAGATAGATACTATTATTATTATAATTTTCATTTAACAGGTGAAGAACAGAGGTTAAGTGACTTGACCAAATCACACATTCAGTAAGTGGTACAACCAGGAATTTGACTTAGTCCATGCTCTTGACCATTGTCATATGCTTTTCAAATACTCATTTAACAGCCAAGCACAATACAAAGCAGTTGAAATACAGCAGTGAAAAGGACAGATAATCCTGCTTTCATGGGGCTTACTTCCTTGTGGTGAGAAAAGCCTTAAACTTATAAAACCATAAGTAAAAACATAAGCTAAAATTGTGTTAAGGGCTATAAAGAAATAATTGGAGTAATATGACGATGGGTGTAGAGATGGGGCGAGAGCCATTAGATAAGTTATTTGAGGAAGACAGCTTTAAACAGTATTTAATCTGAGACTTGAATAATGAAGCCAGGGAAAGAGCTTTACAGGAATAGAGAACAGCAAGTGAAAAGACCTTGAGATGAGATAGGATGAACAAAGGGAAAAGTGGCACCAGAGGAGACTGGAGCAGGCAGGAGTCAAACCACATAAAGCCTTGCAGGCTGCAGGGAATAGTTTAGACTTTATTCTAAGAATAATGGGAAGGCAATAAGGGGTTTTAAGGAGAGGGGTCATATGATCTAATTTTTACATAAAAATAGCACCTTAGCTGCTCTCTGAATAATATATTGGAGGGAGATAAAAGTGAAAGCCTCAGGAAGACCAAGAGGAAGCTATTACAATAGCCCATGCAAGACATGATGGTGTCTCAATTTAAGGTAGTATCAGTGCAGATGAAAGGTAGACATGTTTGAGATATATTCTGGATATAGATACTACAGAACATGCTGATTGATATGGAAGGTAAGAAAAAGGGAGAAATAAGTTATTTGCAGTTTTTGGATCTGAACAGCTATGAGGATGGTGATTCCATTTACTGAGATGGAGAACATTGGGCAAGGAACATGTTGGTGGCTGGGAAATCAGTAATGTTGTTTTGGCAATGGCTGAATTAGACTTGTCCAACTCAGTGGAGAGGTCAAGTAGAAAGTTGTAAATATGTCTGTAGCTCTGGAGTAAGTTCTCGATTATAGTTTTAAATTTAGAAGTCATCAACAGACACATAAAGTCATGGATAAATAAGGTCACTTAAAAGGAAGAGAGATTTAAAATGAGAAGAGAAGAAGGTACTGAAGTCCCTGGAACTCAAGGTTAGGGTACATCGTTGGGGACTGGATACACAGGAAGAGCTAGCAAAGAAAACCGTAAAGGAGTAACAAGTGCAATAAAAATACTTGACAATTTAACAACTCTCTTCTTCTTGGGATACACCTCTCTATTGGCTTTAATGATGATGTACATTTCTGGTTTTCCTTCATTGCACAAAGTAAGTGATTGGCTTTCAATACGAAAAGGTGAACTTCTTCCATGATAAGAAGAAGAAAATAGAAATATGAATACTGACACAGGTAAGTTTGTAGATTTGGTTGTGAGAAGATGATGCAGTTCTCTTCTGATGACTCTTATGATCTCAGTGAAGCATAAGGTGATGCAATAAACTAAGGGTAAAGATGGAACAGGCTGGGGGAGAGAATCACTGAATACTATCAAGCAGGAATGATATGAGAAGGAGGGTAAGAATCAAGACAGAATGATATTATGGAAACTTGAGGAAAGAAGAGTTTCAGATAGATGGGAAAAATCTGTGTTATCAAATTTTTTCTCTAAGTTTATTAAGGTAAAGAAAAGGCTTTACATCAGAAATTTATTCTTAATGAAAGCAGATTCAGCAGAGTGGTAAAGTTAGAAGCCAGAGTACAGTGCCTGGGGAAGTGTGCAACATGAGGGTATAGAAAATGCGAGGGAGGACAGATTTTTAAAGATCAGTCAAGAAAAGAAGGAAAGTAAAAATAGCAAGAAAAAGTGACTTCTTTGAAGGAGAGCTTTATTTCATATTATTGTTTAGATTTAGCTTTTTTTCTAGTTTTATTGGAAAACAATTGACATGCTTGAGTATGTGAGTATAGGTCATAGGAAAGTATCCAGTAAAGAAGAAGAAACTGAAGAGAGAGAAAGGAGAGCGGATAATTGATGGAGAGAAGTCCTGGGGGAAACTACCTGGGACGAGGTCAAGAGCACAGGTGGAAGTGACTGTAAATTTGACAGTGTGCTTACAGACTATTCTAAGAACATTTATGAAAGACGGTTGACCTCTTGACATTTTCTGACATTCCCCACTGAACAGAACCATAATGTATTTTGTATGCTTAAAGGTGTTCATTAATATTTCAATGCAACTGAATGCTTTTTATGTTTTAGGTTGTCTTACAGAAAATTACTTAAGTAGCTCCTTATCCCCCCCAAATTTATTCATAAAGACATATATGTGACTCTTCTTTAAAGATCTCTCCTTTAATTAGTATTTCTTTCTTATTCCTTATTTATGTCATGATGAATTAAATATTAACATATTGTCTTTGATTTAACCTAGAGTGAATATAAATGGTATTCTGGAAAAAGAAAAAAAAAACTGACTTCAATTTTACACGCTACGCCTCTGCTGAATACCTCATTAGTGCTTTAATTCATGCAGAAAAGGTTAAAATGTACGGAAAGTGACAATTCCTAAATGGAAAACACTGTGCTTCTGGTTCACTCTCGCAGTAAAGTACAATCATTCTGGGGAAAGGAAAGTGCTAGAGAAGAGTTGTCAGAGTTGGTAGCTGAGTTGAGTTACCATGTGACCCTCTGAGAGGCAGGGACATTAGAAGCAAAGGGCCCTGAATGAATATGATCACATCACTTCTTTGGGAAATAGATGAATCGAGCAGGAGAGGATATTGTAATGTCCACTTTCACAGGCTCCTTTAGAACTTCCGTACAACTGAAATATCACTTCTGGAGAGACTGTAATATGGTATGGGCTTATGAATGCAAAGTAAAATGAAAAATTGAGAGGGTAGCTGTTTTCATTCCTCACATCATTTGTTCTTTGGTTAGTTGCCTATGTTGGCAACAGAGGATCCTCTGAAGAGATAATCAGAACAACTGATGATGTGTGAATAACCCCATTTGTGTATTTAAGAAACCAAAACCCTTCCCTTTACAGTCACATTTTTGCAGCTGTCATATGAGGATTATACACATATATGTGGAAACAAGAGAATCCAATCCTCCAAAATATTTTCAAGTTCAATTATCTCTACCTGGCCCATGTACATGGAGCCATTGTATTTCTCTCTTAGAATTGTTTGTCATTGACTCCTCACTATAAATGAACTAATTCAGTTAAATGTCAGTGTTAAAATAAATTTCATATTATTATACATTTCAAATCGCAAAGGAGTATCCCTTCTCCAGGTAGTTTCTCCAAATATTTTATTTTCTCTAGTATTTGCGTAACTGGAAATTTACCTTTCAAGCCCTAGACTATGGGTCCAAATGAGTTTTCTTGGCTGCCTTGAGGTGGAACAAGCAATGAGACAGATGAGCAGAGGCCTTGGGAAGTTACATTGGGAACACTTGTCTTCCTGATTGCTGTTTATAGTGTTTGGCCAAGCTGATAATATTCTGTTTTAGGCAGCTCAATTGATGTGAATTATACACTGATTTTTACCATATGGACAGCTACACCATGAAATGATTACATTATTTCAACAACAGTATCATAATATGTTTTAATAAGAAAATCATGCTAGCTTCTGGATAAAAGGAAATTATGCAGATGCAGTCACTGTCCTCATGTGCAAAGACTTCATTTAATTAACAAAAGTCTATGTTATATTGATAGAAAACTTTGCAGTTTTCAAAGCACTTCACATACATCTATTTGATGTTTACCACAACTGTATGCTGTAGAGATATGGGCATTAAAAAATAGTAAGCCAAGTCAGAATCTAGAAAGTAAAGTGAATGTCCAGTAGAGATGGTCCATATCCAAGTAAGAAAGCTGAGGTGATTAAGTACAAATTCCTTGGTTCAAGCAATTTTACTTCTAGGAATTTCTCTTATGGAAATAGTTATTGTTTTGGGGAGATCATTGACCAAAGTTGAAGTAAGAGGCTTTTTTTTTTTTTTGCCAGGCCACAAATTAAGTAGTAGGTTATGTTTATAAGACAGTGAGTCAAAGATTCAAAACTTGAAGAAGCAGACTTTAGTTGGATATTTTCCCCAAATGAGTAATTTTAATATACATTCAGGATAACCTTAAGTAATAACCAGATATTATCCTCAATGTTTTTTAGACCTCTGCTGATGTGATTTTTTTTTTCTTCTTGAACAGTTTCAAATGTCCAAGCCCAAATGTAATCATTGTATATTTACATTCTCAGTCTTATGAGAAGCAGACAAAAAGATGTTTTTCCATATGTGAGCAATGGGTCACAACTCGCTCAGTGTGTCCCCTTCTTTCAATGCCCTGAAAAACTTCCTTATATGCAGGATGATTAAGAAAACATTCAATGAAAACTTCATTCTATCAGTGGGAGCACTGAGGGACAAACTTCTTATGTTTGATAACAGAAATATTACATAGTTTTAAGGATGTGAAAAATTTCAAACATCTAGTGCTGTCTTTCCTTCTCTTTCTATAAATTATCTCATAGGACATATAAACATCTAAATTTTGCTATACTAAGCTCTACTGACAATTTACTAAGTCTGTATGTTCACAGATAAAAGAACCATTGTCACATGGGTAAGAGCCAAGGTTTGGCCTACAGAGGCAGTACTGTCCAGTTTGATCCCCTTGACGCTTATACAGCTACGCAAGGATTACACACATACACACGTGCACGCGCGTGCGTGCACACACACACACACACACACACACACACAATTACAAACACTGCAATTAATACCCTTATATCCTTATTTATCCAGATGCCAAATTCAGTCTGATTTGTAATAATAAACATTGATATCACTCTAAATATTTGTAAATAGGGAATTCAATAAATGTGATAGGGCATATAGGTAAATGGAACACTATGACCACCCCCTCCAAAATAAAAGAGATCTACATTTACTGAAATGAAAAGATGTCCACAATGAGCTAAATATGATATTTTATAAGAAAAATATATACATACGCATCCATATATTTATGGAAAGAAGTAAAATATGCTGTTAAAAGTAGTTATCTTGAGATTATGGGACAAATTTCAAAGTCATGTAATAAAATTTTTACAAATGTTTTATAACACACATGAATTACTTAACGAGAAAAAAGTAAATATATAAAATAAATGAGTAAATTGAAGAACAGCTATGCATGGTATAATTTTACCTACATAAAACATATACATATATGTTTATATATGAATGAAAATGCTAGGAGGATACATAGATAATTCTTAATAGTGATTCTCTATCGCTATTAAGTGATGGAGTTATGGTAGAAATTCCACTTTCTTCATACCATTTGAATGTTTTACAACCATTATATATTACAGATTAATCTGTACATAGTGATGCTAGCTATAACATGGATTCAGCCATTTTTATTATATAGTAGTATTCTCTAGGCAATGGTAACTCTTTCCCCCATCAATTTATAATCATTAGAGAAATATGATGCTCTAATATTCTAAGGACTTGATAACCTTCTAAAATAGTACAATTACTAATTAAAATGTATTACCACTTCTGAGGAATAGTAAAGCAGTGTTCATTATTTTGAAATTTGCTTCACAGTGTATAATTTGTCCTTTAACAGTTAATATAATTTTTATTTTTTTATTATTTTGGTCATAAAAGTGATTCAGAGAGAACGATTAAAATAATGTGCTTCGGTAAATAATCAAGAAGACATTGGATGAATGAATATGATGTATTTTAATGGGAGTCACTTCTGATAACTAAAATCCTGATTCTCACATTTAAAATAAACTTGATAAAACACTACCCTTACAAATTTCAGTATCTTAATTCTATTTACTTTAATTTCATATTTACTCTAAAAACTGAAATGTTTGATAAACAGCAAGAACCTACTTTATAGTACAGGGAACTATATCCAATATCTTGTAATAACCTATAATGGAAAGAATCTGAAAAAGATTTTATATATATATACACACACACACACACACACACACACACACACACACACACACACACACAATGACTGAATCACTTTGCCATACACCTGAAACGTGAATCAACTATACTTCAATAAAAAATAAAAATTAAAAAAACTAACATATTTGATTTAGATTGGAAAAACTGTAAAAGAATGATTGAATAGGCAATATAGTTAAATACTTCACTTTATGCAATCCTTGGAAGCAATTATGGAATATTAAACTTGTACATACAGGTGAAACAAAACAAGTGCATCTCATTTTTAGGGCAAGTAAGAAATAATCAGCTCTTTTTTTTGCTTTTTAACTCTTTGTTTTGTGTTCTGTGGTCATTTTGAACAGCCCACTGATGCTACCTAGGACTATAAGGGGGAAAAAATGACTATGGAAAGATAAATCCTACTTTATACCTGCAAAAAATAAAAGGATATTTTTGATTTACCAAAAAGGAAAATGCATTTTCTTCATGATATCTTTATTTAAACTTTGTCACATGAGCACATATCATCACAGTTCTAATGAATGAAACCACGTTAAAGCTTAGTTGATTAACTAAAGAAAGAAATATATATCATATAATTCCTTGTTGTGTAATTAAATAGGCATTTCCATATAAATAACGTGAAGGGTGCCCTTTAGGTAAAGTTTAATTATCTGAAAAATAACTGCAGTTACTGTCATTAGATTTTTTTAAGTAAAAAAGAAATTTATGGTAAATCATAAGACTACAGTCATTAAGACTACAGTCATGATCAACCTATCAGAAAATGTTTTCAAAATGATACCTAAGATTAGTGACGTTGGGCATCTCTTCATGTGTTTGTAGTGGGAAGATGCTGCATAACACAGGGAGATCAGCTTGAGGCTTTGTGATGACCTAGAGTGGTGGGATATGGAGGATGGGAGGGAGGCTCAAGAAGGATGGGATATGAGGATATATGTATACTTACAGATGATACACTTTTTTTTTTAACATCTTTATTGGAGTATAATCGCTTTACATTGCTGTGTTAGTTTCTGCTATATAACAAAGTGAATCAGCTATATGTATACATATATCCCCATATCCCCTCCCTCTTGCGTCTCCCTCCAACACTCCCTATCCTGCCCATCTGGGTGGTCACAAAGTACCGAGCTGATCTCCCTGTGTGATGCAGCTGCTTCCCACTAGTTATATATTTTACATTTGGTAGCATATATATGTCAATGCTGCTCTCTCACTTCGTCCTAGCTTACCCTTCCCTCTCCCAGTATCCTCAAGTCAATTCTCTATGTCTGTGTCTTTATTCCTGTCCTGCCCCTAGGTTCTTCAGAACCATTTTTTTTTTAGCTTCCATATATATGTGTTAGCATACGGTATTTTTTCTTCTCTTTCTGACTTACATCACTCTGTATGACAATCTCTAGGTCCATCCACCTCACAACAAATAACTCAATTTCATTTCTTTTTATGGCTGAGTAATATTCCATTGTATATATGTGCCACATCTTCTTTATCCATTCATCTGGTGATGGACACTTAGGTTGCTTTCATGTCCTGGGTATTGTAAATAGAGCTGGAATGAATATTGTGGTACAAGACTCTTTTTGAATTATGGTTTTCTCAGGGTAGATGCCCAGTAGTGGGATTGCTGGGTCGTATGGTAGTTCTATTTTTTGTTTTTAAGGAACCTCCATACTGTTCTCCATAGTGGCTGTATCAACTTATATTCCCACCAACAGGGCAAGAGGGTTCCCATTTCTCCACACCCACTCCAGCATTTATTGTCTGTAGATTTTGTGATGATGGCCATTCTGACCAGTGTGAGTTGATACCTCACTGTAGTTTTGATTTGCATTTCTCTAATGATTAGTGATGTTGAGCATCCTTTAATATGTGTGTTGGCACTCTGTATACCTTATTTGGAGAAATGTCTATTTAGGTCTTCTGCCCATTTTTGGATTGGGTTGTTTGTTTTTCTGATATTGAGCTGCATGAGCTGCTTGTATGTTTTGGAGATTAATCCTTTGTCAGTTGCTTCATTTGCAAATATTTTCTCCCAATTCTAAGAGTTGTCTTTTTGTCTTGTTTATGGTTCCCTTTGCTGTGCAAAAGCTTCTAAGCTTCATTAGGTCCCATTTTTTTGTATTTGTTTTTATTTCCAGTTATCTAGGAGGTGGGCCATAAAGGATCTTGTTGTGATTTATGTCATAGGGTGTTCTGCCTATGTTCTCCTCTAAGAGTATTATAGTGTCTGGCCTTACATTTAGGTCTTTAATCCATTTTGAGCTTATTTTTATATACAGTGTTAGGGAGAGTTCTATTTTCATTCTTTTACATGTAGCTGTCCAGTTTTCCCAGCACCACTTATTGAAGAGGCTGTCTTTTCTCCATTGTATAGTCTTGCCTGCTTTATCAAAGATAAGGAGACCATATGTGCGTGGGTTTATCTATGGGCTTTCTATCCTGTTCCATTGATTGATATTTCTAATTTTGTGCCAGTACCATACTGTCTTGATTACTGTAGCTTTGTAGTATAGTCTGAAGTCAGGGAGCCTGATTCCTCCAGCTCCGTTTTTCTTTCTCAGGATTGCTTTAGCTATTGGAGGTCTTTTGTGCTTCCATAAAAATTGTGAAATTGTTGTTCTAGTTCTGTGAAAAATGCCATTGGTAGCTTGATAGTGATTGCACTGAATCTGTAGATTGCTTTGGGTAGTATAGTTATTTTCACAATGTTGATTCTTCCCATCCAAGAATATGGTATATCTCTCCATCTGTTTGTATTGTCTTTAATTTCTCCCATCAGTGTCTTATAGTTTTCTGCATACAGGATTTTTGTCTCCTTAGATAGGTTTATTCCCAGCTCTTTTATTCTTTTTGTTGCAATAGTAAATGGGAGTGTTTCCTTAATTTCTCCATCAGATTTTTCATCATTAGTGTAGAGGAATGCAAGAGATTTCTGTGCATTAAATTTGTATCCTGTTACTTTACCAAATTCATTGATTAGCTCTAGCAGTTTTCTGGTAGCATCTTTAGGATTCTCTATGTATAGTATCATGCCATCTGCAAAAAGTGACAGTTTTACTTCTTCTTTTCCAATTTGGATTCCTTTTATTTCTTTTTCTTTTCTCATTGCTGTGGCTAAAACGTCCAAATCAATGTTGAATAATAGTGGTGAGAGTGGACAACCTTGTCTTGTTCCTAATGTTGAAGTAAATGATTTCAGTTTTTCAGCACCAAGAATGATGTTGGCTGTGGTTTTGTCATATATGGCCTTTATTATGTTGAGGTAAGTTCCCTCTATCCCTACTTTCTGGAGAGTTTTTATCATAAATGCATGTTGAATTTTGTCAAAAGCTTTTTCTACCTCTATTGAGATGATCATATGGTTTTTCTCCTTCAATTTGTTAATATGGTGTATCACATTGATTGATATGTGTATATTGAAGAATGCTTGCATTCCTGGGATAAACCCCACTTGATCATGGTGAATGATCCTTTTAATGTGCTCTTGGATTCTGTTTGCTAGTATTTTGTTGAGGATTTTTGCATCTATGTTCATCAGTGATATTGGTCTGTAGTTTTCTTTCTTTGTGACATCCTTGTCTGGTTTTGGTATCAGGGTGATGGTGGCCTCGTAGAATGAGTTTGGGAGTGTTCCTCCCTCTGCTATATTTTGGAAGAGTTTGAGAAGGATAGGTGTTAGCTCTTCTCTCAGTGTTTGATAGAATTCGCCTGTGAAGCCATCTGGTCCTGGGCTTTTGTTTGTTGGAAGATTTTTAATCACAGTCTCAATTTCAGTGCTTGTGATTGGTCTATTTATATTTTCTATTTCTTCCTGGTTCAGTCTCAGAAGGTTGTGCTCTTCCAAGAATTTGTCCATTTCTTCCAGCTTGTCCATTTTACTGGCATAGAGTTGCTTGTAGTAATCTCTCATGATCCTTTGTATTTCTGCAGTGTCAGTTGTTACTTCTTTTTCATTTCTAATTCTATTGATTTGAGTCCTCTCCATTTTTGTCTTGGTAAGTTTGGATAATGGTTTATCAATTTTGTTTATCTTCTCAAAAAACCAGATTTTAGTTACTGATCTTTTGTTTTCTTCATTCCTTTTTCATTTATTTCTGATCTTATCTTTATGGTTTCTTTCCTTCTGCTAAGTTGGCGGTTTTTTTTGTTCTTCTTTCTCTAATTGCTTTAGGTGTAAGCTTAGGTTGTTTATTTGAGATGTTTCTTGTTTCTTGAGGTAGGATCGTATTGGTATAAACTTCCCTCTTAGAACTGCTTTTCCTGCATCCCATAGGTTTTGTGTCATCATGTTTTTATTGTCATTTGTTTCTCCGTATTTTTTGATTTCCTCTTTGATTTCTTCAGTGATCTCTTATTGTTTAGTACTGTATCGTTTAGCTTCCATGTATTTGTATTTTTTACAGTTTTGTTTTCCTGTAATTGTTATCTAGTCTCATAGCATTGTGGTCGGAAAAGGTACTTGATACTAATCAAGATATTCCACCTCACAGATAAAAGCAATTGGTCCACGAGTTGGTCATGTTGCCCAGAGTCCTTCCCTGGAATTTATAATATGACTCTAGAATAAAGAAGCTTCTCTCCACTGTGGTGTTTGGAGAATATGAATATGAGCCTACTGGTGGCTATCTTCCCTGAAATATGGAGAAGACCTGTCTATAAACGGAAGCCAAGTAGAGGGAAGCAGAGATGGGAAATAGCTATCTTAATAGTAGTAAATCCTAGTTTCAGCCCCTAAAGTTCTTGCTGTTTCCCCTTGTTCATTGTTCTTGCTATTTTCCCCTTGCCTTATTCTGGGGTTGAGTCTAAGAATGTATTATTATTAATTTAAAAAATCCTCAGTTGATTATGATGATTGGCTATGCATGGCAATTATGGGACATGTTAATAATTCATCCCTTTTGGTTTTTGATCTATGTCAGTTTTTCACTAAAATTTTTTCTGAAACACCAGTCACTCAAATACTCCACAGCAAAAAAGAGTTTTTCAGTGCTCATTAAAGGGTCTGAAAAGTCCTTCAGTAAAACTGATTAATTGCTGAACCCAGCATTTCTCAATTGCCATTTTTTAGTTAGGTAGTTATTAACATCTTACAAAACACAGTTTGGAAATGCTGAGTGATATACTATATTTATATATAATAATTTGCCAAGATTACGTTCATTTTATCAGCTTAGTATAATTGAAAATTTATCTCTTTTACATGAACTTTTCCCCAATTAACTTTGTGATTGATTAAATCTAAATTCATATCACTGGACTATCCTGCAATTTCCAGCTAGTCAAGATGATTTTTAATTTCAACTGGAATCCAACATATTTCTCTGCCAGCTTTGGGTCATTTGCATATTTGATAAGAAGGACTTTTAAAGCTACATTAATGTCTTTGTTCACTATGTTGAATCAGAAAGGGTTAATGATAGAGTCTCAAGTTATTCTGCCAGAAACTACTTTCCAAGTTAACACTGGTTAATTATTTGATATGTTATTCAACTGCTAATCCACCTAACACTTTTATCCTTCAGGCCACATTTTTCTTTCAACTACAAGTATGCCACAAGAGATTTTGTCATTTGGTTTCCTGAAATCAAACTTGATCTTCATACACAGTTTGTTGTGGTCTTTAAGTTGAATACCAAAAATATTTGCCCAAAATATTTCAGTTAGAAATTTTCTGTGGGAGTACAGCCCAAGGACCCTTATCTGTAAGTTGGCCAAGACCAAACCAGATTGAAATGGAATATATTAAATTTTATAGAAAAATAAAACAACTCTGAAACAAGAAAACTGATGATTAAAACTTTGTTATGCTATATGTTTTTAAAATTGGTGGCCTGTTACCCAGAATTCCCTCTAATCAAGATATTTAAAATTTCAAAATTAGAAATATAATTTTTGTCACCTGCAAATATTCCTGGAAAATATCACTAAAAATAAGGTTCAAAGCATTTTTTTAATTTTTAAATTTTAATTTGATATATATAAAAGAACACATATCATAGCTGTATATCTTGAATTATTCTCACAAAGCTGACATAACTCGTACCCAGATAAACAGAACCCCATACCCAGAAGCCTTTTGCAGGGTCCCTTGCACTTACTACCCCTCCAAGAATAACCACTATCCTAACTTCTAACTCCATAGATTAATTCTGCCTCCTGAAATAGAGCACAGGTCCAGGTTCATTAGATAAATTATAGTTCACAGAATTATTCTAAATGTTCAAGTTGAAGAAACTCAATGTTTTTCTTTAAAGTTTCTTGAACTTTCTGGTTGTACAATCTTGGCCAAATTGTTTAACCTCTCTGAACCTCAGCTTCTTCAACTTTACAATGGAAATAATTATAGTACCTATCTCACAGGCTTGTGAATAGTAAATATTTTATACATATATATGTATTTACATCTATCTATACAAATATTGTGTAGTAAATTTGTATGGATATATAGATAGATTTTGTAAAGAGTAGCACCTGGCACACAGTAAACACTTAAATTGTAATTATTGTTGGAGTGCTTAGAATACCCTAATATATATTTTAAATTATTATTAGTGTTAATTAAAACCATTGCTAATTAAATCAACTTTGCTTTTTGGGTTATGTTTTTCTTTCTTTCTTTTTTTTTTTTTTTTTTGCTTACCACCAAAAATATATCTTCCATTAGTTACCATACAGCTGATCCCCTTTACCCGTTTTGAGCCTCTCACACATACCTCTTCCTCTCTGGTAACCACTACTCTGTTCTCTGTATCTGTGTGTTTGTTTTAGTTTGGTTTGTTCACTTATTTTGTTTTTGTTTATCAACTTTTTATATTCCACATGAGTCTTTCTCCATCTGACTTATTTCATTTAGCATAATACACTAAATATCTATCCATGTTGTCACAAATAACAAGATTTCAACTTTTTTATGGCTGAGTAATATTCCATTGTATATATATAATTTCTTCCTTTAGGTATGCTAATAATTGTTTTATATATATATATTGGTGCTCCTATGTTAGGTACATGTATATTAATCATGGTTATGTCTTCTTAATAAATTGCCCCTTTAATATTATATACTGTCCATCTTTGTGTCTTGTTACCTTCTTTGGCTTGAAATCTATTTTGTCTGATATGAATATGGCTACACCTACTTTCTTTTGGCTACCATTTGCTTGGAGCATCATCTTCCATCCCTTCACTTTTAACCTTTATTTGTCTTTAGAGCTAAGGGGTGTCTCTTGGAGGCAGCATATATTTGCATCTTGTTTCTTAATCCACGTAGCCACTCTGTGTTTTTTGATTGGTGAATGCAAGCCATTTATATTTAGGGTGACTACTGACAGATGAGGACATGGTATTGCAATTTTATTTCTTGTTTTCTGGTTGTTCTATATTTCCATTGTTTATTTTTCCTTGTATTTCTGTATGCCATTTTGTTATTTATTTACTTATTTTATTTTTGAGCTGTTTTGGGTCTTTGTTGCTGTGCGTGGGCTTTCTCTAGTTGCGGTGAGCAGGGGCTACTCTTCATTGTGGTGCAGGGGCTTCTCACTGTGGTGGCTTCTCTTGTTGCAGAGCATGGGCTCTAGGCACGCAGACTCAGTAGTTGTGGCACATGGGCTTAGTTGTTCCGCAGCACGTGGGATCTTCCTGGACCAGGGATCAAACCTGTGTCCCCTGCATTGGCAAGCGGATTCTTAACCACTATGCCACCAGGGAAGTCCCCTGTGTGCAATTTTGGTTTGGTCATTTTCTATGATATTATTCTGCTTTTCCTCATTTTTATGTTTTGTGTCTCTGCTATATGTTTATGTTTTGTGGTTACTCTGAAGTTTGTATAAAGCGTCTCATAGATAAAATAGTCCTTTTTCTGCTGATAGCACCTCATCTACATTTACCTATACAAGTTCCATCCTTTTCCTCTTCCCCTTTTATATTTTTGTTGTCTCAAATTATCTTTTTCTATGTTGTGAGTTTGTTACCTGAGAGAGCTATAGTTTTTTTGTGTTTTTTTAAAACCTATTCTGATAAAGAGTTGCAATTTTCTAGTTCTATTTGTTACCTAGCTCAAAGTTTTGTGTATTTTTGCTGTTTTGCTTCTGGTAGAAGAGGTCCTTTTAATGTCTCTCATAAGGCAGATCTAGTGTTAATGAGCTTCCTCAGCTTCTGTTTTTTTGTAGTCTTTATTTCTCCTTCGTATCTGAATGATAACTTTGCTTGATAGAGTATTCTTGGGTGACAGTTTTTATCTTAGTATTTTTCAGAATGTCATCCCACTTCCTTCTGGCTTATAGAGTTTCTGCTGAGAAATCAGCTCATACCCCAATGGGGATTCCTTTGTAGGTTACCACCTTTTTTCCCCAGCTGCCTTTAAAATTCTTTCTCTGTTATTGACTTTTGACAATTTTAATATTATGTGCCTTAGAGAAGGTCTTTTTGCATTGAGACAATTAGGTGTTCGGTGTTCTCTTAGCTTCATGGACTTGTATATCCAGTTCCTCCTCCAAATTTGGGAAGTTCTCAGCTTGTATTTCTTTAAATAATCTCTCTGCTCCCTTCTCTCTTTCTTCTCCTACCAGGACACCCATTATCCTAATGTTGCCCTTCCTGAAAGAATCAGATAGTTCTCATAGAATTTCCTCATTTTTCTATATCTTATTTCTCTTTCTTCTACTTATATCATGTCTAGATTTCTATCTTTGTGCTCACTAATTCTTTCTTTCATATGGTCTGCTATATTTCCAGTGCTTTTGGATACATTTTTCATCTCAGTTACTGAATTCTTCAGCTCCACAATTGTGGTTTGGTTCTTTTTTAGAGTTTCAATCTCTTTGGCAAAATATTCCTTCTATTCATTAATTTTATTGCTAGACTCATTAAATTGCCTTTCTGAGTTTTCTTGTATCTCACTGAGTTTCTTCATGACACCTACTTTGAATTCTCTATCAGTTAAATCACAATATTCTGTGACTTCTGGAAAACTATCTTTTTGTGTGTGTGTGTGGTGCTTTAGTGTAACTGTGGTTCTTCATGGTGCTTGATGAATTGTTCCCCAGTTGGCGTATTTGAAGTTAAATGACAGGTTAGAAGTTAGTCTTTCTTTTCTTTTGTAGATGGTGCTGTAACACAAGTTTTTGGTTTCTTTTACCTGAGCTACCTTTGTTTATATTTGAGAGTTGGCACTTTCCAACCTCCATCTTCTCTGTAAAAGGTGTGGCTGCATGCCTTCCTTGTCTCTTCTTGTGCCTCTCGGATGCTTGCTGCCTTGCTTCTGCCACAATCACTGTCAATACTGGGCTCTTCCCTTGTGTTGGGGATCCCCTGAGACAAAGGGTCTACCATGGCAGGAGGGGGAAGTGTGGGGGAGGGAGCTGGTGTCATGCAAGTGCCTCTACCATGTCCGGTGTTATAAGGTTCACGGCTCCGCCACTGCCAATGGGCGGGGGGCTGGGGTCATAAGTGCTTTAGTGGCTAGAGGGATGGGATCCTAGGCTGCAGAGGCTGGTGTGTTTGGGAGGCCAGGATAATGTACATGGCTTCCCCTGCTGTCACTGGGGTTTCTAAGGCTGTGGGCTCATCTGCTGTAGTCAGAAGATCAGGATTGCAGGCAGCAGTCCACCCATCTTTAGATGTACAGATTTGTGAAGTTCTCAAGCATCCTTTTGTGTTGAGCAGAGGCACTTTTGTTGAGTTGTGGATGTTTTACACATTGCAAGATTGAAAGGAGGAGATAAAGGTAGCTTTTCACTCTGCCATGTTTCTGGCGTAACCCCAAATCTACTTTGTTAAGAAACAGAATGTTTTAAACTTTTTTAAAATAAAAAAATACTGTTTTTATTGAACCTCATTATAAACACTAAAATAATGAATATCATGTTCTTGAATGATTGATTCACCTGTCATACGTTTCATTTTGTGGTAACAGTGATTAATTCTAGAGTGTTTGCAAGTTTATCTTCTGTATTATGGTGATTTTAAAATTCCTCACACTGACATTGAAATATGTCAATAATCTGTCAGCACATTCATGACTCACATAAAGTTCTACATGAAAAGCCATTGGTAATTTTCAAACATTGTAGAAAAGGTCTGAATAAAGCAATTAACCATGAAAATTGCTTTTGATTTTTTAGTAGTTTTAATATTTTCTGATTACATCAGAATATGACTCTTCTATCATTTTTAAGTCATGGTTATTGAGAACTCATGTAGGAGTCTAATTCAATAGGTATGGGATTATAAAATGAGGATGTGTCACAATTACACAAATATACGCTTAAAAGCATGTGGTTTTTGTTTGGTCATTGCTGTTATTGTTTGTTTTTCTGTGTTCCTGATATAACAGGTTTATAATCTCAAAGCTCTATCACTGAAATACTGGGAGTCCATACTCATTGACACAGACATTTAAAACAAAACTATTTCATTGAAGTATAATTTACATGCAATGCAATTCACTCATTTTAAGTGTGTATCTCAGTGGTTTCCCATACATTTAGAGAGTTATGCAAATATCACTACAATCCAGTTTTAGAACATTTTCCTCAGCCCCAAGAGATCCATCATAACTTTGCAGTCAATCCTTGTCTGCCACCTCCAGATGCAGGCAACAACTAATTTACTTTTTATTTCTATAGATTTGCCTGTCCTGGACTTTCCATATAAATGGTATAATACAGTAGTATATTTTAGATAAAGTTGTTTTACAGTGTTGTTTATGTCTCCTATGCTCTTGCTGATTTTCTATCTAGATATTCTATACATTAATGAAAGTGGGGCATTGAAGTTTCCTAGTATGATTGTTAAATTGTTTATTTCTCCTTTAGTTTCTGTTCCTTTTTGCTTTATGTTCTTGGGGGCAGTGTTGTTATTATGAACAGAGGCTTTAAAAATTATAATTTATGCAATAAGCACTTCCAGAAGTTTAGAGTAATGACCACAAAAACACTCCTCAATGAAGGCAACAAAATGACAGCAAAAATTGTCAAAATAAATTTTTCATGACTTTGGAAATTAACCAAAATCTTGGGAAAATCTGAAGAGCATTTATTTAGGAAAAATGACTAAATCTCAATAAGGACAGTGAGAAGTTTTACATTTAACTTGACCTATTTCTATCCCTCTTTCGTTTTGTGGTAGACTTAAAATCCAACAGCATCACAATGAGTTTATCTGTGAAAACCAGCACACTGTTGGATATAACTGGTTTAGAGTTCCCCAAATACACCATCCATTGAGAACTGTCACTATTCAATCTGTTTGGCAGCTCCCTAAAAAGCTCCATTGTCAGTGTTTGCTTTTATTTGACCTGACTCAGAGATAACTTTGCATGAGCATCCCTAAGTTGTGGAAAACAATCAGCAGCAACTATTTAACATGTCAACTGACTGAAGTAACAATACTACTTAAGACTAACTAGAGGCTAATCAAAAAAATTTTTTTAAAACTGAAGAATAAGATATTCATAAAGGAGTTTTTAAAGTCTGAAACATTCCTGGGAATCTAGACAGTCACATGCATGTGTTAAGATGTTTGCATGCCGAGGAAAGATCTGAGAGGACCGTAATCTCCTACCTCTGGCTGACCTTGTGTCACTATACAATCAGGAAATAACGGCTAAGGCAGAGTTGTAAATTTCCTACCTAAGCATTAGAAACGTGTCTCGACAAACATACAGAGGCTCTTGGTAAGGACAGAAGAATTCTTGGTTCAATGAGTTTAGGTATATCTCTGTCCAACCATTAGCTGTCAACTAAGATACATCAATGACCACACACAACAATGAATAAATACTTTACAGAATGATTCAAGGACATCACAGAAGAAATAAACAGGAGAGGAACAACAATAACTGATTTTCAGTTTGGCCACATCATTGTATTTAAAATGTCCAGTTTTAAAGAAAAAATTTGAGACATGAAAAGAAACAGGAAAATATGTCCCATAAAAAGGAAAAGCAAATGAATACAAATTATCCCTGAGGAAGCACAAATTTTGGACTTACTAGATAAAGACTTTAAAATCATTTGTTACAAATTAGTTCAAAGACTAAAGAGAACAATGTCTAGATAAATAAAAGATATGAGAATTATGTTTCACCAAATATAGCATGTCAATAAAGGCATAGAAAGTATATGAAAAATAAATAAAATGCTGTACTTGAAAAGTACAATAACTGAAATGAAAAATGCACTAAAGGGGCTCAATATCAGATTGGAGCAGGCATAAGAAAGAATCAGTGAATTTGAGATAGGTCAAATGAAGCTATCCAGTCTGAGGAAAAGCAAGATAACAGCATGAAGAAAAATGAACAGAGCCTAAGAAACTTTTAGAATACCATCAAAAATATCATGGGAATCTGAGGAGAGAAGGGAGAAGAGGCACGATGAATATTTGAATAAATAACGGCTGTAAAGTTTCCAAGCTTGATGAAAAAATTAATCTAAAAGTCCAATAAGTTCAATGAACTCCAACCTGGATAAATTCAAAGAGAAGCAAACCTGAACACATGATATCAAACTGTTAAAAGACAAAACCAAAAAGATAATCTTTAAAGCAGCAAGAGGAAAGCAACTCATCATATACAAGGGATCTTCAGTAAACTTAACAGTAGACTTCTTGTCAGAAACCGTGGAGACCAGGGGACTTCCCTGGTGGTCCAGCTGTTATGACTCCATGCTTCTACTGCACGGAGCAGGGGGCATGAGTTCAATCCCAGGTTGGGGAAGTAAGGTCCCACATGCCACACAGTGCAGCCAAAAAGTAAAAAGAAAAGAAAAGAAAAGAAAAGAAACCATGGAGACCAGAAGGAAGTGGAATGACATATTCAAACTGCTGAAAGAGACTGAATTCTATGTCCAGGGAATTAGCCATCAAAAAATGAAAGAGAAATTAAGACATTCCTTGATATACCAAAATGGAAGGAATCTTTTACTCATAAACCTTCCCTACCACAAAGACTAAAGGTAGTCCTTTAGGGTGAGATGAAAGGCCTCTAGACAGTAATTCAAAGCCACACAAAGAAATGAAAAGCCTAGTATGAGTAAGTACATTGTTACCTCCTGGCACAAATAAAGAAACATTATAAATACCTTTCTTTTTGTAAATCTTTTCTTCCAAAATCTACTTTAAAAGACAAATACCTAAAACAATAATTGAAAAATCTGTGTTGATGGGTTTAAAAAATATACATGTATATATGAATGTAATTTGTTTTACAATAATACCATAAAGAAGGGTATTATACAATGCCATATATTTTAGCAAAGTTTTTTTATGATATTGAAGTTATGTTGATATCAATCCAAACTTGTTTTTTTTAAGTTAAAATGTTAGTTGTAATTGTAGGGCAACCACTAAGAAAGTAACTCCATAAAATATGGTAAAAGAGACAATAAGGGACTTAAAATGGTTTGCTAGATAATATAAATTTAACACACAAAAATCAATAATGGAGGAATAAGGACCAGAAAGATACAGAACATATAGACAACAAATAGAAAAATGGCAGAAACTAATCTTACTTTATCAATAATTACATTAAATGCAAATGGCCTAAATACTGCAAGCAAAAGGCAGAGACTAGAAGAGTGGATAAAAAATAATCATGATTCAACTATATACTGTGTAAAAGAGACACTTTAGATTCAAAGACAAAAATAGGTTAAAACTAAAGGATAGAAAAAAAAAGAAATAAGATGAAAACTCTAACTCAAGAAAGCTGGAGTGGCTATACTAACAATAAAGATAAAATAGACAATAAGATAAGAATCTGTACTAGAAACAAAAAGGATATTATTATGATGAGTAAATCCATTGATAAGACATAACAATTACAAATTTACATGCATTTAATAGAGCTCCAAAATATATGAAACAAACGTAACAGAATTAGATGGAGAAATAGACAATTCAACAATAGTAAGTGGTGATTTCAACATCCCATTTTAAATAATGGATAAGACAAATAGGCAAAATATCAACAAGAAAATATAAGATTTGAAGAACATTACAAACCAATTAGACCTAACAAACATCTGTAGAACATTCCACCCAAGCATAGCAGAACACACATTTTTCTTAAGGGCACATGGAACATTTTCCTGGATAGACCATATTTTGGGTCATAAAATAAGCCTCAATGAATTCAAAAGGATAAGATTATACAAGTTGTATTCTCTGATTACATGGAATAAAAACAGAAATCATTAATTAAGGAAATTTGGGAATTCACAAATATGTGGAAATTAAAAAGCACATTCTTAGATAACCAGTGTATCAAAAAAGAAATCACAAGGGAAATGGAAAAAACTAAGATGAATGAAAATGAAAACATTACATAGCAAAACATGGTGTATAGCAAAAGCAAAGCTTAGAAGGATATTTGTAACTATAAACCCCAATGTTAGGAAAGATGAAAGATATCAATTCAGTAATTTCAGTATTCATGTTAAGAAACTAAAAACAAAAGAGCACACAAAATCCAAGCAAGAGGAAAGAAGGAATAAAGATCTGAAATTAATGAAATATAAAACAAATAATAGAGATTTATCAATGAAAGCAAAAGTTGGTTCTTTGAAGAAAGCAACAAAATGGATAAACTTTTATCTATAATGAACAAGAAAGAGGGTAATTTCAAATTACTTAAATCAAGTATGAAAAATGAAACATCAATATAGACCTTACAGAAATAAAAATGATTATGAGGGAATATTATGGTCAACTGAAGGCCAAATAATTAGATAACTGAGACGAGATGGACATCTTCCCAAAAAGACACAAAATCC
This sequence comes from Lagenorhynchus albirostris, assembly GCF_949774975.1. Taxonomy (NCBI): domain Eukaryota; kingdom Metazoa; phylum Chordata; class Mammalia; order Artiodactyla; family Delphinidae; genus Lagenorhynchus; species Lagenorhynchus albirostris. The sequence goes on from NC_083116.1 coordinate 23,203,712, forward strand.
TGAGAGTGACATAAGAAAAAATAGAAAATCTAAATAGATATATAACAAGTAAGGAGATAGAATTAGTAATAAAAAACAAAAATGGGAAAACCTTACAGCAAAGAAAATCCCAGGCCCAACGAGTTCACTGGCAAATTCTGCCAAACATTTGAAGAATTAACACCAATCTTTCACAGATTTTCCAAAAATTAGAATAGGAGAGGGACTTCCCTGCTGGCACAGTGGTTAAGAATCTGCCTGCTAATGCAGGGGACACGGGTTTGAGCCCTGGTCCAGGAAGATCCCACATGCCACGGAGCAACTAAGCCTGTGTGCCACAACTACTGAGCCTGCACTTTAGAGACCGCGTGCCACAACTACTGAGCCTGTACTCTAGAGACCGTGTGCCACAACTACTGAGCCTGTGCGCCACAACTACTGAAACCCACGTGCCTAGAGTCCCTGCTCCACAACAAGAGAAACCACCACAATGAGAAGCTCACGCGCTGCAATGAAGAGTAGCCCCCACTCGCTGCAACTAGAGAAAGCCTGCACGTAGCAACGAAGACCCAACGCAGCCAAAAATAAATAAAGAAATTTATTTTTAAAAAAAGAATAGGAGCGTACACATCTCAGCTCTTTCTCTGAGGCCAGTGTTAATCCTGATACTAAAACCAGACAAAGACATCACATGAAAAGAAAACTACAGACCAATATCCCTTATGAATATAGATGTAAAAATCCACAACAAAATATTAGCAAGCTGAATCCAGTAACATATAAATAGGATTGTACACCATGATCATTTGAGATTTATCATAGGAGAATGCAAGGTTAGTTCAACATAAAAAAATCAATGTAAGTGTCATATTAATAGAATGAAGGAAAAACATCAGAGGATCATCTCAATAGGTGTAGAAAGAGCACTTGACACAATCCAACATCCTTTCATGATAAAAACAATCAACCTAAGAATAGAAGTAAACTTCCTCAACCTGATAAATGCCATCTAAGAAAAACCCATAGTTACCCATATAGATACCAAGGGGGGAAAACCGTGGTAGGGTGGGGATGGTGGCGTGCTGAATTGGGAGATTGGGATTGACATGTATACATGGGTGTGTATAAAATTGATCACTAATAAGAATCTGCAGTATAAAAAAACAAACAAAGAAACAACTAATACTAAACTTTCTTTGGGTTATTTGTATGGAAATATGTTAATATAAATGTTTCAGACATTACATGAAATTTCTAAAAATCTTAAAAAAGAAAAAAAAAGAAAAACCCATAGTTACCATCATACTTAATTGTGAAATATTTAATGTTTTTCTCCTAAGATCGGGATCCAAATAAATGTGTCCACTCTCACTGCTTTCTTGTCAAAATTGTGCTTGAGGCTCCAATCAGAGCTATAAGCAACAAAAAGTTATAAAAGGGGTCATTGGATACAATGAGACTGGTATAGGTAAGTCAGAGTGACAGCATGTTGGATCTTGAAGGTCATATTAAGAACATTTGGATTTATTCTGAGAACAATGAGAATATAGAAGAAAGTAATGATATTTAATGGAGAAGACATTCTTTTGCACTTTACTGTTCAAAAATATTATGCATTCTTTTTAATTGTAGTTAACCAAACGTTTAAATTTTAAAATGTTGAAATAATTTAAATTTTAAACTGACATTTCTGATTATGTGTCCATCCTAATATAGGTTTAAAATCTGACTTGAATCAAAAACATTCAAAATAGATTTCTCTTTTTGTCACTCCTAGAAACATATTGAAACATGAAAGAAAAGTCCCTGGAAAATTCTTACCTCTTCATTTTAATTTAAATTGAAAATGCAATGCATAGTCAAAGAATATCTGCTGTGATTATTTTTTCATCCTGTGCCCAGAATTCTCCATTGAATACTATGCTGTGAAGGTTAATACCAGCAGGCTTAGTATTGGCTTGGGCTTTATTATTGAAATAAGAAATACTTGCCTGGCACTGATCCCTGGTCAAGGCATGTATTTCTTTTTTTTTCTTTTTTTGTCACTGTGGGTCCAAGGAGTTTCAGGGAGCTTTGTCTCTGATTTTCAGCATTGGTTATTGTTAACACTGAGATTGATGACTTGCACCTGGTCTCAGTGAGGACCCCAGGGTCTGTGACACGGGGGTTGATTACACAGCAAAAATGGGTCTTAAAAGGGAGCATAGTTGAAACCTGTGTCCAACCATTTCAGACAAAACACTGTGAGACAATCTTTGATTGTCATTCATTTATTAACTTTAATGTGGTTTGTATGTTGTATCATGCTCCTGCAATAAACCACACGTTTGTAAGCATTGTCATTTTGGATCCTGCTAGCATTCATTAGCAATGGAACCCTATCTAACTGCCACTTTCAGTGCAGATACCTATTTTCTATTGCCTGATTTCAAACTCTTCGGTACAATTAACAGGCCCTTCCCAAATGGCCTAATTTATCTCTCCAAATGTGTATGTGTCCCTCCTGCTGAATATAATTTTATTACCCAATATAATTTTATTTTTTCCTTTGTATTTTCATAGAAGTGGTTCATCCTGTCATTGTAATACTACTGGGTTGAATCATGACTATCTGTTAATACTTTTGTATCCACCCATCCTTAACACATTGTCTGAAGCACAGTAAGTGCTCAACAAACTTTGGATGGATGCATACATGCATGTATGCACGAAAGATTGTCCTTAGGTTTAGCCATACTGCTCTTGAAGTAACATTTCTCTAAAAACAAATGGCACAAAGTGACAAAAACAGTGTGTCTGTAGAAATATATGAAAGCATAAAATCAAATAATATTCCTGACTATCTACTTGACCTTGCTAGTGTTTATAACTGCTTCTATTACCAGCTAATTCTATCCCATTGTTCATTTATTACAATAATCTAACTTGGTCATCACATATAGGAGAAGGCTTCATTGAGCTGCAGTGAAAGTATGGCTCTAAATGTGCCAGGGATAGTTAAATGAATTATAATGTGATATTGGCCAGGGGCTCAGCCTAAAAAATAATGAATGGACAGTTAGCTGATCTGAAAGGAGAGTGCAATGGAAATTTTAAACAATTCACTGATAATCACCCAGGAGGGATTTGGAAAGTATGCTTTTATAGATAACATTCACAAAAAATATTTAAAATTAATGCTTGAAAACCTTCAGCCAAATTTGTTTTAATCCCTATAATATGCAGAGTATTACGATTTGCTTTACCAGTTAGGCTTTGCATCAGGCTTTCATGTTCATGTAAAATACTAAAATGGAACGGAAATTTATACAGCCACTTTTGTAAGAATAACTTCAAGACATTAACCTGGCCAAGAAATGACTGCATTCAGCCAATGAATACACTCTTGAAGTTATGATTTGCTACAATCATTGACCAAGAAGCCAGGCTCCATTAAAAAAAATGTCTTTTCTTCCCATCCCACAGCAATCTGATTTTTAAGCTAATGGAGCTATTGACAGTAAAAGAGTTTTAACCCTCTGCAAAACAACAGCAGCAACAACAAAAACGTTTGCAAACAAACTCCTGTGTTGAGTTATTATAACAGAGGAGTTTAAAATTAAGTGTTGTTGCAGAAAAGCATAATAGGCAACTGTGCCGATAAAATTGGACAAGTTCTGTCCATAAATCAAGGACTTGCTGAGAAAATGTTACTTTTTAAGCTCTTGAGTTTACTCAGGTGTTTTTATTGCATTAACATATTTTGAAAACTACAGTTCAATTTGTACTAAGTAGAGTTCTTGCGGTTTTCACAATGTATTCCACAGAAATATGCACATACTTTTTCCCTCTGAATCCCTGAAATACAAAAGTTTAATTTCAACTTTATCTTCAGTAATTTAATGACGTTATTACTCGATACATAGGAGAATAATGTGTGTGTGGGTTTTGCGAGGCATGGTGCTACTTCTCTTCCTTCCAAGTAATAGGGAATAACATATCAAACTCCTGAACATTCATTCTTTAATACATGCCTCATACATCAATATGTACTATCCACTATTTGAATACAAATATAGTTAGCCCTGGTTATTTTACTTCTCCTATGTAAACAGCCTGCCTAAAAATCTAACTACTGTTTATAACAGCATATTTCACCTCTGCCATTCAAAATTTCCTGATCTCCCACTGAGAAGCTGGGTCAGCCCCCTGTGCTCCTACTGCTCTACCAGCGTCTATAACACATTGAATCCAATGACCTCTTTACTCATCTGCCCCCCATACTGAGGAAGTTTCTACAGGGAAAAGGGCATGCCTTATCTGTTTTATTGTTAAATTCCCATCACTTAGAGAAAGCCTCACAAATGATAGCTACTTTCTAAATGCTTGAATGGAGTTGGTCATTAAATCAATTATTCATTTGCAAAACTTTATACATTTATTCTAAGTTCATCTTAAATACATTTTAAGAGTTACACCTACAATAATCAATGTTTGATTTGTAGAGCTGGGTAGAAAATTAAACATGAAAGAGATGAAATAAGCTTCATGTCACAACTCCAAATTTAGAGAATTTTTGCTCATAGTGTAGAGAAATTGTTTTTATTTCAATTACACTGGACTTATTTTTCCAATTAATAGTAGATTATAGCCATTCTTTCATTACGTGTAACTTTTTGAGAAGTATAAATAAATGTAAGAAAACGAATTCTCTCAATGTGTCAATAGCTCTCACTATTTATATATTCAATATATGATTGTTCAAAGTAAAGAATCAATACCTTTTATCATTGTCTTAAATAACGGAGGCACACCTTTACTTCTTTGAAACAATCAAAAAGTTTTATTTTTAAGTACCGATTGCATGTGCATAAAATTCTGAATTGATTATTGTAAGTACACTTTTCAGAGAGAACTGGAAGAGGTAGCCTTGTGGTGTGATAGGCAGAATAATACCCCCCTCACCCCAAATATGTCCGTATCTTAACCCCCAATCTGTGAATATTTTATGTTACATGGCAAGTGAAACTTTGAAGTTGGAATTTAGGCTAAGAACTTTAAATATAGGGGGATTATCCTGGATTGTACATGTGGGCCCAATGTAGTCACACTGGGCTTTAAAAGTAGAAAAGGGAGGCCAAGGAGTCAATCAGAGAGATGTAATGGAAGGATAGAAGGAGAGATCCAAAGTACGAGAGGGACTCAACCGACTACTGCTGACCTTGAAGATGGAGGAAGGAAGCCACAAGCCAAGGAATACCAGTGATCTCTGGAGGGAGAAATGGCCCTCAGTTGATAGGCAGTGAGGAAACAGTATCCTCAGCCTTTTAACCACAAGGAACTGAATTTGCCAATAATATAGATAAAATTGGGAGAGGATTCTCCCATAGAACCTCCAGAAAGGAACAAAGCCTTACCAAAGCCTTGATTTTAGCCCATGTCAGACTACAGAGCCATAAGAAAGTAAACTTGTGTTATTTTAACCACTCAATTTGTAGTAATTTTTTTCAGAAGCAATAGGAAACTAATACAGATGGCCTATGTTGAAGGAAGAATAACAATAGCTACTACTTATTGAGCACTTACTATAAGCAAGGAGAATTATACATATTATTTCACTTAATAGTAATAATAATATCCTCATTTGTTAAAATGAGGAAATCAAAGTACATGAGGTCTAAATAACTGTCTAAACTCAGCCAGCTAGTAAGTAGTAGATTTTAGGTTATTCAAGAGTCTACCTCTGGGCCGTCTTTTAACCAGTATGCTACTCTGCTTTTCAACAGGACTACAGGAACTATCTAAGGAAAGCAAGCTGGGTTAATGCTAAAATTATAAAAAATAGTCATTTATTGAAACTATAATCTGTAATTAAATATATACATATGCTCACAGAATCTACTATGTAGTTCTCTACTGAAGTTGGTATATCTTATGGAAATAAGCTTAGAAATAATACTGTATATACAAGTTTTGGTAAAAATATAAAATATATTATTTTTCAGGGCATAAGACACTATCTAACATGTATCGAGCACTTATTATGAGCAAGGTGCTATATTTCATATGTTATGTACATCATCTCCTTTACTCCTGATAACTCTGTGATATAGGCTTTATTATATATCTCTATTTAGAAGATTAGGAATCTGAGTTTCAGAAAAGTTTTTAAAAAAATCAAACCACCCATGGCTGATTTGTGGCAGAAGAGGACCTAGTATCCATGAATGTGACACTCCAAAGTATACCACCTCCTCATGGGCGAGTCAGTGTCCATGAATGTGACACTCCAAAGTATACCACCTCCTCATGGGCGAGTCAGTGTGAAATGTCACCTACTAGCGGTTTACTTGTTCTACAGAACGGGATAATAATGCAACAGATGTCTAGTGTGGCTTCAGAGATGATTAAGGAGACAGTAGACATCATATACAATGTCCTTAACATAGTGATTTATGGTTCTCAGCCCAGAGGCCCTAATGTGCTAAGACTACCATTCCTGCCCTGGTGACCTTTGTTTCATTTTGGGCTATCTCTAGACAGGCTGTGATCCCAAGAAATTGTGGAGCTTGAAGTTGAAGGTGGAAGGTAAGTGTGGCAGGGATCCAGTCAATCATTAACTGCAATATTCACTGAACCCCCATCATTGTTAACTCCCTTAGGTGTGTTTGCGCACCTTTATGCGGCTCCTTTTGGCAATATTTCTACCTCCTTATTGTCATTCCTAACATTTACCCTCTTGGCTTTGAGTGCCAATTGTTTCTACCCATTCATAACCAATAAGTCGTATCCCCATCCTTGGCTCCTGACTGAACTTTAAATCAAATTTTAGTACCCTTTCCTGCTCTGGCTTCATTATATTACCTTATGAAAAATAGGCAAATAGATTATTTTATGCTGTACAGTTAGGCTGTAGGGTAGCTAACAATGCGCTCTCCACGCAAATCATTTATTTTTAAAAAGATCTTTCTCAGGTCATTGGATGAACTGCATATGTAGCTTACTTAAAACACTGAATATTATAGTAACCATATGTGTTTCAAAGGCACTCTGAAAAGCTTTTCTTCAAGTTGTTAAGAATTCTCAAAATCATTAACACATACCTGGCTTAAAAGATTCTTAAAAGCATATGCTTGACAAAGTAGAAAGATTTAAATGAGAGGTTTCCTTGATCATGAATACCTTTGTTAGATTTGTTTGAAGATATGCTCTATGAATTTCCTCAGGAAAATTAAAACAACTAATTATCTTGCTTGTAACCTTGCTTACCCCCAAATTTTAAAAACTCTAAAAGCTTTATGTATCTCACATGTGGAGTTTGCTGAATTAAGTTCTATACCATCATTCTTTACTTCTTGGTCTCCCACTGGCAAAAGTGGAATTCTGTCAGTGTATACATTACTTTTCCTCATGGAAGTAACTCCCATTTAGTACAAGCTGAAAGAAGAAGCGATTTCAGAAGTATTCAAGTACTGAGAATTTGTCATACATTTGCCAGGTTGGAAGTATGTAAAAACAAAAGAAAACAGACAAAAAACACAATAGTTTCCTTTGTAGCCAGAATTACAAGATATAGTCTTAGTTCTGTTTCCCAGTATAGATCAAGGCATAACGTTAAGCAACATCTAGATCTGAATGGTACATATCAATTAGTGTATGCTAATAGCCGTGATATTACACATATTAATATTATATATTACTTGTGATTCATTTTTATGTTCTTTACTAATATTTCAACATACACTGATTTTACTTACACTAATACTAAATTAAGCCAACACACTCATTGGAAAAGTGAGAACATTAGTTATGTCAGCCTAATATCAAACAACTTGGTTAGACATCCACATTTCCTATCCACCCCTCAAGACCACTGAAATAGCTGATTACCTTGGTGTTGTGTAAAAATAGTTCATATTTTAGTCTATAATTAGATATGTTACTTCCTTTCACCTAATGAGTTAGGCTAATTGTCTCTAATCATTGTAGAAGAAAGCTTATAGAAAGTGTTTCACTTGGAGATTAGGAAACTATTTCTCACTAAGTTTATTGTATGAGTTCATTATTTTAGCCATGAATTAAGATAAGTACCTGATGCATTGGTTTTGACTTGTAAAAGCAGGAATACAATTGTCCTAAGCAGCCATTTGCATCGTTTATGAAAACAAAAGATATAAATAATAATTGTTGTTTGTTTCTTAAAAATCAATATCATTTAATTTTTTGTAATAATAACTATATTCAGCAAAATTTTGGTGTGATTTAATAGGTTGATTTTATATTTTCTCCTGCTTTGAGATATAATTGACAAATAAAAATTATTTCTATTCAGGGTGTACAACATGATGATTTAATATACATATACATTGTGAAATAATTACTACAATCAAGCTAATTAACACATCAATCATCTTACACAGTTACCTTTTTTTTTGTGGTGAGAACACAAGATCTATGCTCTTAGCAAATTTCAATTATAAAATACAGTATAATTAACTATACTCACCATGCTGTACATTAGATCCCCAGAATTCACCACCTTATAATCAAAAATGTGTACCCTTTGACTAGCATCTCTCCATTTCCCCCAACCCTCAGCCACTGGCAACCACCATTTTACTCTCTGCTTCTATGAGTTTGACTTTTTTAGATTTCACATATTAGTGAGATCATAACAGTATTTATCTTTCTCTGAAGATTTCCTTACTTCTTATGGCTTAATATATAATGTATATATTACATTTTCTTTATCCATTCACCTGTCAGTGGACACTTAGGTTGTTACCATATCTTGGGTATTGTGAACAGTGCTGCAATAAACATGAGAGTGCAGATATCTCTTCAAGATATTGATTTCATTTCCTTCAGACAAGTACTCAGAAGTGGGATTGCTGGATTATATGGTAGCTCTATTTTTAAAGTTTTGAGGAACCTCCATATTGTTTTCTATAGTGGCCGCACCAATTTACATTAGCGTCAACAGTGCACAAGTGTTCCCTTTTCTCCACATCCTTGACAACACATTTTATCTTGGCTTTTTAATAATAGCCATCCTAACAAATGTGAGGTGATATCTCATTATGGTTTTGATTTGCATTTCCCTGTTGATTGTGGAATAAGGAACTCATACAACTCCATAGCAAAACATCCCAAATATCCTGATTAAAAAATGGGCAAAGGACTTGAATAGACATTTTTCCAAAAAAGAAATACAAATGACCAACAGGTATATGAAAAAGTGATCAACATCACTAATGTTAAATTTGATAACGTTAGGCTTAGTATGCCTGTTTATTCAGTTTTTAAAAAACATTGTTGTGTGTGTGTGTATATATATATAATATACAAAATTATTTAAATGTGTCTTCTTCAGAATAATCTACATGTTCTTCAAGAAAAACAATGGTTATGAAAGACCAAAGATGTATAGAATTAATCAAATCCCATATTTGATCTCTTTTTCAATAACTCGTCTGGCATTATAAAGTGAAGACATTACAAATACCTGAAAAATTACATTATTAAAAATGAGTTACATATTACTGCAAAAGGTTGGGCAAGCAATCTAGTTCTGGGATAAGCAGGACAATTTAGTGAGCTAGGCCAGCATTTCTTAAAGCATGCTGCCTGGATTGCTAATTTCACGGGATGCTAATAGGTATTACATGGGAAAAAATGGTTCTACAGGGCTATCTTCTGTTTTAAACAGATTTCATTCCTGAAAGATTGTTCAAAGTTTTTAGTATGCTAATGTTCATTGTGAATCTCTAAGAATGTGGTATACCTTGCAGCATTTCTCAAACTTATCTGGCTATAGGACCTTTTGTTTTGAGCATTTTTAAAAAATAAGTGACCCATGAATCACCCATTGTGAAATACTGTTTTATGCATAGTTGAAAGAGAAGCCAGAGTGGAAAGGGAAACGCATAAGAGAGTACAAAAATGGAACTGTAAATAAGCAAGCAACAAGCATCCTAGGAATAACGTGGTGCCTAGCACAGTGCTTGATATATAGAATATGTGTTTGTAAATATTCATAAAGTGAATGGAAGGGTGACTATGTGACTTTAATCCTATAATCACTCTTCTTTTGTGATTAGAGCATTACATTTAAGAAATCAAAGTCTAGTATTATAGTGAAAAAAGCATTGGTTTTTCAGTTAGACATACCCAAACTTAAGTCTACAATCAGATGCCTCAGGCAAATTATTTCATGAACCCAGTTAATCATCCTGAGCCTTAGTTTATCTGTGAATTACAATTAATACTATCTCATTTGCAAATTTCATAAGGATTAAAATTACTATTATACTTTAAAGTTGCTTGGCACAGAGTAGGTATTTAACAAACAAATGTTGCTTTCCTTCCCTCCCAAGTGAATTGAACTTTGGTTCCAAATTATCATGGAGGAAATCTTACATGAATGGGAGCCACTGTGAATCTGATTCCAATCCCCACTCATGTATACTTGCCAGCTGTGTAGCCTTGTGCAGTCCTTAATTTCTCTAAGCCTTGCTTATTTTTACATAAAAATGAGAATAAAAAATACCAAGCTTGAGGGATTATTTTGATGCTGAAAATACAAGTGCTTAGCAAGCAGCTTGCACAAAAGTAGGCCCTCGTAATTAATAGCTATTAATCCTGATTTCTGAGAGACTCTGCAGTAGAAACCCTATTTCATAAGCAGCGAACCCACTGTAAAAATCTTCGAGGACTGTTGTAGTTCATGATTTGTAGACAACAGGTTTTCAACTCACAGAGTATAGTCAAAAAAAAAAAAAAAAGAAAATACAAAGATTATGACCACATAAGCAAAGAGGTATTTTATAGACCTTGCGGGAAATTCACTACCATTCAGAATGCAGTCAAATTAGAATTCCATTTCTTTTTTTCTAACCCAAATAACAATATTAAGTTTAGAAAATATAGTAATCATAATTAGATGATCTGGGACTAGAAATGAGGACTGTTGGTAAAAGGCAAGCAAAGAACTGTGATGATGATTATAAAGCTATAACTCTGATTTAGATCATGATTTTTCTCTATCTTTTCTCCTTTGTTTCCTAAACTTTAATGTTTTTAAACATAACTCATTATTATCTTCCCCTTCAAACCAAGTCCTATAAGATCACATCACAACTCTCCCTAAACACACACACACACACACACACACACACACACACACACACACAAAATCTTTCACTGTAGCAAAATAGCCAAAAAGATTTTATTAAGTATCTATCAGGTTAAAAAAAAAATCTTTGAAAGACTGACACTTTCTCAGCTACTCTATTGACTGCAAGGCAAATTCTGTCGGTTGAGTTATAAAGTGTAGGAAATAGACGTTTATAATGGCAAAGATGACAGACTTTTAACTAGAATGGCACTAGCACACCACTATAATTTTACTTTTTGTCTAATTCCGACAAGAGCCTCAGTAGATCATGGTTAATAGCGCTCTGGGGGCTTCAGCATTTCCGAGAGGGGCCACATAATTCAGTGAGTGTCTGGTGAGTATCCAGTATACATGTCAGGGAAGGAGGAAAGCAAGAAGTTGGCATTTTCCTCAAATGCCACCAGTCAGAGCTGTACTGAGAACAAGATGAAAACACTGAGAACAAAATAATGGCCAGCGGCACAGCACTCTGTATGGAAAAGTTTTCTGGCAGCCTTGTAAGTTTAGCTGCAATGTCAATTGTGGGTTGTGATTGATTTATCTAAATTTTTTTCCTATTAATCCTTTCAACATTTTTGGTCATGCAGTTTTCCTGAATACAGAGGACAATGGGCTCTAGGGGATAAAAGAAAATACTGACTGTTGATATTTGAGGTGTTGGATTCATTAGCATCGTTCCTCCAAGCTGTCCTAACCTCACCAATTTAGAGCTGTCTCATCCTTCTCCAAGAGAGGTTAAAAATAAAGCATATTATGAGGAAACTGAATAGTTATCTATGCCTATGTGTTTTTTTTTCCCTTGTCTCTCAAAGTAGAAAAGATCTTCAAGTGAGTGCGTAAACTTAGTTGGCACTTTGTCCCCAAGAAGGATAAGCAAAACTTTGAAGGTGAGAAGTTTGGAAGCTTGGTATTCAGAAGAAATAAAGTTTGTTGGTAAGGAACAATTGCAGAATGGGTATGTTAGGGTTCTGTAAATTCAATAATAAATGATTTTTGGACTTTGATTCATGGTTTATGAAGTGCAATACATGACTTTTTTTTAAACCTCTTTATTGGAGTATAATTGCTTTACAATGGTGTGTTAGTTTCTGCTGTATAACAAAGTGAATCAGCTATACGTATACATATATCCCCGTATCTCCTCCCTCTTGCGTCTCCCTCTCACCCTCCCTATCCCACCCCTCTAGCTGGACACGAAGCACAGAGCTGACATGACTTTTTAGAAATAGTTTCCTTTCATGAAATTCAGATCTTGTTCAAAGAAGTGATGCGATATTTTAAATTTTTATAGGACCGAAGGATGATGATTGGGAGAGGGTATGAAGGAATGAGACGCTGATATTGTTCTATTTCTTAATTTGGATGATAATAGCATGAGCAGACTCACTTTGTGATCATTAGTTGAACTGTACATGTATGATTTAGGCACTTTTATGAATATTATTATATGTCAAAAAAGCTAATAATTTATTTGCATTGTAGGATAACAATGGAAGTTTAGACTACAAATTGTGCAAGGGAAAACTTAAAAGCACAGCCGATTGATAATACAAACGGAACTTTATTTCCTACATATTAATAGGAGATAAGTAAGTTTTAATTTGAGTTGTACTTTATAAGATAAATGAAAATTACTTCTTTCCTGATAGACTGGTATTAATATCTCTTTAATAACTAGCTATGTTTAAATTCTATAACTTAGTCTCATGAGTTGTGTGAATTTCTCAGGTAAGGTGTTACTGAATGCCAGGTTTTTGTGTTGCTGTTCCCTGTAATAGCTAGAAGAAGTAGGACATATAATTTAAGTTAGCATGTCTCAACCTCTATATCATGACATAGTTGTGTGTTACAAGTAATCTGTAACTGAGTAAAGTTAAAATATAAAGTTTACAAATATTTTACCTTATATAGTATTCAATCTTATGGTTATGTTATCCTCTTTAGTGTATATTCTTTTATCCTTTTTTGAGTGGAAGAGAAAGGGATAGAATATACTAGGAAGAACACATGACTGAAATACATACAATTTTATGTATTTCATTGTCCATAACTGAAATTATAATCCATTTATGGGAGTGTGTTGAGTATGCAATTTGTATCCATCCTGTGAGACACAGCAAAAACAAAAAAACAACAAAATTTGACAACTACTGCTTTAAATCACAACCAGAAAATGTATTTGGTGTCTGGCCTTGGGAAACAGAACTGAGAGCTATCTTAGAGTGCTGGCTCCAATCTATGATTTCCTTATTCATATTATTGCTAAAGCCAAGTCCCACATCTTGATAGAAAACCCAACTATGTTTTCATGTCATTAATGAAGCCACATAGAGATTCATTCCATAGTGACCTCTCATCCAAAATCTCTGAGATATCAGAAGAGAAAGAATCAGTTAGGAGACTGTAGGAAAAAGTTACGACACTCTAAGCATATGTGTATGCCCAACTAATATAGACAAATTCAATTAATGATAGAAGAACTAACCGGTCAGTGTTATGTTTATATTTCTATGATGAAAGATAATAACTTTTAACTTATATAATATAGGTTTGACTTGCATCTGGAATTGATTGTGTCTGATGCCTGCTCTGAAATCAAATACATGCAAAAATCAGACATACTCACAGACATTTAAAAGTAGTTTGACTTTTCACAGGCCTCACCAGTTTCTGAGAATAGATGAGGTCACATATTAGGTAAGCATTCACATTCCACTGGCTCTTGCCCACACCTGCTTACAAGATCTCAGCCTTCTTTCTGTAGAGTCCCTTAAGTATTTCTGGGAATCCTTGAGAAATGCCTCACATGTAGTTACAGAAAAAAATCGTCTGATCCTCCTGGACTGACAGACTCAGAAGTCTCTGCTAGCTTCATTACTTCTTACTGGGCAAAACAGACTCCTGCTGCTTCTCACTGCTTCTCCAGTATCTTATTAACTCTGCCACTGCTCCATCAGGAACCAGCTTCTGCTAGAGTCATTACCAATTTATTGGCATTCTCAGCATGCCAACGTTAACTACTATTTTGTTGTGATGTATGGGATAAAACTTCCCCCAGCCTCATATGTCATCTTTTGTTAGGAGTAGACTGTAAGTTCTATGAAGGTAGGTACTATATCTCTTTTTTTTAAACAGAGATTTTAGCAGACAGCAATTTCAAGTTTTAATTATAATCCTTGTAGAGGACTCTGACACGATCCAAAGTAGACCAAAAGCATCATGAGGGAAGAAACTATCTCTTTCATTCATCATATTGTTCATTAAATATTTGCTTAAACAATGAATAAGGGCTAGAACATGGGATGAAACACTACACTGCACTTGGAATTGCTCTTCCTAACAATAGCCAAGGTTTTAGCACAATGTCAATTTCATGCTGGACTCTTTCTTGCCTTACGTAAGTTCTCTCCCAGAAAGCTTTGCAGTTGTCATGCCAGTAGATTTTGTCAAGTTTGCTTCATTTTTTTTCACCATACATTTCTGATTCCCACATAGACTCAAGCTGGGCTGTGTCTTTATACCTACATAATTTTAATAGAATGTCAGAATATCACAGTTACAAGAAACAGATGTCTACTTTTATATCGCTTTATCTATAGTGTAAGAACATTACAATAGTATGCTTCAATATCTCTCCTCCTGGCCTTTAAGTTATTGTTTTCAGTCATCTGATTATGGTGTGCCTTGGCATTTTAAAAACATTTTATTCTTCTGCAGTTCACTGAGTAAAACCTGTAAAATTTTGTCTTTCACTAAATTTGAGAAATTTTCAGACATTATTTCTGCATCAATATTTTTCTCCCTCTTTCAGGGACGTCAATGACATAAATGCTAGAGTATCTGATATTATTTAGAGGATCTGTTCGTTTGTTTCAATCTTTTCTTTCTGTTCTTCAAATTGGGTACTTTCTCTTGATCTATGTTTGATTTACTGCTCTATCAACACCATTCTGATAATGAGCTCATCCAGCTAATATTTTTATTTCAGGTATCACATCTTTCAGTTCTAAAATTTCCAGTTGGTTCATTTTTATAATTTCTGTTTTCTGCTAAGACCTTTTATCTTGACTTAATTTCAAGGTATTTACCTCATAGAGGATAATTATATTAGCTGCTTTAAAGATTTTGTCTGGTAATTCCAACAGATTGGCATTGGCATCTGTTTATTGGTTTCTGTGTTTTTTCCCTTCAGAATTAGTCATATTTCCCTTTTTTTAAAATTCTAGTATTTAAAAAAATTTTTCATGGGTATTTTAAATGTTGTGTTGTGGGACTCTGGTTCCTGTTAAATTCCTCTGGAGAAATTTTATTTGCTTTTGTTTTAGCAAACATTCGACCAAGTTAAGTTTATACCACAAGCGCTGTCTTTCTTTGTGCAGGTGGTGATACCAATGCCCTTTGCCATGCTCTTTGGGTCTAACCCCCATACAAGCCACTGGTAGGGTTAATCTGGGACTTGGGTGGTGGCTTACATTATATACCCGATGGCAAAGTCTTTACTATGCTTCTTTGGGTGTGTTCCACACACCTGCATCTTGAGGCTGAGCCTGGGATTTGTGTCGGTTCGTACAAAGGATTAGGGGATCCACTTTTCCAACTCTGTGAACTCCCCACACTCCGAGTGTCCCAGGGGCCCTGTGTTCCTCTGGCTGAAAAAATGGAGTTCTCTCAGAGTTGTAGCCACCTGCACAGGTCCGCAGTTCAATGTGAATGGGTCTGCTTTCAGGGAGAAGCAGCAAGAGAATAGAGAGAAAAAAAGCAATCACGGGATAACTGGCACTCTTTGCAGAACAGAGCCTCCTTTTCCTGGTCCCTTTATCCAGAGAGATGGGTTTTCTCTTGGAGTTTTAGATACCTCTGCTTCTGTTGCAGCAGTGCAGTTCAGCAGCTGATGCTGGCCTCGGGATGGGTAGGAGAGAAAAAAGAAAAAATTGGAATTTTCCCCCTACTCTGTGGCTTGATGGGTTCCTTTTTCCTGGCATTGTGGTCAGAAGGAGAGATTCATCTTGAAGTTTTGGCTGCCTGTGCCCACTGCACAATTCCCCAAGATGGTTTTGTGTTCTGATAAAAGCCCGGAGGTAAAGGAAAAAAAGAAGCAAAATAAGAAAATTATCCCTGGTCTTTCTACAGAGTTTGACTTCCCTCCCCAATGTCTCTATTATTTATATCTCGGAGATCTCATATCTTTGTTTTTCATATTTTATCCATGGTTTTTATTTGTAATCAACTGGAGAGTTAAGTTGTAGCAAGCGTATTTCACCTCAGCCAGCAACGGAAGTCTTCCCATTCTCTCTTCCAAAAGAAATAATCAGATAACAGTTGTTCAAAAACTAATGTTTATCAGGTACTTTTGCATGCAACCTAGGCGCTACGATTCTGGTTTTACAGGCTTGGAGACATTAGATTCTTTAAGAAGATCTCACAGTTGGTGAGGAAAGCAACTAGGGTTTTAAAAAACACAGGTCATCTGAATTCAAATGACTTTCCCGTTTGCTCTTAGAGGGAAAAAAATATCTCGTAATTGTAAGCAGGATAAAATACATCAAATTCACAGTTTCTTATAACTTAAGTGAGCAAAATGTTGGTTTTCTGAATTGGAAGTGACAAATCACAATACTCAGTGTCTCGCTGCACTTCCTCGATTCCGAAATACTCTCGTACATAAGACGCCACTAAATTCTGAGGTTTTTATTTAATAATCTCACCAACTATCTTTCTGTCCTCACCCAAATTATGGTTTCGGGGAAAATCTGCTTTGATTTTCTCTTCCCATGAAGTTAAGTTTACTTCTCAACTTCATCTCCTCCTCCGTTCCAGCCTCCCTGCTTCTACTGACCTAAATTCAGCCCACAGGGAAATACAAGAATCCTTAAGTTTCTTTCCAACATTTAGAGTACATTTTCTTGGCAGAAAACTGCAATTCTTGTTTATACGGAAAATCATTTAGCCTAATGAATATTCCTGATCCATTCTATAAAAACAAGATTATTTTTTGCTTATATTTTTGAAGGACTAATTTCTGCATGTTAAAATTGAGGAACAGGTCCTGAAAGGGTCTCATAATGATAAATTTAAATGTATACAATTACAATCTTAGTAAGTTGACTCATTTTTAAAAATGAAGTATGAGACTTACGGAAAAAGCCACAAAATATTGTACAGTTCAATGAATTATCACATTAGTTAACACCCATGTAGCTACTACTCAAGTTAAGAAATAGAACGTTGCCAGGACATTGAGTGATTTGACTTTTCATGTTTCTTTAGAGATTTTTCTAGTATTTCAGTAGTCATCTAGTAGCAGAACCTCAGTTAAATTAAGTGCATTCAATTTACACACTTAAAAAAAAATTGTGTCTTTACAGAAGGAGATGGAGTATCTATATGTGTTTGTCCTTCATAGCTTTTATATTTATAGTCTAAGTAAATGCATGGGTAACTTGCTTTACCCCATAAATGTCTTCCTAAATATTGTATGGAAGTGAATTTTACCTAATATAAAGCATTTAAATGCAATAAGCAAGGAAATGGGATGATTTTAAAGCTGTAGTGAATCTTTTGTAATAAGGCAGTTCTCTTTACAAAATAACCACCCCTAAGTTATCTGTTTTAAAACTGGATTTGTGTACTCTAAGTTTCCTTAAAATGGGGCGTATATATTTCTACGAAGGCAGATCTAACAAACTTTTGGTAGCTTTGATGGAACTGAGTGTTCCATATTATTAAGACCGGAGCTTGTAGGATGTAATGGGATATAGAACAGATGTACTGGATTAAAAAAAAATTCTTGTCTATGCCAATCAAGAAGCAATTGTAGTTATCCTCCCTTTAAGCCCACCTAAACAAAGTGTCAAATATAAGTGCTATAGCACCCTTATTTTTTCTAAGTTTGTCTTTATATAGCTCAGTTAAGATTTGAACATGTAGTGTAACTTTGAATAGAAGTACTTTTAAGCATTTCATCTTAACTAACCTAAGTCCTCGAGTATCCTGAAGTGTGACTCATGCTTACGATTACTACTGAAAATGAAACAAATCACTGTATGAGAAATGTATTTCATCGCCTCATGCTTCAGTAGGCTCACATATAAATCTGAATAAACAAAATTCATCTCTGAGAATCACGGCAGTACACTGTATGCTGCAAAATCATTTTTTAAACACCTAAAATTCTTACCTGGTCTGAAAACTTCGGATATTAAATATC
The DNA here is from genome assembly GCF_949774975.1 of Lagenorhynchus albirostris. Taxonomy (NCBI): domain Eukaryota; kingdom Metazoa; phylum Chordata; class Mammalia; order Artiodactyla; family Delphinidae; genus Lagenorhynchus; species Lagenorhynchus albirostris. Next base: position 23,222,053 of record NC_083116.1, read on the forward strand.
CAGCAAAGTACTCTAGTGTGAAAAAAGTCTTAAGTTCTCTCTCTAAAGTTATATACAGCTTTACATAATGTTCTTTTCTTTTTTGTGTGTGTGATGTGAAGATTTTTTTCCCCTCAAAGGATTTTTAATTAGGCATTTATCTACGACAAGATAAGCATAATTTTATACATCCATTAGCTAATATGCATTTAGAAATCTGTGATTAACAGCTTGAAATTGTGCCAGTTCTCTGTGCACCAATTAAATATTCACAAATAAATGTGAATAGCCTTCTTTAATTTTGATAACTTTTCCTCGAGTTCAATTGTTCCCACATACTGAAACTAAAATTAGATCACCCTTTTTTCATTAAAGATAGCAATCACCCACTTTTCTTTTTTCTTTTAAAACTCTTAGTCTAGCTAGAATTCTCATTAGTCTAGATTATACAGTGCAAATTCGGTTAGTGTTAGGCTAATGTCAGTATGTTTCATGTGGTTAAGATGATCTTAACAGAATTGTAAAGGCTGTCCTAAAATAAAATAAAAGGTGTTTTAGTATTGTTAAAATGCACTTTTACCAGGAATACTAAAATCTGTGAAATGAAATGTATAGTGTGCTTATAACAAAATAATGTGAACATGAATTTTTGAAATGTTATCTCTCTGCTCATTCTATGAATTAGATGTTTTCTCTCATACAAGTAATTCAGTTGTCGTTTTCCATCTTTGTCTTGACACTAATATCAAATTACACATTTTTTTCATGATTTTAAAATAATTTCTTATGGGATCTTTGTATCTTTTGCATTAAATGATTCGTGTTTTCCTTGATATCTGAATGTATTATCCTGTGGCATGGTAACTTGTATCAAGTATATTAGTGTGCTAGATTTTGGAAACAATAATACCTTGCAGAAATATACTACTTTAAAATTGTCGAAGTGTTTTTACACCCATTATTCATTTGCTAATCATAATAACACTGTGGAATAGCGATGGCACATGTTACTTCTTACATTTAAAAGATGAGAAAACAGAAGTCTAAGATTACTTGACAAGTTAATGTCAGAATTTAGGACTTCTAATCCTCATGGTCTACCATGGAAATGTTGGAGTTCCTCCAGTGACTTGGGGGAAGCAATAGAGACCAACTCTTTTAGATCACTTGCCCTGGAATTGCTTTTCTTCAATGTATTTAATCTTTTAGATTAGGACTAAACTTTGTTTTATATTACGCTAAATTACTGATCAGTAAAGTTGAAGTCCTAATCTGCACATGTAAAATATGTATACACATAATTATTAGTGCTGTTTCAATTGTCATAAAACAGTGATTTGGGTTTATAAAGTCTCTTAGATGAGTCATTTAATTCCCCAATCATCATTTTCCAAATTAATATATTTTATCAAACATGAATAACCAGCGTAAACAATTACACAGCAAAGCCGTTAAGAAAAAAATTACCTTACTAAAATAAGTTCTAAATGATCACGATTGCCAACTCAAATTTTTAGTAATCCTTTTCAAATGTATTTTTAGACTACTAATTTAACAATCTCTGGTGTTACTGTATTTAAGACTCATCTGTCAATGGAAATTTTTATTTTGCCCCTATGAATGGTTTTATTTAGGCTGGGGGAACCAAGTCTTAAATTACATAAAATAAGAACCTATAATATGTTGGAAACTGTGTAGTATGTTAATGGCCTTGGGGCAGGGACATTACAAAAAATTGATTAGAATAAAAGACAACTGAAATAATGAGCTCTTCTAGAAACAGAATTCCTTCAGGTCTTTGTCCTTGCCTACTCTTGTTCTTATTATCTGTTCCTCACTCTTGCATCTTCCCTTGTTTCTATATTCATTCAGCCTGGCTTGGATCATTTAAGCTTACATGGAACTCACACTATACATCAACTCTGTGCCAATGTTTACTTGAGATGACTGAATGTATTACCCTTCACGACTGACAGTAACCCTTATATTTACCATTTACCCCTGTTATTCATTACCAATCTTATTCATCCTGGTCTCCCAAGTTTTATTTCTTACCATTCTCTCAGGGCCTCAAAGTCAACTAAAGAGGTGCTTACTCCTTTTCTCTGCCCACAATCTCTAAGAGATCCCTGACCTACTTATAACCTAAAATAATGCTTACATTTAACTTTTCCTGCATTCCTTTGTGGAAGAGTCTAATCCATAATTTTTTAACCTGATTGTGGTTCATTTTTTATTAGAGTAAGTTGCTGATGAGGTCCAGGTGGCAGGTGAAATCCTCATGTAGTCCTGTTAATGTCTTTCTTGGAAAAAATATTTATTTTTGCTTAGGTACTACTGATTTGTTCTCTATCTTTTCATTAGAAAGAGAAACGGGCTTCCCTGGTGGTGCAGTCGTTAAGAATCTGGCTGCTAATGGAGGGAACATGGGTTTGAGCCCTGGTCTGGGAAGATCTCACATGCCGCGGAGCAACTAAGCCCATGCACCACAACTACTGAGCCTGCACTCTAGAGCCCATGAGCCACAACTGCTGAGCCCACGTGTCACAACTACTGAAGCCCACATGCCTAGAGCCCATGCTCTGCAACAAGAGAAGCCACAGCAATGAGAAGCCCGCACACCACGACGAAGAGTAGCCCCCGCTCGCCACAACCAGAGAAAGCCCATGTGCAGCAACGAAGATCCAACGCAGCCAAAAATAAATAAATAAATTTTAAAAAAAGAAAGAAAGAAAGAGAAACAGAATAAAATTAAACCAATAAGATCTACCTCAATTTATAAAATTCAAGGTGTCATCTTTGTATTGTTGGGTAGGAAATTTAAAACCTCTAGATGAGTTTTTAAGGTAGAATAACTCAGATATGAGGTACTGTTCAAACTGAACACTTTATGTAAAGGAATAAGAGTGATAAGGTTACTAGCCTGAGACCTGCAAAACAAATATGAAAAACAAGATGAAGCCCAGAATTCATACCAAGAATTTACTGCCACAAAACAGAGGCAGAATACTTTGGAAGGTACCGATGAGAAATGCACAACCCAAAATATCATGGCTAGAGACATGGTACACTTACGGAGAGAAAAGAAGATACAACCTTTTAAATATTGTCATATATGGTAAGTTGGTAACCTTTCTGGAAAGACATTTGGCAAGAGCCACAAAATCTTTAAATGCTTTGATCCAATAATCCTATTTCCAGAAATTTACTACAAGGAAATAATGCACAAAGATGCTCTATTATTATTGTTTATATTTATGAAAAAATAATAAAAAATTTTCAATATAGGAACGGATAGGTAAGTGATGTTACAAATATGTTATATAATCATTAAAATAACATTATGGCTGTTTAATAACAGAGGAGAGTGTTAAAGGAAAAACATGCAAAAAATTATGCACACTATGTTTGCCACCAGGCAAATACATATGATTATGAAAATTGGATCGGAATATCCCCAAACAATAATCATTTCATTAGGGCTCTTCAGCAGTGTCATAGAAGAGAAAATATTGGAACTAATGAATTATCATAAAAATGCATTGGTATTATATAAGAATTATGATATAGTTTTTTGTAATCTTTTTTTCTTGCCAGAATCTTCCCAACATCTAATTTGCCCATTGACTCTGCTTGACTATGGTAAGGAAACCTGTCATACTAAAAGTCACATCCTTTCCTTCAGTTATCCAATAAGATAGTTGAACTCCTGTCTCTTAGTTGTTTATAGGGCCTTCATCATCCAACTCCTTGAAAAACTCGACTTTGTACAGAATGCTGTTAGGTATTTTCCATTCATTATCATTTAACTCTCATAACAACCCTATGAAAAATATATTCTTGTCATTAATAGAAAGAGGCTAAAGTTCAAGTATGTAAAACAACTTATTTAAAATTACATAGTCTGGTAGAACTATTTCTTAAAACCCAGAACTGCCTGAGTTCCAAATCAGTATTCTTTCTAATGCATCATGCTGGCTTTTTCTTCAAAATTATCCCTTAAATCCCCTCCTCATTTTCATTCATTTAACTGAGCACCTACTATGTGATAGACACTGTGTGAAATTCGAGGATACATGGATAAATAAAACAGTCCCTCTCTCAAAGAGGCTGTCTATTCTATCCTTCACCATTCATTCATTCACAATTTATGTAATGAGCACTTACTATGCGACAGGGACTTTTGATAGGAAAGATAAAAATGTAACATAACCTAAAATATTGCTTAATTATAACAGAAGATAAGACAGTAAAAATTATACGGTCATAATAAAGACATAAACATGTGGCTAAAGCTGTCATAATGCCAGACAAATTCTTTCAAATAAATTAGAAATGCCTAAAAACAACAAAACATGTCCTTGCAGAGAAACATTCTTAAAAGAAAATATGAGGTGAGATTCCCTTAACACTGATAATAATCCCAAGTAGGAAAACCTAAGGACAGAAAGCCGTACAACTCACCCCACTGATATAGGACTTCGTAAATGTTTATTACGACAAAACAATTAGACACAGCGACTTTAACTCCACCTTTAGTCTCCATTCTTTATGCTCCTTTCCTCACCTTCCTCAAACATTTATCTTAGCCTTTAAACCTTACTTTTAGTGAAATAATTAGAGTATTATACCTTATAAAACATAAGTCTAACTTTCCAACACCTACTATCCTCTTACTGTATTTCCGGATGGCTAGAGAAAATTTATATACTTTTTCATCTCCAGAAAAAAAAAATTTTTTTTTCATGAGTTGTGATTTTTGTGTTTCTCATCTGCTTACAAGTAAAAAGAAAAATAGGCTGAACAGTATGAGTTAAAAATCTATCATTTGCACACAGCTGGCTGTAGGTGGAAAATCTCACCAGGAGCAGCAGGCCATAATGTTTTTTATTATGATACAGGAAACATAAAATTTTTAAATTTCTTCAGAAGTATTCCAACAACAAATGTATTGTCCAGGTGCTGAATAAGAGAAGCCATATACTAATCTGTCTCTCCTGCGTGTGAATATTCCAAAAATGCATCTGACTTTCTCTCTCTTGCTCACTTGCTCTAGCTCTCTTGCTTTCCAATATTATGGCTAATTTAGCAGACAAGATCAAAATGAACTGTTATATTCCACTGTATATAGGTGGCACAACTTCTTTATCCATTCATCTGTCGATGGACACTTAGGTTGCTTCCATGTCCTGGCTATTGCAAATAGTGCTGCAATGAACATTTTGGTACATGACTCTTTTTGAATTATGGTTTTCTCAGGGTAGATGCCCAGTAGTGGGATTGCTGGGTCGTATGGTAGTTCTATTTTTAGCTTTTTAAGGAACCCCCATACTGTTCTCCATAGTGGCTGTATCAATTTACATTCCCACTTGTAGTAAGGTGGATGGACCTAGAGTCTGTCATACAGAGTGAAGTAAGTCAGAAAGAGAAAAACAAATACCATATGCTAACACATATATATGGAATCTAAATAAATGGTTCTGATGAACCTAGGGGCAAGACGGGAATAAAGACACAGACCTACTAGAGAATGGACTTGAGGACACGGGGAGGGGGAAGGGTAAGCTGGGACGAAGTGAGAGAGTGGCATGGACATATATACACTACCAAATGTAAAATAGATAGCTAGTGGGAAGCAGCCGCATAGCACAGGGAGATCAGCTCGGTGCTTTGTGACGACCTAGAGGGGTGGGATAGGGAGGGTGGGAGGGAGACGCAAGAGGGAGGGGATATGGAGATATATGTATACATATAGTTGATTCCTTTTGTTGTACAGCAGAAACTAACACAACATTGTAAAGCAATTATATTCCAATGAAGATGTAAAAAACAAAAAAAAGAACTGTCAGAAGTAATAACTAGATTAAATATTTGGGTAACGTGATAAAGAACTGTAGGAGTGAGGATTATTCCAACTCTTTCGATAATGTAAGACCAATTTGTTATGATGTTTACTTTTCAAAATCTGTTACCAGATCTGCTAATAGAAGACTCCAGTCAGAATTGGATTATTCTGCTTATTTTGCTTATTGTTTTTTAAATCAGTCATAACTTTTTATGTTGTTTAGGTGTAACCACCTCACATTACACTGAAGCCGTGTCTATACTGCTCTGACATAGGGTTTAGCATTGAGAGATAGTTTGGTGCATTGGAAAAAGCTGTAGATTCTGAGACAGTTTGGGTCTCAGGCCCTGCTTCCACCATCACCAGCAGTATTCGCTTAGGCAATTGTGCCAGAGATGAATAGTGTAACGATCTCCCAAAGTTGGATGCAATGGCTGTTGCTACTTCTTGTTCCCTCGTTTAGCGTGGGAATATGAGAAGGTCTTTGATTTTATGAAGGACAGTTTCATCACGTTAGTGCTGGAAACACAGAGTTGTTTTTATTGTATAGAAGTTCAAATACGTGTAGGAGAGTGTATCTGGATGCTGAGTGGCTAAAAAGCTGGACTGTGCCAGTTATTAAACTATTATCTCTCAGCTTCAAACCACCCTTCTCTACCCTTTGTGACGCTGGTGCCAGGACTCTGCAAACCACATTTCTGCTGTGCCAGCTTGGTTATGTGCTCGTCTCTGCCAATATGGGGTATGATTGGGAGACTGCAAGACTGGAGGAGAAATAAGAGATATACTCCTTGCTTAATCTCTGTTGGTTTCATGTTGATTTCCTGTTCCTTTGAGTCCCATAGTTCTCCCTAGCAAGCTTCTACACCCTTGAAGTGGCAGTTCTTTCCCACTGTAGCATTTGAATGAAATATGTCATTTTTGTGATATGTACAGAACCAGCCTCATCCCACCTGCTTCCCCTTCCCCCAGTCACCAGTGCCCCTCTTCATAGGTCTGAGAATCTCTGCTGTGGAGCTCTTCCTCTAAGTTTCTAGTTTTAATAATCCCAAATTCCTCTCTTTGTTTGTCCAGTCCTAGGTGTGGTAATTGCTTCCTGTAGTTGCTAACTCCATGATAACTTAGTATTCTCCTTTTATTTTTCAGTTATCAAGTTAACAATCTTTATACTTCGTTAACTATTTCTTAAATTGTCTTTGCTCAAAAAACTAGTGTGGTTTAAAAAGAAAATGGTACTGATAAAGCTAGTGGCAGGGCAGGAATAAAGACGTAGACATAGAGAGCGGACTTGAGGACACGGTGGAGGGGAGGGGGAAGCTGGGGGCGAAGTGAGAGTAGCATCGACATATATACACTACCAGGTGTAAAATAGATAGCTAGTGGGAAGCTGCTGCATAGCACAGGGAGATCAGCTCAGTGCTTTGTGACAATGACCTGGAGAGGTGGGATAGAGAGGGTGGGAGGGAGGCTCAAGAGGGAGGGGATATGGGGATATATGTATGCATATGACTGACTCACTTTGTTGTACAACAGAAACTAACACAGTACTGTGAAGCAATTATACTCCAATAAAGGTCTATTAAAACAAACAACAACAAAAAACCCCACAAAAAACTAGTGTGGTTTTTGTCCCCTGGCTGGACCCTGACTGTTAGAGCAAGCTATTATATTTCCCTGGAATTCAGTTTCCTCATCTAAACATAGGGACAACAATGCAGGAAGTTCTCATTTTCCAAGAGTAAATAGCACCAGAAAAGTCCACTTATGTGAATGTACTTTAAAAGAGGACTGAAAATACATTGTAAATTGTGAATAAAACGTTTGATTGGGACAAAAGCTTGAAAAAATAATCAAAATTATATAAAGTATTTATCTTACATTTAACAAAATTTTATTTATAATTAGAACTATGCATTACTTCTCAGAACAAAGATTGATTTGATGTTGATTTTTCTTGTATGTGTAATTTTTCCTGAAAAATTGTATAACAACATAATATTATATGCCAAACTTTATTTTTTATTTTGTTTGCATACTAATTAATAGGGTCCTTTCTGGAAAAATATACATGGGCTTCATCAGTTTTCTGAAGGACTCTGTCTTCATCATTCCGGTCAATGTTCTCTATTCAAGTACTAACTGGTGTGTCTCTGCATGATTCCCATTTGTCATTGGTTTCACAGGTAATTTCCAGTATCATTTTTATTCATTTCATAAAATTTTGCATGTTTTGTAAAATTTACAATTTTATATTGTGATGAACTTGAATATGTCTGCATTAAAACACTGGATTATGATTAGGATATACTGGAAAGAGAGGGAAAGTAGTATTTACCATGATGGAATAATTAAGTGGGTATTAATTTTATGTAGTTTATTAGTGAATAATTTTGCACTTTGATTATGTTTGCTTCTCAAGAAACCTTATAACTACCAGTAGTAACATCATCAATGCCTGGCTAGCAAAGATCTTCTACATATACACTTGGTGGAATAGTTGTGTCAAAAAAATCATTATAAAAAGTGTTTATCACAGTGCCTGGACCACTGTTAGTCATAATAGTTACCATTGTTAAATTTTAACAATTTAGTTCAATAAATGTGTACTTTATGATATTCTTTTAATCTTTACACCTTAGTATACATAACTTGATCTGATTCTTTAATAAGAATAGGTTTAGATAAGAAGACACAATAGAACATTGGTACCCCAACCTCAATCAAGGAATAGAAAGTACACTTTTCACTGGAGGTACAATATGGTTGCTACCCCACCTTTAAAATAAAATAAGACCTCTATTGAAAAGCAGGTTTTAAAGAGAAACAGTGTCAGAGTACTTAGCTATAAAGATGCATCAGTTTTTGGAAACAAACTCCTATAAGGGCATTTAAGATTATGTTTTCAATTCATGGATAGAGGTAAAGAGAAGTAGCAAGGTAATAAAATGGAGTTAGAAACATATTGCCCAATGTTCTATCTAAGAGAAAGTAAAATGAGCCATAATGTTTTGATTTTCTTTTAAATGGAAACAGCTCTGCTTGAATTTTGACATAAAAACACTTACTATACTTATCGCAATTGTAGGGTTCACTCATGGCGGGCTGCTATCTAACAAGAAGAGGTTGAAGAAAATTTAAACATGAATCTATGGTTTCTCAGGAGACGAGTATATATGCCAGATGTGTTGACTTGGATGTGTATTTCCTGTCAATAAAAATGCATTAGGACATGCAAATGATTTCTTATATCTAAAATTTTTCTTTACTTTTTTAAAAACACTGATTTGATTTCTATGAGTAACTGCTTAAACTTGATATTTTTTTAAAAATTGTGATTATAAACTGTTACTAATGCCAGTTTGTAATCACAGTGGTTTGGTTTGCTTCCATTTCATAATAGAAAATGTGTAGATCAGGTTTACCAGTGACACACATCAAGAATATGTTCTTAACAACATGAAACTTTGACAACATAACATATATATCATTTATTATATTCTAAATATACATATTATTCCTAATTTTAAATGGTTAGTTATCAAGATCAGACTTAGCAGCTCAGGTCGTATCTACGTGATTAAATACCACATGACAAATAAATTTGGTCAAATATGTTATATATACTCCAAGAACATAAAATAATAAACCATAGGTTGAACTACATTTACTATTATGAAAGTATCAACATAATACCAAAGACATTCCACGAAACCTCTGCGTAATGAAAATATAATGAATTTGTTGCTTCAGAATATTTCCCCTTTTCACATATGTATTTTTTAATGAAATTATCCTTTTCTCTGTCCTCAGGCTTACATTTTCAAATCATTCTTGATTCTTTTCTTTCTGGAGAGACTTAAAAATTTGGTTACGAAATTCATTACCCTGCTTATCACAAATGTTGATTCACCCCCCCTCCCTTGCATCTCATCAATCGCCAAGCCCAGTGTGTTCCTTTTCTTTTGTAATAGCCTTTCCTTTCATTCCCCCATCAAAACCCTTGTTCAGACCCTCATCACTGCTTCCCTGGATGGTTGTCATGATCTCTTAACCAGTTTCCTTGCCTTCAGTCTTTCCCCATTTACTGACAAGTAAATCTTCATAAACACTATTTTGTACACATTAACCTCTGTTTAAGTCCTTCAATGGCCCGTTAATTGCCTAACAAATAAACCTATAATTCCTCAGTTTCACATTTAAAGTTTCCCACAATCTGGTCAAAATCTTGATATCTCTCTACTTTGCACAAATGCTCTTCCCCTCTCTCTCTGCTGATTTAAATTCTACCCTATCCTCAAACCCCTACCGAAACCACAAAGACTGTGAAGACTTACCAGTTTGCATCACTCCATAGTGTTCTCCCCAGTTACCTCTTAGCAACTGTAGGTGGTACTGTCAAATCCTTTTGTAAAATTACATTTCCTACCTAGCACATTTGTGGAACTTTGTCTGATACTTAACTCAATATATCATTTTAATACAAGTACTTACTATAGAAGCACAAGTAGTTTAGAGAATGTATTTGTCAATTACAACTGTCATACTGCTGATTATTTTGACCTCTGTAAAACCCTGGTACAGTGGGTGCCCTTCGATTTAAGGAAATATACTGAAGTTCAGAAATGTTTTTCATGGCACTGTGTCAAATGCATTTCATGGCACTGTGTCAAATGTATCTCTTTTCTGTTTTGTTCTCTGTCATTTCTAGTGCCAATTTGGAAAGCTAAAACATTATTTTATAGATTTCTTCCTACCAAGCAGTGCCATAACCTTCTTTCTTTCTATCTTATGCTGCATCTTTCTTGCAGGCAAAATTAGCATGGGTTGATGCTTATCAATGGTATCAGTACAGCCTAACTAAAATTATACTTCCTCTGGTGCATAGTGGTCTTTATAGCAACCCAGCTCTGCAACAGTCTTATAAATAGTAGTGACTGAGTTTTATTATAAGTTCTTCAGTCCAGATTGATTATTTAATATCCAAAATCTACAATGAAAGTGAATCATTTAAAAGGAAGCTGACTGTTCAATGCATGTTCACCATTTTCTTTAAATATAGCTTGGTGTAAATTTTTTCATGAACTGTCAAATATACAATATCACAGTAAAAAAAAAATCATTTTCTCTGTGCTGTTAAGATATTGTTTCCTCAAACTGGAACACTAGAAGCCTGACTTTTTTCTTCTTTTATTTCATAAAACAGTGAGAACAAAAACAGGATAAAGCCCATAGCAACAAGATATTTCTTTTACCATGTGTTTGATTTATGTCGAATTTAAACTGCTTGTATTTTAGAAAGGAATCTGTTTTCTATCTTCAAAAGGATGCAATCCAACATCTCTCAGCTGCTAATTTTAGCACTTAGAGGTTCCCTTGGGCTGCTGTCAACAACAACTTATTGCATAGGTACTTTTCACTAAACTCATTATAAAGTGATTAGCCTCCAGCAAGATAGTGCAATGCTACAGCTTGCATTCTATGCGGCTTTGCAACTGAATTTTGTGCTGTCAGATCACATCAGATAGTGAGTATAGAATGAATCTTGGGATTCAACACGTAGAATGTTGAGGGGATCTTGTCACTTCTCTCTTAAACCATATCTTTCAAGGAAATATATGCACTCACATATACAAATAAACACACGTGTACATGTGTGCACATGTAATACATGCACAAAATGGGTCATTAGTTTAAAATGGATGCCATCCTCAGCTAGAGTCAAACACATTTTTAAAATCCATAATTATTTTTCAAATTATGCTTTAAATCCAAAAGCTAATTAAGTAGCTCTACCTTGATTCTACGAATAGTTATCATTTATATATGTAAGAGGGCCGCTTTTTTTTAGCACGTTTAATTTAACAATGCTTCTTGCCTTAGGGTACCAGTGTTAGTCAATACTTTTGGGTCTAATAGGCTGTCTCAGTTTCTCCAATGAAACTAAAATTAGACTGACTATGTAGAGGCACTGATTATTAGAAGTAGAAGGTTTCTTGGTTATTTATTTGCACGCCTCCCTAACAAAGTATGTATTATCCCGGCTCACATATTCACTACTGCCTGAAACTAGCCCCACAGTGTGAAACTGAATAGTCTATACCAGGGATCCCCAACTCCCGGGGCTGCAGACTGGTACAGGTCCGTGGCCTGTTAGGAAGCGGGCAGCACATTAGGAGGTGAGGGTGGGCGAGTGAGCGAAGTTTCATCTGCCGCTCACCATCGCTCGCATTACTGCCTGAACCACCTCCCCCCGCACCCTCCCGCACCCCACTCCCGTCCGTGGAAAAATTGTCTTCCACGAAACTGGTCCCCGGCGCCAAAATGGTTGGGGAGCGCTGCTCTACACTAGAAGCTACCTCAGCTACATCGTCCTCTTTCACTGGTCTCTACTTATTGTAAGGCTCACTCATTGTCTAGCTCATATTCTCAAACTATTATGACAGGGTTAAGCCCGTGACACACCTGTAGAAGTTTTCAAATGTGAAAGAGCAAAGTGCACAGTCCCTGGGAACAAACACAGAACTTCACATTCCAAAATTTTTCATGTTATGACTACTTCAAGTCTAAAGGCTAATTCAAAACAGATGTTCTACTTCGAGTAAAAAGTCTGAATAAAGTTATTTCATTATTTGCTACTTTTTCTGTTGTTTAAACGGAACTTTATTCTTTAGATGGGATTGATAGTTTTTGAATGTGTAGATTATTTGCATATGGGTTTCGTTTTGCAGATTATTCCTGAGCAATTTTTCACCCTTGTTCAAAGATTCTGGCTCACTAGAAAGTTCCTAAACATTGTCTTTCCACAGTGTACTATGCAGGGATAGCAGGATGTGGTGGATTAAACACAGAGATTTTAGTATCAGAAAGCTTCCTGTGGGCCTTTGTTTCTCTATCTCTAATATGAGGATAATGCAATTAATTCGTTGCTGTTGTGAGGTTTCATTATATATATATATATTTATTTAAACATATATACTTACATGTGTACATTTTTTTCCTGGCACATAGGGAACACAATAAAAGCTAGCTATTATTACATGTTAATATATAATTATATGATTATTTATTTGTTAATATTTATATTTTTATATAAAATATGATATTAATATGAGTAAGAAAAAATTAATGATGTGATTTTTGTGTAAAACATTTAAAAATGCATACTGGATACAATATATATACTTTTTATTCTATATACTTATTATATATATTCAGATATATGCTGCTAATAATGTTTTGATGCTTATAAAAAGTGAGTTATGGGAATAACTGTTTTATCAAACTAAACAGAATTTTTACTACTTTCCTTGTACAAAAAATGAAAAAAAATATTATTTAACTCTCCTTCTCCTGTTGGTTAGAATCACAGATATTTTTCACACTGTATATAAATTACTTCATGGTCCATTTCCCAATCTATCTTGCCAACTTTATCATCTTCAATCTCCCAATGAACTCTAGGCTCCAATCACACTTTTATTACCATTCTCTGTATACTATTTATAATATATTATTTTAGGTATTTCTTTATACTGAACCATCCTTGCATTCCCAGATTGAACTCTGAATTTTATGACTAATTCATACTGTGCTTAATTTGATTTTTAGTTACTGCTTGTGCTTCAATATTCATAAGTCAGATGAAGCTGTAGTTTTCTTTTTTTAATTTAATTTTATTTATAGTTGATTTATAATACTGTATTAGTTTTAGGTGTATAGTTTCAGATTCTTTCCCATTATAGATTATTACAAGATATTGAATATAGTTCCACGTGCTATAAAGCTGTAGTTTTCTTTACCAAGCTCTCTTTGTGAGTTCTCAAGCATCAATGTGTTGTGTTGTTTGAAAGAAGAATAAAACGTGAAAGCTTTCCTTCTCACTTTATTCTTTGGGACAGTTTAATAACATTGGAATCATCTTTTGCTTATAGTGTTAATAGAATTCACTCTGTGAGGCTACTTTGGCTGACTTTGTCTTTAGAGGATAGGTAATCTGACAATTTTCTCCATTTATAACATCCTTATACCTCATCTTTTTTAGCGGGGATTCAGTAGGAAATGGATTTATAGGTATATTATTTGCAGTTAAAGTGGAAAGTTTAAAAGTATTAAAAGCCAGAAATTATTAACAATTTTGTCCCTACCAAGTGGAATTGGAGGTAGAGGTCTGCACAGTAGAATGGATTTTTACTTTTTATTTAAATGCTTCCCTATACTTTACATTTTTAATATAAAGTAAAAACACCATTTTAATTTTAATAAAACTGGTTTAAATGTCATTAAAGGCACACTCATCAGTCATATGAATATACTTATGAAGTTGGAGGTACTCACTTTTTACTTTCTACGCGACTGTATTGTTTGAATGTTTATGGTGAATTTGCATTACTTTTGCTGTTACAAAAATCTGCAATGACTTTCCCATAACCTAGGTGATAAAATGCAAGCTCTTTAGTTTAGAATACAAAGTTCTTTATTATCTAGCATTTCTCTGCCTCTATTATTTCTGTCTCTTGCCTATATCCATCCTCATTCTGGTCATATTTACCTTCATGCATGAAGTCTGACATAGCAAATCTTAAAAACCTTGCACAATATGCTTATTTTGCCTGTAACATCTTCGCTGATCTCCCTGTTCCATATTCTAGCTAACTCTTTCTCCTTCTTGAAACCTCAGCTCTAGAGATACCTCTAGAAACTGGGCTGCTGTTCATCCCTTTCTCTGTGTTCCCATAGAATCTTATGCTCCTGTGTTATAAAAAAAAAATCATCAGGCTCTACTGAAATTGTCTATTTACTTGTCTGACACCCATTTGATTCTGAGTTGTATGCAGTCAGGCTCTGGAAAATGGAGATAAAGGTTTGTTTAATCAGTGATACATGTTTTTTTATATATGTATAGCTGTACCTCATTTCAGTAGAATCTTTATTTTTAAATTGTTATGCATTTTTGTATCTTATATAATGCTTGATAACAAAAGTGATGTCTTATGTAGCCTTACATTTTCTAAGCACATAACACAATTACTCTCACATATTAAAAAATTTGTTGAGGGCTTCCCTGGCGGCGCAGTGGTTGAGAATCTGCCTGCTAATGCAGGGGACACGGGTTCGAGCCCTGGTCTGGGAGGATCCCACATGCCACGGAGCAACTGGGCCCGTGGGCCACAACTACTGAGTCTGCACGTCTGGAGCCTGTGCTCCGCAACAAGAGAGGCCGCGATAGTGAGAGGCCTGCGCACCGCGATGAAGAGTGGCCCCCGCATGCCACAACTAGAGAAAGCCCTCGCACAGAAACGAAGACCCAACACAGCCAAAAATAAATAAATAAAAAGCCAAGCATTTGAAGCCCTTTAAAAAAAAATTTTGTCGAAATAAATATGTATAGTATTTTTAACCATCATTGCATATCCTGATTCCCCAGTCTATATATTCATATCTCATAAGTGACTAAAAATATATCATTTTATTATGAAACAGAACCTAATATTCGTCATTAACATTTTGCTAGTCCTTATAGGAATGCTACAGTATTAGAAATTATCCCTTGGCTATCACTCAGAAAACAACTATAGAGGGAGTTTTGAGAAGGTTCAATGTTTCCCTGGAGAGAAAAAAATACATAATGACTCTAATTCTGTGAATTGAGTCCTCAGAAGTGGGGACTAGTTTCCAATGAATTCTCTACATTTTCCTATCCTGTGTCTCATGTAACAAAGGACACATTCATTCACTCAATTTACATTGAGCGTCAACTGTGTGTCAGGCAGGCTACACTAGGCCCTGGGAATATGACTTTCAACACTGAAAATCATTTATGAAGTACAGATCAGCATTATTGACACAATCTTTAGCTGTAAGTAGCATAGCAACAGCAGCAGAAACATTAGTAGCTAAAACATATTGAGTAATTAACTACGTGCAAGACACCATTTATAGCAGTCTACAGATAAAGTTAGAACTGCTTTCAGTGAGACATGGGTGTGGGAGTTCAGAGTCTCTTCCATCTTCTCCACCTCACACAAACTTTGGCATCTTTAGACTCCATAGAGTTAAAACAAGATTATAATCCTGCTTTCTCAAATCACTTAATTTTGAATGAATAGTTTCCTTGATAAGTACTAGAAATATTAGGACCAAGAGATGGGGCTAAGGCTTAAATACCCCAATTATATGAGATAAGCCAAAGAGAACTCAAACGTTTATACAAGACTAGCTTCCTATTTCAATCTCAAGCAACATACTGCTCAAGGCAAGGCAAGTTTTGCAAGTATTTATTGTGATCTGTGTAACAGAAGATACCCCATTTGAAGAGAGAACAAGAAAATGGAAAACAAAATTACAGTGGAAGGTAAAATAGACTCTCCTCAACCTAACGCTTGATGGACCCTAGAAGCCATCTGTAGAATGTGGAAAGGGAGAGGCAATGTTCAAAATGATTTCAGTAGTCACTCTTTAACCTTGTAATAATCAAGAACATGTGACTGACAATTTAAAATATTTAAAGAACTAATCTCTTTCCATTTAAATTTATTTTTGTTGTTCAGAAGTCTCCAGGTTCTCTGAATTTCCATTAAGAGTTTTGAATATGTGTGTGTGTATGCATACTTTTTTTTTTTTTTAAGAAAATGGTTCCTCCACAGCCCCATGGACCAGAGCAGACTGTGGATCAGCATTTGGTCTAGGGTTCCAAGCAGCTTGCTTTCAGCATTTTTGATGACAACTTCAGGATTTCAACAGTCACTTCCACCAGGCACCCGTAGACACCATGCAGTACTGGCGACCCAGGCCCACAAAGTCCCAATGTTGTGAGGTCTCATCCAGCAGCAGTGAGCCCTAAGCATCCACCCTGCCACGGCCCCAACAAAGTCTGGACCCTGGGGAGGTCTGCTCACAAAGCCAATGGACTTGGCCTGGTGCTGCAGGCTGGAGGCCTGAACTTGAGACCTTCACTCACAATCCTGGTAAAACCTGAGCCTCTCCAGCCTACCTGGAGCAAATGAGACCCTCCTCCAGTGGTGGGTCACCTTGCTGTGATCCAGAAAAAGGGCTCTGGACCAGTCTTCTGTTCCGCTCTGTATGTGGCAGGCCCCCTAAGAATTTTGAACATTTTGCTAACAATATTCAAATTACAAAGTTCCCAGAAGCATGAGGTTGTGAATAGCTACTTCACGAAGATTGAAAAGATAGAAAGAAATATTTTCCCATAAGATAGAATTACAGATTCAGCACTGGACTGTACCAAACACAACGAGTAAAGGCATATCTTGCTTTATTGATTTCTGCAGATATTGTGTTTTTTACAAATTGAAGGGTTGTGGTAGCCCTGTGTCAAGCAAGTGTATTGGCTCCATTTTTCCAACAGCATTTGCTCCCTTTGTGTCTCTGCGTCACATTTTGGTAATTCTCACAATATTTCAAACTTTTAAATTATTATTATATTTGTTATGGTGATCTGTGATTAGTGATCTTTGATGCTACTATTGTAATTTTTGGGAGACACCACAAACTGTCCCATATAAGATGTGGAATTAAATCAATAAATGTTATGTGTGTTCTGACTGCTCCATCCACCGGCTGTTCCCATCTCTCTCTCTTTTGGGGCCTCCCTATTTCCTGAGACACATCAGTATTGAAATTAGGCCAGTCAATAACCCTACAATGGCCTCTAGGTGTTCAAGTGAAAGGAAGAATCACACATCTCTCACTTTAAATCAAAAGCTAGAAATGATTAAGCTTAGTGAGAAAGGCATGTGGAAAACCCAGATAGGCCTACAACTAGGCCATCTTACACCAAAAAGGCAAGTTGTGAATGCAAAGGAAAAATCCTTGAAGGAAATTAAAAGTGCTACTCCCATGAACACCTGAGTAATAAGCGAAACAGCCTTATTGCTGACATGAAGAAAGTTTTAGTGATCTGGATAGAAGATCGAACCAGCCACAACATTCCCTTAAGCCAAAGCTTAATCTAGAGCAAGGTCCTAACTGTTCAATTCCATGACAGCTGAGAGAAGTGAGGAAGCTGCAGGAAAAAAAGTTTGAAGGCAGCAGAGGTTGCCATCTAGGACTTTCACAGCTAGAGAGAAGAACTTGATGGCTTCAAAACTTCTAAGGACAGGCTGACTCTCTTGTTAGCGGCCAGTGGAGCTGGTGATTTTAGGTTGAAGTCAATGCTCATTTACCATTCCAAAAATCCTAGGGCCCTTAAGAATTATGCTAAATAAACTCTGCCTGTGCTCTATAAATGGAACAACAAAGCTTGGATGACAGCACATCTGAATACTTTAAGCCCACTATTAAGACTTACTTCTCAGGAAAAGAAGATTTCTTTCAAAATATTACTGCTCATTGACAATGCACCTGGTCACCTAGGAGCTCTGATGGAGATAGACAATGAGATTCATGTTGTTTTCATGCCTGCTAACACAATATCCATTCTGCAGTCCATGGATCCAAGGACTAATTTCAACTTTCAAGTCTTATTGTTTAAGAAACACATTTTGTGAAGCTATGCTGCTCTAGATAGTGATTCCTCTGATGGACCTGGGCAAAGTACAGGTGACCCTCAAATAACATGAGTTTAAACTGGGCAAGTCCACTTATACGTGATTATTTTCAATAAATATGTACTACAGTACTACATGATCCAAAGCTGTTTGTGTGGATGTGGAACAGCAGATAGAGAGGGCTGACCCTAAAGTTATACTTGGATTTTTGACTGTGTGGAGGGTCGGTGCCCCTAACTGCCACTTTTTTCAAGGGTTGACTGATTCCAACCCTCATGGATGACTTTGAGGGGTTCAAGGCAACATTGCACTTCAGTTTTCTTAGTTCTCCCCTGATCCCCAACCCAGGTTACAATGATTTTGATTAGATTGTGAGGGGGTTTATGGACATGGCATTGTGGTAATGCAGTAGTGATTTAAAGCAATAAAAGTTTAGAAAATGATTGTATAAAAAGTCTTCCTTTACCTAAAAACAATAGAGATGCACCAGATGAGATCTCTTGCTTGTTACTTTTCATTATATGAGGTAATTCATTTGGCACAATTATTTCAGTCACGAGGTGTACTTATTCATTTTTTATTCTTGAGCACAAAGCAATCTTCTCCACTGGCATTTACTGGTGGCACCAAGTAGATGGAAAAGTTTGAAGAAAGCAGCCCAGCAAAAAAGAGCCAAAGATATCTAGATACAAAAATGAACAAATCAAAGCAAAAAAGCTGCCTAACTTGTTTGTTAAAGGCATCGATTTCAGGATAAGGAAAAATGGAGAAATAATAGAAGAAGAAAGAAGAGAAAAACAAGAATGAAGGCGATATCTGTTTCCACCCTCTATCATCTGCCCTTCTAGTCCTCTGTTCCCTCAGGTATTCAATGTGCTCAGGCTTCTTTAAACAAAGCGGAAACATGCAAGCTATGAATAAAAGATGGATAGCCTTCACTACATGAAAATGTAAAACTTCTATATACAAAATACATCATAAACACATCAAAAAAACAAACCGCAGACTGGATTTACAAAGCATACAACTGGCAAAAGATAGAGATCCAGAATATATAATGAGTTTTTGAAAATCTGTAAGAAAAACAACACAATAGGAAAATGAGCAAAAGACTTGAACTGGCATTTTACAGAAGAGGGAATTCAAATGCCCAATACACATACGAAAACACATTCAACCTCAACAGTTATCAAGATAATACAAATTAAAACAGTAAGGTACCATTTCTACTACTAGAAAAAAGGCAAAGTCTGACAATACCAAATACTGTCAAGAAAATAGAGAAAAGAGGAATTTCATACACTGGTGGAATTTCATATACAAACATAGCTCATTTCACTGTGTTTCACTTTATTGTGCTTCACTGATACTGCATTTTCTACAAGTGGAAAGTCTGTGGTAGCCCTGTGTCAAGCAAATCTATCAGCACCATTTTTCCAATAGCACTTGCTCACTTTGTGTCTGTGCCACATTTTGACAATTCTCACATTATTTCAAACGTTTTCATTATTATTATATTTGTTATGGTGATCTGTGACCAGTGATCTTCGATGTTACTATTGTAATTGTTTTGGGGCTCCATGAACCACATCCATATAAGATGGAAAATGTAATTGATAAATGTTGTGTGTGTTCTGACTGCTCCAGCAACCAGCCATTCCCCCATCTCAATCATCTCCTCGGGCCTTCCTATTCCCTGAGACACAACAATATTGAAATTAGGCCGATTAATAACCTATAATGGCCTCTAAGTGTTCAAGTGAAAGGAAGACTCGCACATTTCTCACTTTAAATCAAAAACTAGAAATGCTTAAGCTTAGTGAGGGAGACATGTTGAAAGCTGACATAGGTCAAAAGCTGGGTCTCTTGAGCCAAACAGTTAGCCAAGGTATGAATGCAAAGGAGAAGTTCTTGAAGGAAAATAAGAGTGCTACTTCAGTGAACACACAGATGATAAGGAAGCGAAACAGCCTTATTGCTGATATGGAGAAAGTTTTGATGGTCTGGATAGAAGATCAAACCAGCCACAACATTCCCTGAGCCAAAGCCTAATCCAAAGCAAGGCCTTAACTCTCTTCAGTTCTGTGAAGGCTGAGAGAAGTGAGGAAGCTTCAGATGAAAAGTTTAAAGCTAGCAGAGGTTGGCTTATGAGGCTTAAGGAAAGAAGCCATCTCCATCACATAAAAGTGCAAGGTGAAGCAGCGAGTGCTGGTACAGAAGCTGCAGCGAGTTATCCAGGAGCTCTAGCTAAGGTAATCCATGAAGATGGCTACACTAAACACAGATTTTCAGCATACACGAAATTGCCTTATATTCCAAGATGCCATCTAGGACTTTCATAGCTGGAGAGAAGATGTCAGTGCCTGGCTTCAAAGCTTCAAAGGACAGGCCAACTCTCTTGTTAGGGGCTAATGCAGCTGGTAACTTGAAGTTGAAGCCAGTGCTCATTTACCATTCTGAAAATCCTAGGGCCCTTCAGAATTATGCTACATCTATTCTGCCTGTGCTCTGTATTTGGAACAACAAAGCCTGGATGACAGCACATCTATTTACAACATAGTTTACTGAATGTTTTAAGCCCATTGTTGAGACCTACTCCTCAGAAAAAAATTCCTTTCAAAATATTACTGCTCATTGACAATACACCTGGTCACCCAAGAGCTCTGATAGAGATAGACAATGAGATACATGGGTTTCTTTTTTCATGCCTGCTAACACAACATCATTCTGCAGCCCATGGATCAAGGAGTAATTTTGACTTTCAAGTCTTATTACTTAAGAAATACATTTCATAAGGCTATATCTGCCATAGATAGTGATTCCTCTGATGGATCTGAGCAAATTAAACTGAAAACCTTCTGGAAAGGTTTCACCATTCTAGATGCCGTTAAGAACATTTGTGATTCATGGGAGGAGGTCAAAATATCAACATTCACAGGAGTTTGGAAGAAGTTGATTCCAACCCTCACGGATAACTTTGAGGGACTCAAGACTTCAGTGGAGGACGTCACTGCAGGTATGGTAGAAATAGCAAGAGAACTAGAATTAGAAGTGGAGCCTGAAGATGTGAATTAATTGCTGCAATCTCATGATAAATTTGAACAGATGAGGAGTTGCTTCTTATGGATAAGAAAGGAAAATGGTTTCTTGAGATGGAATCTACTTCTGGTGAAGACGTTACGAAGATTGTTCAAAAGACAACAAGGGACTTAGAATATTACATAAACTTAGTTGATAAAGCAGAGACAGGTTTTGAGAGGATTGGCTCCAATCTCAAAAGAAGTTCTACTGTGGGTAAAATGCTGTCAAACAGTGCTACATCCTGAAAGGAACAGTCAGTCGATGTGGTAAACTTCATTGCTGTCTTATTTTAAGAAACTGCCCCGGCCACCCCAACCTTCAGAAACCACCGCCCTGATCAGTCAGCAGCTGTCAACATGGCAAGACCCTCCACCAGCAAAAGATTATGAATTGCTGAAGGCTCATATGGTGGTTAGCATTTTTTAGCAATGAAGTATTTTTAAATTAAGACATCTACATTGTTTTTTGGACATAATACTGTTGCATATTGAATAGGCTACAGTATAGTGTAAATATAACTTTTATATGCACTGGGGAACCAAGAAAATTCATGTGACTCACTTTATTTCTATAGATGCTTTATTTTGGTGGTCTGGAACCGAACCCACAATATCTCAAAGGTGTGCCTGTAGTAACATTTCAGCACAGAGGGATGTCATTAAAAAAAAAAACATACACACACGGTGCGTGCGTGCGTGTTTGCGTGTGGTCACAGTTCCCGCCATCAGCCGCTCTCCCTGACTGGGGGAGCGAACGGCCCCTCTCTTTCGTGCCCGGTGTCCCTTCCTTCCTAGCCCCCGGCTCTGCCCCCTCCATGCAGACTCTGTGCTTCCGGCAGGCGTGTCCAAGGCTCCGGACTCGCAGGCACAGCTGAGTTGATGACTCCCGGAGAACTGGCATAGCTGCAGAATATGAGTAGTTCCCCAAGAAGAGCACATTGCCTTTGGCACAAGGATCAGAATAAAGGTGAATTGTTATTACATAGGGTTTTTCAGTAAAAGTCACTGAAAATTATTCTTAGCTGTTTGATGCACAGCACCTAGAGGCCTCGAACTAGGATTCCCCAGGGTGTTTTTCTACCTACAGATACACCAGAAATACATCTACACGTGGAACAACTCCTACTGAATGCTGGCATAAGACCTCAGACCTCCCAAAAGGCAAGAAAGTCCCCACGTACCTGGGTAGGGCAAAAGAAAAAAGAATAAACAGAGACAAAAGAATAGGGAAGGGACCTGCACCAGTGGGAGGGAGCTGTGAAGGAGGAAAGGTTTCCACACACTGGGAAGGCTCTTTGCGGGCGGAGACTGCGGGTGGCGGAGGGGGGAGCTTCGGGGCCATGGAGGAGAGCACAGCCACAGGGGTGCAGACGGCAAAGTGGGGAGATTCCCGCACAGAGGATCAGTGCCGACTGGCACTCACCAACCCAAGACGCTTGTCTGCTCACACGCTGGGGCGGGCGGGGCTGGGAGCTGAGGCTCAGGCTTCAGTCGGATTGCAGGGAGAGGACTGGGGTTGGCGGCTTGAACAAAGCCCACAGGGGGTTAGTGCACCACGGCTAGCTAGGAGGGAGTCCAGGGAAAAGTCTGGACCTGCCGAAGAGGCAGGAGACTTTTCTTCCCTCTGTTTCCTGGTGCGCGAGGAGAGGGGATTAAGAGCACTGCTTAAAGGAGCTCCAGAGATGGGCGCGAGCCGTGGCTAAAAGCGCGGACCCCAGAGACGGGCATGAGACGCTAAGGCTGCTGCTGCCGCCACCAAGAAGCCTGTGTGCGAGCACAGGTCACTCTCCACACCCCCCTTCCGGGGAGGCTGTGCAGCCCGCCACTGCCAGAGTCCCGGGATGCAGGGACAACTTTCCCGGGAGAACACATGGCGCGCCTCAGGCTGGTGCAACGTCCTGCTGGCCTCTGCCGTCGCGGGCTTGCCCCGCATCCACACCCCTCCGTCCCCCCGGCCTCAACAAGCCAGAGTCCCCGAAGCAGCTGCTCCTTTAACCCCGTCCTGTCTGAGCGAAGAACAGACGCCCTACAGCGACCTACACGCAGAGACAGGGCCAAATCCAAAGCTGAACCCCGGGAGCTGTGCGAACAAAGAAGAGGAAGGGAAATCCCTCCCAGCAACCTCAGAAGCAGTGGATTAAAGCTCCATAATCAACTTGATGTACTCTGAATAGACAACGAATCATCCCAAATTGATGAGGTGGACTTTGAGAGCAAGATTTATGATTTTTTCCCCTTTTCCTCTTTTTGTAAGTGTGTGTGTGTATGCTTCTGTGTGAGATTTTGTCTGTATAGCTTTGCTTTCACCATTTGTCCTAGGGTTCTATCTGTCCATTTATTTTTGTCTTTTTTCTTAAAAAAATTTTTTTCTTACTAATTATATTTTATTTTAATAATTTTATTTTATTTTATCTTACTTTATCTTATTTTATCCTCTTTCCTTTTTCTTTTCTTTCTTCCTTCCTTCCTCCCTCCCTCCCTCCCTCCTTCCCACCCTCCCTCTTTCTCTCTCTTTCTTTCTTTCTTTCTTTCTACTTTTTATCCCTTTTATTCTGAGCCGGGTGGACAAAAGGCTCTTGGTGCTGCAGCCAGGAGTCAGTGCTGTGCCTCTGAGGTGGGAGAGCCAACTTCAGGACACTGGTCCACAAGAGACCTCCCAGCTCCACATAATATCAAACGGCGAAAATCTCCCAGAGACCTCCATCTCAACACCAGCACCCAGCTTCATTCAACGACCAGCAAGCTACAGTGCTGGACACCCTATGCCAAACAACTAGCAAGACAGGAAAACAACCCTACCCATTAGCAGAGAGGCTGCCTAAAGTCATAATAAGGCCACAGACACCGCAAAACACACCACCAGACGTGGACCTGCCCACCAGAAAGACAAGATCCAGCCTCATCCACCAGAACACAGGCACTAGTCCCCTCCACCAGGAAGCCTACACAACCCACTGAACCAACATTAGCCACTGGGGACAGACACCAAAAACAACGAGAACTACGAACCTGCAGCATGCAAAAAGGAGACCCCAAACACAGTAAGATAAGCAAAATGACAAGACAAAAAAAAAAAAAAAAAAAAAAAGCAGATGAAGGAGCAAGATAAAAACCAAGCAGACCTAACAAATGAAGAGGAAATAGGCAGTCTACCTGAAAAAGAATTCAGAATACTGATAGTAAAGATGATCCAAAATTTTGGAAATACAATACAGAAAATGCAAGAAACATATAACAAGGATCTAGAAGAACTAAAGATGAAACAAGCAACAATGAACAACAAAATAAATGAAATTAAAAATACTCTAGATGGGATCAATAGCAGAATAACTGAGGCAGAAGAATGGATAAGTAACCTGGAAGATAAAATAGTGGAAATAACTACTGCAGAGCAGAAGAAAGAGAAAAGAATGAAAAGAACTGAGGACAGTCTCAGAGACCTCTGGGACAACATTAAACGCACCAACATTCGATTTATAGGGGTTCCAGAAGAAGAAGAGAAGAAGAAAGGGACTGAGAAAATAGTTGAAGAGATTCCACTTGAAAACTTCCCTAATATGGGAAAGGAAATAGTTAATCAAGTCCAGGAAGCACAGAGAGTCCCATACAGGATAAATCTAAGGAGAAATACACCAAGACACATATTAATCAAACTGTCAAAAATTAAATACAAAGAGAACATATTAAAAGCAGCAAGGGAAAAATAACACACAAGGTAATCCCCATAAGGTTAACAGCTGATCTTTCAGCAGAAACTCTGCAAGCCAGAAGGGACTGGCAGAACATATTTAAAGTGATGAAGGAGAAAAAACTACAACCAAGATTACTCTACCCAGCAAGGATCTCATTCAGATTTGATGGAGAAATCAAAACCTTTACAGACAAGCAAAAGCTGACAGAGTTCATCACCACCAAACCAGCTTTACAACAAATACTAAAGGATCTTCTCTAGGCAAGAAACACAAGAGAAGGAAAAGACATACAATAACAAACCCAAAACAATTTAGAAAATGGGAATAGGAACATACATAGCAATAATTATCTTAAATGTAAATGGATTAAATACTCCCACCAAAAAACACAGACTGGCTGAATGGACACAAAAACAAGCCCCATATATATGCTGTCTACAAGAGACACACTTCAGACCCAGGGACACATACAGACTGAAAGTGAGGGAATGGAAAAATATATTCCATGGAAATGGAAACCAAAAGAAAGCTGGAGTAGCAATTCTCATATCAGACAACATAGAGTTTAAAATAAAAACTATTAGAAGAGACAAAGAAGAACACTACATATGATCAAGGGATCAATCCAAGAAGATATAAAAATTGTAAATATTTATGCACCCAACATAGGAGCACCTCAATACGTAAGGCAAATACTAACAGCCATAAAAGGGGAAATTGACAGTAACACATTCATAGTGTGGGACTTTAACACCCCACTTTCACCAATGGACAGATCATCCAAAATGAAAATAAATAAGGAAACACAAGCTTTAAATGATACATTAAACAAAATGGACCTAATTGATATTTATAGGACATTCAATCCAAAAACAACAGAATACACATTTTTCTGAAGTGCTCATGGAACATTCTCCAGCATAGATCATATCTTGGGTCACAATCAAGCCTTGGTCAATATAACAAAATTGAAATTGTATCAAGTATCTTTTCCCACCACAACACTATGAGACTAGATATCAATTACAGGAAAAGATCTGTAAAAAATACAAACACATGGAGGCTAAACAATACACTACTTAATAACAAAGTGATCACTGAAGAAATCGAAGAGGAAATAAAAAAATATCTAGAAACAAATGACAATGGAGACACAATGACCCAAAACCTATGGGATGCAGCAAAAGCAGTTCTAAGAGGGAACTTTATAGCAATACAATCCTTCCTTAAGAAACAGGAAACATCTTGAATAAACAACCTAAACTTGCAACTAAAGCAATTAGAGAAAAAACAAGAAAACCCACAAAGTTAGCAGAAGGAAAGAAATCATAAAGATCAGATCAGAAATAAATGAAAAAGAAATGAAAGAAACGATAGCAAAGATCAATAAAACTAAAAGCTGGTTCTGTGAGAAGATAAACAAAATTGATAAACCATTAGCCAGACTCATCAAGAAAAAAAGGGAGAAGACTCAGATCAATAGAATTAAAAATGAGAAAGGAGAAGTAACAACTGACACTGCAGAAATACAAAAGATCATGAGAGATTACTACAAGCAACTCTATGGCAATAAAATGGACAACCTGGAAGAAATGGACAAATTCTTAGAAATGCACAACCTGCCAAGACTGAACCAGGAAGATATAGAAAATTTGAACAGATCAATCACATGCACTGAAATTGAAACTGAGATTAAAATTCTTCCAACAAACAAAAGCCCAGGACCAGATGGCTTCACAGGCAAATTCTATCAACCATTTAGAGAAGAGCTAACACCTATCCTCCTCAAACTCTTCCAAAATATAGCAGAGGGAGGAACACTCACAAATTCATTCTACAAGACCACCATCACCCTGATACCAAAACCCGACAAAGATGTCACAAAGAAGAAAACTACAGGCCAATATCACTGATGCACATAGATGCAAAAATCCTCAACAAAATACTAGCAAACAGAATCCAACAGCACATTAAAAGGATCATACACCATGATCAAGTGGGGTTTATTCCAGGAATGCAAGGATTCTTCAATATACGCGAATCTATCAACGCGATAAACCATATTAACAAATTGAAGGAGAAAAACCATATGATCATCTCAATAGATGCAGAGAAAACTTTTGACAAAATTCAACACCCATTTATGATAAAAACGCTGCAGAAAGTAGGCATAGAGGGAACTTTCCTCAACATAATAAAGGCCATATATGACAACCCCACAGCGAACATCATCCTCAATGGTGAAAAACTGAAAGCATTTCCACTAAGATCAGGAACAAGACAAGGTTGCCCACTCTCACCACTCTTATTCAACATAGTTTTGGAAGTTTTAGCCACAGCAATCAGAGAAGAAAAGGAAATGAAAGGAATCCAAATTGGAAAAGAAGAAGTAAAGCTGTCACTGTTTGCAGATGACATGATACTCTACATAGAGAGTCCTAAAGATGCTACCAGAAAACTATTAGGCTAATCAATGAATTTGGTAAAGTATCAGGACACAAAATTAACTCACAGAAATCTCTGGCATTCCTATACACTAATGATGAAAAATCTGAAAGTGAAACCAAGAAAATGCTCCCATTTACCATTGCAAAAAAAAAGAATAAAATATCTAGGAATAAACCCACCTAAGAAGACAAAAGACCTGTATGCAGAAAATTATAAGACACTGATGAAAGAAATTAAAGATGATACAAATAGATGGAGGGATATACCATGTTCTTGGATTGGAAGAATCAACATTGTGAAAATGACTCTACTACCCAAAGCAATCTACAGATTCAATGCAATCCCTATCAAACTACCACTGGCATTTTTCACAAAACTAGAACAAAAAATTTCACAATTTGTATGGAAACACAAAAGACCCCGAATAGCCAAAGCAATCTTGAGAACGAAAAACGGAGCTGGAGGAATCAGACTCCCTGACTTCAGACTATACTCCAAAGCTACAGTAATCAAGATAGTATGGTACTGGCACAAAAACAGAAAGATAGATCAATGGAACAGGATAGGAAGCCCAGAGATAAACCCACGCCCATATGGTCACCTTATCTTTGATAAAGGAGGCAGGAATGTACAGTGGAGAAAGGACAGCCTCTTCAATAAGTGCTGCTGGGAAAATCGGACAGGTACATGTAAAAGTATGAGATTAGATCACTCGCTAACACCATGCAAAAAATAAGCTCAAAATGGATTAAGGACCTAAATGTAAGGCCAGAAACTATCAAACTTCTTGAGGAAAACATACACAGAACACTCTATGACATAAATCACAGCAAGATACTTTTTGACCCACCTTCCATAGAAATGGAAATAAAAACATAAATAAACAAATGGGACCTAATGAAACTTCAAAGCTTTTGCACAGCAAAGGAAACAAGACCAAAAGACAACCCTCAGAATGGGAGAAAATATTTGCAAATGAAGCAACTGACAAAGGATTAATCTCCAAAATTTACAAGCAGCTCAATAAAAAAAAAGCAAACAACCCAATCCCAAAATGGGCAGAACACCTAAATAGACATTTCTCCAAAGAAGATATACCGATTGCCAACAAACACATGAAAGAATGCTCAAGATCATTAATCATTAGCGAAATGCAAATCAAAACTACAATGAGATATCATCTCACACCAGTCAGAATGGCCATCATCAAAAAATCTAGAAAGAATAAATGCTGGAGAGGGTGTGGAGAAAAGGGAACACTCTTGCACTGCTGCTGGGAATGTGAATTGGTACAGCCACTATGGAGAACAGTATGGAGGTTCCTTAAAAAACTACAAATAGAACTACCATATGACCCAGGAATCCCCCTACTGGGCATATACCCTGAGAAAACCATAATTCAAAAAGAGTCATGTACCAAAATGTTCATTGCAGCTCTAGTTACAATAGCCCAAAGATGGAAACAACCTAAGTGTCCATCATTGGATGAATGGATAAAGAAGATGTGGCACATATATACAATGGAATATTACTCAACCATAAAAAGAAACGAAATTGAGCTATTTGTAATGAGGTGGATGGACCTTCAGTCTGTCATACAGAGTGAAGTAAGTCAGAAAGAGAAAGACAAATACCATATGCTAACACATATATATGCAATTTAAGAAAAAAAAATGTCATGAAGAACCTAGGGGTAAGACAGGAATAAAGACACAGACCTACTACAGAAGGGACTTGAGGATATGGGGAGGGGGAAGGGTAAGCTGTGACAAAGCGAGAGAGTGGCATGGACATATATATACTACCAAACGTAAAACAGGTAGCTAGTGGGAAGCAGCCACATAGCACAGGGAGATCAGCTCGGTGCTTTGTGACCACCTAGAGGGGTGGGATAGGGAGGGTGGGAGGGAGGGAGATGCAAGAGGGAAGAGATATGGGAACATATGTATATGTATAACTGATTCACTCTGTTATAAAGCAGAAACTAGCATACCATTGTAAAGCAGTTATACTCCAATTAAGATGTAAAAAAAATTTTTAAAAAAAGTTTGAATTCATTGCCCACAATTTGAAATGGGCAGTTGAAAGAAAAAAAAAAGAAAACCACACACACAACAATAACCTTGGATTGAAAAAGAAAAACATATTTTTTTCTTCAAACTTGAGCTTTCTGCCTGGGTACAGTGATTTCATTACCTTAGCACTAGCACTTTAAAGTAGATGAAAATGCAAAAAGTCTACAGTCTGGTTACTTGCTGACTGAGAAATACCACTGATATTTGAAGACAATTGAATTGACATACATATGTAATTTTATTTAAATAATGATAAGTCTGGTAATTCCCAGGGAACCCATTTTGTCTGGGTAAAAATTTGTTGTTCTGGTATTAATGAAAGCAAAAGTGTCTGAGTCCGGAGACAGAGAGAGAGAGAGAGAGAGAGAGAGAGAGAGAGAGAGAGAGAGAGAGAGAGAGAGAGAGGGAGAGAGAGAGAGAGAGGGAGAGAGAGAGAGAGGGAACTTTGTTTTCACAAGACAGAGAGAAGGGAAAATTCTGCACCAAAGGATCAAACAGGGTTGTGATTTTTATTTTTTATCAGACAGGTTTCCCACAGTAAGCCTGGGAAAACAATGATAAAATATGTGTTATCAGGTCTCTTTTGGACTCTTTAGTCTGGGGGGAAGTTCCCAAGTTCATCTCCTATCAGATCTTTGCGGTAAGATCAATATTTGGCTGTGTTTTTAAAGCAAGAGACTAAAAGGCTAAAATAATTTTGCACAATCCATCCCCTGAAAATTAAAGAATAAGAAACAACACAACAGCAGTTGTTGTCTAAAAATTTTAAGAGTAATGCTGGGTTACCAAATAAACAGAGAAGGTGACTTTCCTCAGGGCATGGTTTTAGAGGCACCAGGTACATCTCTTTTGTAAAACAATCCCTCAATTTTCTTTTTTTTAAAATTTATTTTATTTTTGGCTGCATTGGGTACTTCGGTGCTGCGCGCAAGCTTTCTCTAGTTGCGGCAAACAGGGGCTGCTATTCGTTGCGGTGCGTGGGCTTCTCATTGAGGTGGTTTCCCTTGATGCGGAGCACGGGCTCTAGAGCGCAGGCTCAGTAGTTCTGGTGCACAGGCTTAGTTGCTCCATGGCCTGTAGGATCTTCCCAGACTAGGGCTCGAACCCGTGTTCCCTGCATTGTCAGGCGGATTCTTAACCACTGTGCCACCAGGGAAGCCCCCTCAATTTTCTTTTGAAGCAATTGTTTTGGATTTTTTTCTAAAATAAGCATTAGTTATCTGATTCTAAAATTAAAACCTTCTCAATATAGATGACTTAGAAAATGCAAAATATTTTAAAAGGCAAGCAATCATTTATCACCAAATGCAATATGCTTTTTTCTTTAAGATTTCCTTCATTGTTGCTTCAAGATGTCTTCCTCACTCCAACATTGCACAAGTAATTACTTACGTTTTGTTTTAAGATTTAATTATTTATTAAACATTTAACTCTCTAATCCATGTTTTGGTGAGTGCTGATAAGTGACTATCTAAAATCTGGTAAACAACTAACCAATTGCCCTAGCACTGTTTATTGGCTAACTGCTTCTTTCCCTAATATAATATAATGCCACCTTTATAAATTGCTAAATTTGTACTTACATTGGTGGCTACTTGGGAACTATTTTTTCCCACGTCTCTATATTCTTGCATTAGTAATAAACTAATTTTCATTGTAGCATATTTCCTCAGCTATTCTAACAGTTTATTCTTCTACATAGTCATTAATATCACAGTCTCACATCTCCTTCACCCCCAAAAATCATTGTTATTTTCCCAGCAATTATCCATCAACTAATTTTGGAAGTATTGATAGCTTTACCATAGTGAGGAGTGTTGTTTTCGCCATCTATATAAGCCTACCCACCACCACCACCACCCCGCCCTCCCCCAAGTCTTTGTTTATGCTATTGCTTCGGCTTAAAGCACCTTTTTTCCTTCTCTTCAATGGCTCATTTTAAAGTCTCAGTTTAAATGTCTCAGTGTAAACGTTCAGATCTCAGCTTATATGTGACTTCTTCAGAGAAAAAACCTTTCTTTGATCACCCAATCTAAAGTAACTCCTACTTCCAGCACCTACAAACTCTGTATCACATTGCCCTGGGTTGTTTCTTTTGCAGCACATATAACTTTTTTGAAATTATTTTATTTTATATTTGTTTATGTCTCCCTCGTCAGAATAGAAAAATCACGAAGGAAAGAATATTATCTGTCTTTTTCAGTGCTTTTTCCCCATCATCTAACACAATCCTTGGTACACATCGATGTTATAGAATTTTTTGCTGAATGAACAATTGATGAGTGAATAAAGTCAGCTCAGAGAAAATCTCTTCTGCTTCGTGCTTGATGTAATGCTATACCAGTCCTGGCACTGCAGCCTTGATTGTTGTGTAGAGTCACATGTGGTATCTAGTGGACTGGTATTCAGATTCCCAATGGCTCCCCACTCCCAAGCCAGACTCCACTACTGACACTATCAATTGTAATCGTGTTCGGGACCTTTGTGACTTCTTTCAATTTTTTTCCCACTGTAAGTTAGGTCACAGAAATCTCTCAGAGTTTGTATAGTGGTTGGCCCCTTGGATGCAAGGGATCCCCCCACCATTTTTGTTTTTCTTTCTGTTCAATTGGATTCTGGAAAAGGGATCAAGACATTAGTTCTTGGGCCATCTTTCTGTCAAGATCACTTATTAATTATAACATTAAATTCCTCCATATCATGATTTTTTTTTTCTGTTTATATGATCTATAAAATACTTACAGGACATTTTAAAGTATCCTGCTATGAATGTGTTTCTCTTGATTCTTCTTATAGCTGTATTTATTTAAAAATATGTTGCAAGGTTATTTCATTTGGTACATTACAGCTTTTGAGTCCTGAACTCTAACATTTGTTTTGAAATTTACTATATTTTTCTGGTTTAATGCAATCATTGTCCTTGAAATTCAAAATTTTTACCAAAATATGTCTAGGTGTTACACTTCTCCCTTCTCTCTCCCCTCATCCCCTCCTCTACACACACACACAGAGTAAATTTGACTATTAGCCATCCCTTTAAAATTAAAAAGTAAAATATTTGTTCAGCTCAGGAAAATTTCTCTCCACAGTTCTTTGCTTTTATTACATCATGTCTGTTCTCTTCTTCTAAAATTCCTGCTTTCTGTGTATTGGATTCCTTGAATTTGTCCACAATGTCTCTCATATTTTCTTGTACTGTGTTTCACCAATTTACCATTTCCTCAGAGTTCCAAATGCATTTCTTGAATACATATGCAACTTTTTAAATTCAATTATTAGCTTATTATATGGTACTTCTTTGAAGTGTTAAATTTAACAATCCTGCTTTAAAAAAAATCTGTGTGTGTGTATGTGTTTGTAACTGCTATTCATCTCTCATAATTACTCGTTCTAGTGTTGTTTTATTTATTTTTTGGATCCATTATATTCTTAAATCCTGTTGAAAAAAATCTTAAAACTTCCATAATGCTCTTCAGTTACTTGAATACTCTTCTGGTTCTTGATAATTTCCTTTGTTTGAACTGCAGCATATTTTCATATATTGGGTGATGTTTTTCCATTTCTCTTTAAAAATTTTCACATCAGAATATCTATGGTGTTCGTTACTTTGCCAAAGTTCAGTAGAAATTGAGACAGATTCTATAAGAAATTGGTATAGATCTTTGCATAAAGTTTTCAGATCTAGATGCAAAGAAGAGGGAATTTTTATAATTATTGTAAATTTATACTGTTAGTGACTTCATACTCTGGAGGGATTGAGAAAGGATCCAGGGCCCTAAACAGACAAAGTAGGAAACTTTGCCACTGTGCTATTTTCTTCATTTGCAAGAGCAAATTCAGTGCAAACAAGCACTAGAAGCAAGCCCACAATAATCAGCTTCCCTGTACCAAGAATAAGTCGTGGCAGTCTCCAGCTTCTTAGTGATGCTGCCTGTAGCATTGACTTTTGGCTTCTAGTAGGCTTTCACTGTCAGTTAAGTTAATCTCACTTTCCCCCAGGACTAATTATAGGTCTAGATGCTGTGTATGAACACAGGTCAGGTAGCATTAATGTGGTATGCCCCTCAATGTTCTTTGGCCCATTCTAGCAATCAGCCTTCTTCTTTAAACTTTAAGAACTACCACTGAAATTGGCTCACTTTACTTCTCAGACCTTTTTTTTTTTTTTTACAGGAAGCATTTTTCTGTTCAGGGTTCTATTCTTTCCTTCTTCCTTCACCTGGTCCCCTCTTATTTTAACTAACAGGAAATCCTAAAAGTCTGTGGTACATCGATCGGCAGTTTTCCACCCTGTTTCCTCAGGGGGGATATGAAAAATTACTGAGCTACTGCTGCAGTTTTAATGGAAGGCATTCCTTTCCCTTCTTCTAGGCTTCCCCTCCATTTAATTTCCTTTGAAATCTTAGAATTATTAGGAAAAACTTGGAATTATTCAGCAAATACTTATAGTACAGTATTGACATTCTGGTTTGTTATTAAGATAAAATTATCCTGGTAAGGTGACTCATTAAGACATTATTAGACATTATACTCTTTTCAAAATTCAACAAATATTTAATCATAAAAGTAAATGAATGACGACGTGGCCTGAGGAGCAGTGGCAGCAGCTTCGAGACTAGGGCAGCGCGAAAGCCGTGTGGATGAAAGGCTCTTGATGCTCCAGCCAAGAGTCAGGGCTCTGCCTCTGAGGGAGGACAGCCAACTTCAGGACACTGGTCAACAAGAGACCTCCCAGCTCCACATAATATCCAACGGCGAAAATCTCCCAGAGACCTCCATCTTAACACCAGCACCCAGCTTCATTCAATGACCAGCAAGCTACAATGCTGGACAACCTATGCCAAACAACTAGCAAAACAGGAACACAAACCCACCCATTAGCAGAGAGGCTGCCTAAAATCATAATAAGGCCACAGACACCCCAATACACACCACCACACGTGGACCTGCCCACTAGAGAGACAAGATCCAGACTCATCCATCACAACACAGGCACTAGTCCCCTCCACCAGGAAGCCTACACAACCCACTGAACCAACCTTAGCCACTGGAGACAGACATCAAAAACAGCGGGAACTACGAACCTGCAGCCTGCAAAAAGGAGACCCCAAACACAGTAAGATAAGTAAAATGAGAAGACAGAAAAACACACAGCAGATAAAGGAGCAAGATAAAAATGCATCAGACCTAACAAATGAAGAGGAAATAGGCAGTCTACGTGAAAAAGAATTCAGAATAATGAGAGTAAGGATGATCCGAAATCTTGGAAGCAGAATGCACAAAATGCAAGAAACAGTTAACAAGGACCTAGAAGAAATAAAGATGAAACAAGCAATGATGAACAACACAATAAATGAAATTAAAAGTACTCTAGATGGGATCAATAGCAGAATAACTGAGGCAGAAGAACGGATAAGTGACCTGGAAGATAAAATAGTGGAAATAACTACTGCAGAGCAGAAGAAAGAAAAAAGAATGAAAAGAACTGAGGACAGTCTCAGAGACCTCTGGGACAACATTAAACGCACCAACATTCGAATCATAGGGGTTCCAGAAGAAGAAGAGAAAAAGAAAGGGACTGAGAAAATAGTTGAAGAGATTCCACTTGAAAACTTCCCTAATATGGGAAAGGAAATAGTTAATCAAGTCCAGGAAGCACAGAGAGTCCCATACAGGATAAATACAAGGAGAAATACGCCAAGACACATATTAATCAAACTGTCAAAAATTAAATACAAAGAAAGCATATTAAAAGCAGCAAGGGAAAAACAACAAATAACACATAAGGGAATCCCCATAAGGTTAACAGCTGATCTCTCAGCAGAAACCCTACAAGCCAGAAGGGAGTGGCAGCACATACTGAAAGTGATGAAGGAGAAAAACCTGCAAACAAGACTACTCTACCCAGCAAGGATCTCATGCAGATTTGATGGAGAAATTAAAACCTTTACAGACAAGCAAAAGCTGAGATAGTTCAGCACCACCAAACCAGCTTTACAACAAATGCTAAAGGAACTTCTCTAGACAAGAAACACAAGAGAAGGAACAGACCTATAATAACGAACCCAAAACAATTTAGAAAATGGCAATAGGAACATACATATCGATAATTACCTTAAATGTAAATGGATTAAATGCTCCCACCAAAAGACACAGATTAGCTGAATGGATACAAAAACAAGACCCTTACATATGCTGTCTACAAGAGACCCACTTCAGACCTAGAGACACATACAGACTGAAAGTAAGGGGATGGAAAAAGATATTCCATGTAAATGGAAATCAGAAGAAAGCTGGAGTAGCAATTCTCATATCAGACAAAATAGACTTTAAAATAAGGACTATTAGAAGAGACAAAGAAGGACACAACATAATGATCAAGGGATCCATCCAAGAAGAAGATATAAAAATTGTAAATATTTATGCACCCAACATAGGAGCACCTCAATACATAAGGCAAATACTTAGAGCCATAAAAGGGGAAATCAACAGTAATGCATTCATAGTAGGGGACTTTAACACCCCACTTTCACCAATGGACAGATCATCCAAAATGAAAATCAAAAAGGAAACACAAGCTTTAAATGATACATTAAACAAGATGGACTTAATTGATATTTATAGGACACTCCATATAAAAACAACAGAATACACATTTTTCTCAAGTGCTCATGGAACATTCTCCAGGATAGATCATATCTTGGGTCACAAATCAAGCCTTGGTAAATTTAAGAAAATTGAAATTGTATCAAGTATCTTTTCCGACCACAACGCCATGAGACTAGATATCAATTACAGAAAAAGATCTGTAAAAAATACAAACACATGGAGGCTAAACAATACACTACTTAATAATGAAGTGATCACTGAAGAAATCAAAGAGGAAATCAAAAAATACCTAGAAACAAATGACAATGGAGACACAACGACCCAAAACCTATAGGGCAGCAAAAGCAGTTCTAAGGGGGAAGTCTATAGCAATACAAGCCCACCTTAAGAAGCAGGAAACATCTCGAATAAACAACCTAACCTTGCACCGCAAGCAGTTAGAGAAAGAAGAACAAAACAACCCCAAAGCTAGCAGAAGGAAAGAAATCATAAAAATCAGATCAGAAATAAATGAAAAAGAGACGAAGGAAACAATAGCAAAAATCAAAACTAAAAGCTGGTTCTTTGAGAAGATAAAAAACATAGATAAACCACTAGCCAGACTCATCAAGAAAAAAAGGGAGAAGACTCAAATCAATAGAATTAGAAATGAAAAAGGAGAAGTAACAACAGACCCTGCAGAAATAAAAAAGATCATGAGAGATTACTACAAGCAACTCTATGCCAATAAAATGGACAATCTGGAAGAAATGGACAAGTTCTTAGAAATGCACAACCTGCCAAGACTGAATCAGGAAGAAATAGAAAATATGAACAGACCAATCACAAGCACTGAAATTGAAACTGTGATTAAAAATCTTCCAAGAAGCAAAAGCCCAGGACCAGATGGCTTCACAGGCAAATTCTATCAACCATTTAGAGAAGAGCTAACACCTATCCTTCTCAAACTCTTCCAAAATATAGAAGAGGGAGGAACACTCACAAATTCCTTCTACGAGGCCACCATCACCTTGATACCAAAACCAGACAAGGATGTCGCAAAGAAAGAAAACTACAGGCCAATATCACTGATGCACATAGATGCAAAAATCCTCAACAAAATACTAGCAAACAGAATCCAACAGCACATTAAACGGATCATACACCATGATCAAGTGGGGTTTATTCCAGGAATGCAAGGATTCTTCAATATACGCGAATCTATCAATGCGATAAACCATATTAACAAATTGAAGGAGAAAAACCATATGATCATCTCAATAGATGCAGAGAAAACTTTTGACAAAATTCAACACCCATTTATGATAAAAACGCTGCAGAAAGTAGGCATAGAGGGAACTTTCCTCAACATAATAAAGGCCATATATGACAACCCCACAGCGAACATCATCCTCAATGGTGAAAAACTGAAAGCATTTCCACTAAGATCAGGAACAAGACAAGGTTGCCCACTCTCACCACTCTTATTCAACATAGTTTTGGAAGTTTTAGCCACAGCAATCAGAGAAGAAAAGGAAATGAAAGGAATCCAAATTGGAAAAGAAGAAGTAAAGCTGTCACTGTTTGCAGATGACATGGTACTATACATAGAGAATCCTAAAGATGCTACCAGAAAACTACTAGAGCTAATCAATGAATTTGGTAAAGTACCAGGATACAAAATTAATGCACAGAAATCTCTGGCATTCCTATACACTAATGATGAAAAATCTGAAATGGAAATCAAGAAAACACTCCCATTTACCATTGCAACAAAAAGAATAAAATATCTAGGAATAAACGTACCTAAAGAGACCAAAGACCTGTATGCAGAAAATTATAAGACACTGATGAAAGAAATTAAAGATGATACAAATAGATGAAGAGATATACCATGTTCTTGGATTGGAAGAATCAACATTGTGAAAATGACTCTACTACCCAAAGCAATCTATAGATTCAATGCAATCCCTATCAAACTACCACTGGCATTTTTCACAGAACTAGAACAAAAAATTTCGCAATTTGTATGGAAACACAAAAGACACCGAATATCTAAAGCAATCTTGAGAATGAAAAAAGGAGCTGGAGGAATCAGGCTCCCTGACTTCAGACTATACTACAAAGGTACTGTAATCAAGACAGTATGGTACTGGCACAAAAACAGAAATATACATCAATGGAACCGGATAGAAAGCCCAGAGATAAACCCACGCACATATGGTCACCTTATCTTTGATAAAGGTGGCAGGAATGTACAGTGGAGAAAGGACAGCCTCTTCAATAAGTGCTGCTGGGAAAACTGGACAGATACATGTAAAAGTATGAGATTAGATCACTCCCTAACACCATACACAAAAATAAGCTCAAAATGGATTAAAGACCTAAATGTAAGGCCAGAAACTATCAAACTCTTAGAAGAAAACATAGGCGGAACACTCTATGACATAAATCACAGCAGGATCCTTTCTGACCCACCTCCTAGAGTAATGGAAATAAACACAAAAATAAACAAATGGGACCTAATGAAACTTCAAAGCTTTTGCACAGCAAAGGAAACCATAAACAAGACCAAAAGACAACCCTCAGAATGGGAGAAAATATTTGCAAATGAAGCAACTGACAAAGGATTAATCTTCAGAATTTACAAGCAGCTCATGTAGCTCAATAACAAAAAAACAAACAACCCAATCCAAAAATGGGCAGAAGCCCTAAATAGACATTTCTCCAAAGAAGATATACAGACTGCCAACAAACACATGAAAGAATGCTCAACATCATTAATCATTAGAGAAATGCAAATCAAAACTACAATGAGATATCATCTCACACCAGTCAGAATGGCCATCATCAAAAAATCTAGAAAGAATAAATGCTGAAGAGGGTGTGGAGAAAAGGGAACACTCTTGCACTGCTGGTTGGAATGTGAATTGGTTCAACCACTATGGAGAACAGTATGGAGGTTCCTTAAAAAACTACAAATAGAACTGCCATATGACCCAGCAATCCCGCTACTGGGCATATACCCTGAGAAAACCAAAATTCAAAAAGAGTCATGTACCAAAATGTTCATTGCAGCTCTATTTACAATAGCCAGGAGATGGAAACAACCTAAGTGTCCATCATCGGATGAATGGATAAAGAAGATGTGGCACATATATACAATGGAATATTACTCAGCCATAAAAAGAAACGAAATTGAGCTATTTGTAATGAGGTGGATAGACCTAGAGTCTGTCATACAGAGTGAAGTAAGTCAGAAAGAAAAAGACAAATACCGTATGCTAACACATATATATGGAATTTAAGAAGAAAAACAAAATGTCATGAAGAACCCATGGGTAAGACAGGAATAAAGACACAGACCTACTGGAGAACGGACTTCAGGATATGGGGAGGGGGGAGGGTGAGCTGTGACAGGACGAGAGAGAGTCATGGACATATACACACTAACAAACGTAAGGTAGATAGCTAGTGGGAAGCAGCTGCATGGCACAGGGATATCGGCTCGGTGCTTTGTGACCCCCTGGAGGGGTGGGATAGTGAGGGTGGGAGGCAGGGAGACGCAAGAGGGAAGAGATATGGGAACACATGTATATGTACAACTGATTCACTTTGTTATAAAGCAGAAACTAACACACCATTGTAAAGCAATTATACCCCAATAAAGATGTAAATTTAAAAAAAAGTAAATGAGATACAATTATAAAAATGAGTATATTTGTTGTCATTTAACAGAAACAGGGAATTAGGAAGGAAAATTTAGTTTTATTTAAGGATTATTAATAAGAAGCATGTGATATTATGAGCACCTGTATAAGCAAAAACAAACTCAGTGGAACTCTAGTGAGAGACTTCTTACCAAGGTGCAGAATGAGGATTCTGAGTCCCTAAGTCAAGACACAGAAGGCAAAAATAAGGTTACCAAAATGGGGACCGGGAAAATGGGGATTGGAAAGCAACTGGGAATATACTGTGCTGACTCACAGTATTACCTAGGGATTGATGTACCTTTTTCTTTTTCCTTTTGGCATCATCGTTATATTATAGTATTTCCAGTACTCGAAGATTAAGGTATTTTCTTAAAGGTTTTCCAGTTAGTATTTGTGCATGTACACAAAGGTGAATTTTGAATGACAAGAAATCGATGCTGGTCAAAGCTAGTTATTCAGCTGCTGAATAAGGATTTTCTATTGCTTTCCATGTGGCCACCCTCCAGCAATGGTGGGTCAAGTCCTTCTCACACTTTGAATTTCTCTTATTTCAACTTCTGCCCCATCTTTCTGACTTTGTCCTTTCCTTCTACTTTTCAGGGCCCACCTGGATATTTCAAGATCCATGATAATCTCCCTATGTTAAAGTCAGCTGATTACCAACCTTAATTATATCAGCAAAGTCCCTACTCAACAGTACCTAGGATTGAAAAACCTGGTCATGGGTATCTTGGGGTAAGGAAATCTGTTTACTTTCAAAGGTATACAGAGCAGATTATCATAAGGGAGAGACCTATGCTTCACAGCTTTGCTAGCTTTCTTCTTTACTCGCTGCTATTTTCTTTTATACATTCTTTTTTGCATTTATAAATATTATAGATTTGCAAGGCTGACTTCTTAAACTTGACCTGGCTATACAAAAAGACAGAAATTCAAAAAGTTCCAAAAAGTTGAATCACTGACCAAAATAAAGTCCAGGAAGTTATTAGCCATTGAGTTTTACATAATTTCTTATGATATAAAGTGCACAAAAAGCCCTATTAAAATACCACTGCAAGTTAATCATGAAAAGACCCTTTAGAATTCTTAGAGATGCTCATTTTGCAGAGAAATGGGGAAACAGAAATGTCAGCACTGGCAGCTGAAAGGGTACAGATCTCCTGGTAATGAGAGAGGCAGCTGTTTCAATACAAATTTATTTTTAAAGTAAAGTGTCCCATTGTGCCCTGGAATCCCTAATTAATTATGGTGAAGAACCAGAGTTTACTGTTTTTTTTAACCATCCAGAAAAAAAAAATGATCTTCAACAACTAGGTATGATCTAAGGAAACTTTAGAGATTTATAAGTGATCTAAGACATAAAGCAAGCTACACTGTCAATTAGCAGTTCCCCAAATGGACAGAAAGTCAGACAAATGAGTTTATTTTTTATCTAAATCTCTAGAAATGTAAGTAAGTCACTGAAACTGTCTCTCTTTAAAATGTTTAAGATTCAAAATAGGTACCTGGCTTCTTTAGACAGTATGATATAATTAACAGAGTATAACCTTTGAGGACAGACAAAACTGGGCCCAAACCTTGGCTTTCTCACTTAGTAAAATGTATGTGTATGAGAAACCACAACAAGATGGGTAGGAGGGGCAGAGACCCAGTATAGTCAAGATCCACACCCCTAGGAAGGCGACCCACAAATGGGAAGATAATCACAACTGCAGAGATTCTCCCCAAGGAGATAGGAGTCTGAGCCCCACATCAGGCTCCCTATCCCTGGGGTTCTGCATCGGGAAGATGAGCCCCTGAACATCTGGCTTTGTAGGCCAGTGGGGCTTGCATACAGGAAAGCCATACGGCTGTAGGAAACAGAGACTCTATTCATAAAATGGTACATGGAAAATCTCACACACTCCAAGACCCAGTGCAGAAGGAGTAATTTGAAAGGAACCTGGTCTGACCCACTTGCTGGTCTCGGAGAGCCTTCCAGAGAGGCAGGAGGCAAGTGGAGCTCACTCTGGGGACACAGATGCTGATGGCAGCCATTTTGGGGAGCTCCTACTACCATGAGAACCCTGGTGCTGACAAGAGACATTTTGGAGTCCTCCCTCTAGCCTATTAGCGCTGGGAGCTTACCCACCCACCAGTGGGCTGACAACAGCCCCAGGCCCCCCAAGCCCCACAGCCAGCTGTTCTGGGACTCTGCTCCACATACCAGAAGGCCCAGGAATCAGCCTCACCTGCCAGTAGGCCAGCACCAGACCTAGGAATGCCCGGGGCCTACTAATAGCCCCACCAGGACATGGCCTCGCCCAACAACAGGCCAGAACCAGCCCCAGGAACCCCCAGGCCCTACTGCTAGCCACTTCAAGACACAGCCCTGCCCACCAATGAGCCAACAACAGGACTAGGATACCCTGGGCACCACAGCTAGCATGCTAGGACATGGCTGTGCCTACCAGTAGCCAACAGCCTCCACATGAGGCAGGGCTGGGTAACTATCTGGGCTGGGACCAGTCCAGCCTACCAGTGCATCTGCAGTAGTCAGCCCCACCACAACAGAAGGGCCCATGCAGCCCACATGGGGGCACCCCTAGAGAATACAGCTCCAGTGACCAGAGGGGAGTGTTCTACTGGGTCGCACAGGACATCTCCTACATAAAGCTACTTCTCCAAAGTCATAAATGTAAACCACCTACCTAACACATCTAAATAAAAAGAGAATTAGGTGAAATGAGGCGACAGAGGAATACGTTCCAAATAAAGGAACCAGATAAAATCCCAGAAGAACTAAGCAAAGTAGTGATAAGCAATCAACCAGATAAAGAGTTCAGGGTAATGATCATAAAGATGCTCAAAGAGCTTGAAGAACGGATGAACACAATGAGAAGTTTAACAAAGAGTTAGAAAATATAAAGAAGAACCAAACAGAGCTGAAGAATATAATAATTGAACTAAAAGATACACTAGAAGGAATAAAGAGTAGATTAGTATACACACACACACATATATTTCTAAAGATGCCACCAAAAAACTACTAGAAGTAATAAATGAATTGAGCAAAGAAGCTGCAGGATACAAAAGTAATATGCAGAAATATGTTGTGTTTCCATACATTAGCAACAACCTATCAGAAATTAAGAAAACAATCCCATTTACAATTTCATCAAAACAAATGAACTAACAAAACAAAAGAGAAACAGACTTATAGATATAGAGAATAAACAGATGATTGCCAAAGTTGGGAGTTGGGATAAGTAAACTAGGTGAGGGAGATTAAGAGGTATAAACTTCCATTTACAAAATAAATGATTCGTGAGGATGAAATGTACAGCATGGAGAATTTAGTCAATAATATTGTAATAACTTTGGTGACATATGGTAATTATACTTATCATGGAAATCATTTTCTAATGTATAAAAATACCAAATCCCTATGTTGTGCACCTGGAACTAACATGGCATTGTAGGTCAACTATACCTAAAGAAAGAAGGGAAGAAAGAAAGAAAGAAAGAAAGAAAGAAAGAAAGGAAGGAAGGAAGGAAGGAAGGAAGGAAGGAAGGAAGGAAGGAAGGAAGGAAGGAAGGAGGGAGGGAGGGAGGGAGGGAGGGAGGGAGGGAGGGAGGGAGGGAGGGAAGGAAGGAAGGGTGAGGCAATGATGGACTAGACAATATCAGTTATCATTTACTCTTTAGTGTAGCAAACTACAAGATTCAACTAAGGAGTTGGGAGAAATTCATGTCTAAGTAGATATTTAATCAACTGGGTCAAAACTTGTGCATAACTTTATCTGTATTAGAGGATACTAAAAACAACCTCCAAATATTATTACTGCATCAAAGAAAGAGGGGAAATTTTCAGGGAGAGACCTTCTCAGACTCTTCTTAAAGTTGTCACTGATTAGCAAATTCAGAGTTCCACTTTAATATTTTCTCACAAACAGGAAGAAAATTGTGCCCTTCTGATGCTGCCTGACTCCAGATTTGTTTGGCTCACAGAATGTATTTCTGTACAATTAAGAATTCTTACTTGTATAAGTATATGAAGCTACAAAATGTTGTGATACTTGTAAACTTCTTCCTCTTTCTTTTTGTTTGCTTTTATAAATGTGTTTATATGTACTTAACAACTAACTTAAAAATCACAGTTCAGCTTAATGCAAAAGTATCTATTTAACACAACTAAGCCACTTGGCACATAAATAGTATGGACCAGGTTTTATAAAATTGTTCAACTTCCTTTAAACTCCAAATGGGTCATATGCATTTAGAGAAAATTAACGTAAACCACATTT
This sequence comes from Lagenorhynchus albirostris, assembly GCF_949774975.1. Lineage (NCBI taxonomy): Eukaryota > Metazoa > Chordata > Mammalia > Artiodactyla > Delphinidae > Lagenorhynchus > Lagenorhynchus albirostris. Next base: position 23,266,265 of record NC_083116.1, read on the forward strand.
AAATGACTGGCTCTGAAATAGCCATCAAATCCCAGAATGGGGATTTGGAAGTCATTGTTGACTGTTTCTTATGCAGAGGAGACCAACACATATCCTAGGTTGCGAAACCACAGAACATCTGTACCTGGAACTACTTGCAATTACAATCACTGGATCACAAGGAAGACCCCACAGAATGGGGTAGGAGAAACTTAAATAATCACAGAATAGGAGATGTTGCCATAGAAGAACAACCTTAAACTAGGATTTTCCAGTGAAGTGTTACTCTCTAGGTTCTTGTTTTATAAAACTAGGGGCAGTGTTGAAAGTGTGAAACAGGTATTTTTAGGACCATGAGAAAGAAAAATTATTTTCCACAGGAGATTGAATGGCTGACTAAAGAGAGCACGGATGTTGAAGTAAAACAGGGTTGAGTGAGAGTGAGTTCCAACACTTACCCGTTGTGTGACTCTAGGCAAGTTATTTTGTCTCTGAATCCCATCTCTTCACCCAAAGAATAAGGATAATGACAATAACTTGTTTTGGGAGCTAAATGACATTTATACTAGACATTTAATAGGAATACTAGACATTTAATAGGAATTTATTAAATGTTGCTTCACCATTTTACACATAAAAAATAAAGCAGAATTACTAATAAAAAAAGGCATATGCTAACGATACAAATAGTTTAAAGAAACATAATTACAAGAGTGATACATCCATAATAGATTTTTAAACAGAAATTAGGAATATTAGATGCAGATGTAGAGAACAGACATGTGGACACAGGGGAAGGGGAAGGGGAGATTGGGATTGACATATATACACTACCATGTGTAAAATAGATAGCTAGTGGGAACCTGCTGTATAGCACAGGGAGCTCAGCAGTGACCTAGATGGGAGGGATGGGAGGACAGTGGGAGGTCGGTCCAAAAGGGAGCAGATATATGTATACATATAGCTGATTCACTTCACTGTACAGCAGAAACTAACACAACATTGTAAAGCAACTATACCCCAATTTAAAAAATAAATATCAAATAAAAGAATAAAAATTGTCAGAAGAATCATAAGTTCTGAGGATCTAATATATAGCATGGTGACTAAAGTTAATAATATGGTTTTGTATACATGAAAGTTGCTGAGAGCAGATCATAAGCATTCTCACCACACACACAAAAAAAGAGTTTATGTGAGGTGATGGATGTGTTTATTATCTTGACCTTGGTAATCACTTCACAATGTATATGTATACCAAATCATCACAGTGCATATTTTAAACATATAATTACAATTGCCAATTAGTCCTCAATAAAGTTAAAAAAAGAAAGATATCCCAAGCCTTTTGAGGAAAATATTTAAGAAGATATTTTAGAGGAAATCTTGGCCCAAATGTCAGGGAAAGAGACTTTTTCTCTCTCCACAGCTGGATCCAAATAAACAGATTCCTTTTATAAGGCAGTGAATGACAATTTCTGAGCTCTCAGAGATAAACATTGGTCCAAAGAGATTTCCATAAAGTTTCTTTATTTTCTATTTAGGATAATATTAAACAACAATCAGATATTATCCACCCTGGCTTCTCAGCCCTCCTCCAGTGATGAGGTTTCCCTACCCAATGTTTAACTGTTTCAAATGTCCAAGCAGAGAATCAAAACAGTCTCCTGCCTTAGCCTAAAAGTGGTTTGTCTGTGGTCAGTCATTACGGGCATGGTCTGCTCCCTGATCCTCTCCTTTCACAAAATCTACCTCCTTTTTTTATTCCTAAATTGACTGCTAGTCAAGACACTCAATTATAATTTTTCCTCAATTAAGCATTGAGACAAGAGCTTCCTACAAATACAGAGATGTTTACAAATTAGCATGTATACAAAACTTCTCATGGTATTTATAATATAACCCATAAAGGCTAGGGAACACCCCATGATCTCTTCCATTCCTTATTTATAACATAAAGAAATTATCTCTTGGGGATGAAAAGCCTAATTTTGCTATACTATGACATCCTAGTAATATTTCTAAATCCTTATGCTCCCAGATGAAGAATTCACTGTCTGGTGGAAAACAGCCAAGAAAGCACTTGATTCTGCAGGATTGTCCTAGAGTCCTGGAACAAAGGGAAGTCAGTCATGCTTCTCTTTGGACTTCTTGTGTTTTACTGGGCTGTATGAAATATGATTCTGACCCAGTCTGCTATTTGTTTTTCTTAGAAAATTATTTCAGTTAGTTTGCTCTCTTATAGGGCAAATAAACCCTGAGTATTCCATTCAAGAGTGGTTGTAGTGAACAAAAACAGAGCAAATTTTGGTTCTCTGTCTTTCTGCTTGTAACTTTAGATGAGAAATAGTTTGCATATACTGCTAAGTAAAGAAAGAACAATATACAGAATTGAATGAATGAATAGCATGATCACAACCTCTTAAATTCCATAAGAAAATGTAATAAAGAAAATATCCTCAAGTACATTGATTTGAGGGGTAGGCTTATGTGTTATTTTAACATTTTTTTAGGACACAATCCTTTAAAATTAAAAAATAAGTTAGATACACATTTAAGAAAAAAGCTCTACATCAATTCCAAGAATTGTGAAACATTTTGGATGCCATGACATCTGATATGTTTGGAAGTGGCTCTATGGAAAGTAAGCCACCTCTAATTGTGATTTGAAAGTAAGTAATGTGAAAATATCCCTTTGCCTCAGATTAGTTTCTCCACAAACTTTCATACAAATGCTTGAATCCCTGCAATTACAGTATTACTTTTCTGGACTATAGAAAATTTCTTAAAAAAAAAAAGTGCATACTTTAGAAGGGGGAAACTATCTAACATTTCTTAATAAAGGTTTATAGTTGAAATCTTAAAAACAAAACCATGACACCGGTATATAAGATGATTTAGTTAAGGTTCTTAATTGCAGGCAACCAAAACTACTTTAGGATCATTTAGGGAAAAAACATATTTTATTGAAATCTATTTGATAATTCATGCAATCACAAAGAAGATGTAAAACGAGGTCTGGGAAATGAGCAGGACAAAGGGAGCAAGGGTACAATGGAGAATACATTCTATTGTAAGTGACAGAAGCAGTGGCAGTAACATCAAATTCAATATTTAAGTGGGTGACAAAATTAGCCAAATGGCTATCTACTAGCTAAAAGGTAGGTTGGAGAAATGGGTATCTTTTTTTTTTTTCAGTTTCTATCGTGTAAAGTGGGCTCTCTCTCCTGCCAAAATTCATGACGTAAAAAATTCATCCACATGGGAGTTCAGATGATAAGCACCCAAATATTCACAGCAAATATGATGGGTCAGATAATAACATAGTGATTTAAGAGGGAGTTTTATGTGGGAGGGTACAATATATTATATGTCTTGTATTTGGAATCAAAGGAAATGGAGGTAATAGATATGGCATACAGGGGAAATTTAAGTCAAGCTTGAAGAATTTAGTATAAGGTTCATCTGTAAGATGTTTATGCAAGTAATGTTTGAAAAGATTATCCTTGTGGCAGTGAGAAAAAGTTAGACCTAGGAAATAGAGACAGGAAGTAGGATATCAAAGTCTGACAATTATCAATGTTCTGTCAGCATTTCACCAGGCTCTTCCTAATCATTCTTACTTTATTGCTTCCCTCACTTGTTATGTCATTCCAAAAAGGTCTACTTCCTGCCTCCTTATGATCAGCAGTAAACTAATAAACCTTCTAGAATTTATACCATTTCACATGGTTCTAAATTCTCAATATGTGTAGCTGCTGAATAAAGTACATATTATTGATATATATATATATATATATATAGAGAGAGAGAGAGAGAGAGAGAGAGAGACACCCATCTTTTTGAAAAAATTAAATTTCATTTTCCCTTGATCTACTTTAAATATTGGTTGCACCTCATTTTATACCAGAAGAATCTTCAACGAACTATTGATTTTAACTGCATTCTATAAGCATATCTCTAAGCAATGCCTTATATAAATTCATTTCACTATTAGAAAAGAGCTTTGTAGCAAATCCTTATGTATTTACTACTCCATTTATACATTTGATAAACTCTTATTTTTGATTGTTAATAAAGAGAGGAACATCTGTAATATCAAAGCTTGTTACTCTTAGCACACTTATATGGGACATTTAATCCTTCACATGTTTCTATGTGTCATATTAACTTCAATATGCCAGACCCAGTGTATTCTGGGAAGATTTGGGGATAAAGAGGTTAAAACTCTTGATCAAATACCACTTTCCCATATGCTACAATAACAGATCCTTTCATTTTACCAGCTCAATATTTTGCTCAATCAAAACTATAAATACCATCCTTTTATTGTTTTGCACAGGTAAAACTTATCAATTTCTCCTGTAGAAAACCTAGCTTGGCATGCCTTAATATGTCAGTGTGCCTTTTAGAAATAGTATTTTAGACACCAGATTAAAATACATGCATTAAAAACTTAATTTGTGGATAATACAAATTGCACTGTCCAGGAATACCAAAAATATTTAAAAACCAAAGACCAAAAACATAAAAATACAAAAAAAAGCAAAAAAATAGTACTATAATTTGTCAGAAAAGTCATGTTCTATGGACAATTTTTTATGGTATAATAAAATATGTGTTGACTAGAGTGTTTGCCCATAAATGTTAGTTTAGCTTATCTCAGTATGGAAATGTTTTAAAATAGAGCTTTTCTCAGCTACAGAGCTAAGGGGATGCAAGGTAGAGGCAGAGAGCAAGGGTATTGCTTTGTGTGGAATATACTTTTGAACTATAGACAATTTGGCATATAGACATGTTAGCCTCTGGTCTATTCTGTGTATTAGTGAACAATGGCTTTATCATCCAACAGCTGGGACACATTTTGGGCAGAGCAAAATTCTGTAAGCTTGTGGTGTAATTTATTTCATGTATACATTATTGGTGATATCAGTGTAGGCCAAATGTCCAACAAAGGTCAGAGAGTTGTTTCATTGTTAATCTGGTTTAATGTTGAAACAGTTAGAAGTAATACCCAGGGGAAAAAAAGGAGGATGAAATATCCTTCTTCCCATGAGGAATATCTGTTCTTTCATTCTTAGTGAATTAGAATTACCCATGCTTAGAGAAAGTGAAAACATCTCATCCAAAGCTAACAAATTCCAGTAGATGCCAAAAGGGGCTTTTTCCGACTGCTAGCATTACCTATTGATGAGATCAGTCATAGAAGAATTTACAAAATGAGAGAGATAAGCTGTGGCATTATCTGACCTAATCCCTTTTTCTTTAGGCTAAACCATTCAGGACGGATGATTGTCTATTGTCTTGCAGATCTCAAGAAGCCTATAATGCATTTCAGTATCTTATCAATATTTTCTGTTTCTCTAAAAATCATATTTCTCATTTCCACTTAAGGGAATCTCTTCTTGTTTAATAACACATGCACATTTATTCTTTAATATTTCTTCTTACAAGCTTCTTATGATATTAGGGATAGTAATCTAATTAGTCCTTAACCCTTCATTCTGTAAGCTAAACAACCTTAATTCCTTTAACATTCTAAAAATAATATATTGCCTATTATACCAATTATTTCTCTTATTCTCTGAAAAAAAACCACCAGTTTCTTCATATTCTTTAAAAATGTGCAACCAAAGTTTCACATAACATACAGAGAAACTACAATATCCAAAGCAAAGAATGGATCTGGAACATGCATTTACAAGGATAAAGAAGTGGTAGGTCTGGTCACCAGAGACATGAAATAACCTAGCAAGAATTTTAATAAAAATTTTATAAATTATAAATTAAAATTCAATAATAGCATATATACTGAAGAACACCTTTCTTGAGGTGAAATCAAGTTAACAAATTGTCATCTATGTCTTACTTGATGTAGAAATATTTTCTATAATGCAATTGCATCATTCAAGCACCAATTCTTACATAGTGGCCCCCAGTGTCAGGCCACCAAAGTTTTCTTCCTTCATGGTAATAAAGGTTGGAAAATGAGCATACCATATTTATTGTGTAGTTAATGGCTAAGACAGAGAAATATATAACAGCTCCGAGGTATAGTTAGCATTAAAGTAATGATAATGTTAAATCCACAAATAGCAAAGATGAATTAAGTCAACTGAATCAAGGTTTTATTTTGAAGCCAAACAGCCAAAAATAAAACTTTGATGATATTTACATCATCATCTGTAGAAGTCAAAACGTCTTGCAATGGTATCTTGAAACATTATAAAATAATTTTAAGAGTAGACATACTTTGTTCCTGTTTTCCGGAGAATATATCTACTGTTTTACCAATAAATAATCTGCGTTTTTTTCTGGTGTGTGTGTGTGCGCGCGTGTGTGTGTGTATGTGTGTGAAAAGGCATAGCACTGTAACAAGATTTTGATATCAGAATCATGAAGTCTTTGTGGAATAAATTGTATTGGTTTCCATTATATGTAATAATGTATATATGTATGTATTATAAAATAAACATAAGCGCAAAATACAAAAATATTCAAACAGTACATGCAGGCATTAAATTAAAAACATAGGGGAGAGGGGTAAGATGGCGGAAGAGTAAGACGCGGAGATCACCTTCCTCCCTACAGATACATCAGAAATACTTCTACACGTGAAACAGCTCCTACACAACACTCACTGAACACTGGCAGAAGACCTCAGACCTCCCAAAAAGCAAGAAACTCCCCACGTACCTGGGTAGGGCAAAAGAAAAAAGAATAAACAGAGACAAAAGAATAGGGACGGGACCTGCACCACTGGGAGGGAGCTGTGAAGGAGGAAACGTTTCCACACACTAGGAAGCCCCTTCGCGGGCAGAGACTACGGGCGGTGGAGGGGGGAAGCTTCGGAGCCGCGGAGGAGAGCACAGCAACAGGGATGCAGAGGGCAAAGCAGAGAGATTCCCGAAAAGAGGATCAGGGCCGACCGGCACTCACCAGCTCAAGAGGCTTCTCTGCTCACTCGCCGGGCGGGCAGGGGCTGGGAGCTGAGGCTCGGGCTTCGGTCAAATTGCAGAGAAGACTGGCGGCGTGAATACAGCCTGCAGGGGTTAGTGCACCACGGCTAGCCGGGAGGGAGTCCGGAGAAAAGTCTGGAGCTACCGAAGAGGCAAGAGACTTCTTCTTGCCTCTTTGTTTCCTGGTGCGCGAGGAGAGGGGATTAAGAGCGCTGCTTAAAGGAGCTGCAGAGACAGACGCGAGCTGCGGCTATCAGCGCAGACGCCAGAGACGGGCATGAGACGCTAAGGCTGCTGCTGCCGCCACCAAGAAGCCTGTGTGCGAGCACAGGGCACTCTCCACAACCGCCCTCCCGGCAGCCTGTGCAGCCCGCCACTGCCAGGGTCCCGGAATCCAGGGACAACTTCCCCGGGAGAACGCACGGCGCGCCTCAGGCTGGTGCAACGTCATGCCGGCCTCTGCCGCAGGCCCGCCCCACACTCCGGGCCCCTCCCTCCTCCTGGCCTGAGTGAGCCAGAGCCCCTGCATCAGCGGCTCCTTTAACCCCGTCCTCTCTGAGCGGGAAGAGACGCCCTCTGGCGAACTACACGCAGAGGCGGGGCCAAATCAAAAGCTGAACTCCGGCAGCTGTGCGAACAAAGAACCGAAAGGGAAATCTCTCCCAACAGCCTCAGGAGCAGCGGATTTAATCTCTACAGTCAACTTGATGTACCCTGCATCAGTGGAATACCTGAATAGACAATGAATCATCCCAAATTGAGGAGGTGGATTTTGAGAGCAAGATATATTATTTTGTCCCCTTTTCCTCTTTTTGTGAGTGTGTATGTGTATGCTTCTGTGTGAGATTTTGTCTGTATAGCTTGGCTTCCACCATTTGTCCTACAGTTCTGTCCATCCGTTTTTTGGTTTTTTTTTTTTTTTTTGGTTTTATTTGTTTTCTTTTTACTTAAAAAACTTTTTTTCTTAATAATTACTTTTTATTTTAAAAACTCTATTTTATATCTTACTTTATTTTATTTTATCCTCTTTCTTTCTTTCTTTCTTACTTTCTACTTTTTCTCCCTTTTATTCTGAGCATGTGGATGAAAGGCTCTTGGTGCTGCAGCCAGGAGTCAGTGCTGTGCCTCTGAGGTGGGAGAGCCAACTTCAGGACACTGGTCCACAAGAGACCTCCCAGCTCCACATAATATCAAACGGCGAAAATCTCCCAGAGATCTCCATCTCAACACCAGCACCCAGCTTCATTCAACGACCAGCAAGCTACAGTGCAGGACACCCTATGCCAAACAACTAGGAAGACAGGAACACAACCCAACCCATTAACAGAGAGGCTGCCTAAAATCATAATAAGGCCACAGACACCCCAATACACACCACCACACGTGGACCTGCCCACCAGAAAGACAAGATCCAGCCCCATCCACCAGAATACAGGCACTAGTCCCCTCCACCAGGAAGCCTACACAAGCCACTGGACCAACCTTAGCCACTGGGAACAGACACCAAAAACAACGGGAACTACGAACCTGCAGCCTGCGAAAAGGAGACCCCAAACACAGTAAGATAAGCATAATGAGAAGACAGAAAAACACACAGCAGATGAAGGAGCAAGATAAAAACCCACCAGACCTAACAAATGAAGAGGAAATAAGCAGTCTACCTGAAAAAAATTTAGAATAATGATAGTAAAGATGGTCCAAAATCTTGGAAATAGAATAGAGAAAATGCAAGAAACATTTAACAAGGACCTAAAAGAACTAAAGAGGAACCAAGCAACCATGAACAACACAATAAATGAAATTAAAAATACTTTAGAAGGGATCAATAGCAGAATAACTGAGGCAGAAGAACGGATAAGTGACCTGGAAGATAAAATAGTGGAAATAAACACTGCAGAGCAGAAGAAAGAAAAAAGAATGAAAAGAACTGAGGACAGTCTCAGAGACCTCTGGGACAACATTAAATGCACCAACATTCGATTTATAGGGGTCCCAGAAAGAGAAGAGAAAAAGAAAGGGACTAAGAAAATATTTGAAGAGATTCCACTTGAAAACTTCCCTAATATGGGAAAGGAAATAGTTAATCAAGTCCAGGAAGGACAAAGAGTCCCATACAGGAAAAATCCAATGAGAAACACGCCACGACACATATTAATCAAACTACCAAAAATTAAATGCAAAGAAAACATATTAAAAGCAGCAAGGGAAAAACAACAAATAACACACAAGGGAATCCCCATAAGGTTAACAGCTGATCTTTCAGCAGAAACTCTGCAAGCCAGAAGGGACTAGCAGAACATATTTAAAGTGATGAAGGAGAAAAACCTACAACCAAGATTACTCTACCCAGCAAGGATCTCATGCAGATTTGATGGAGAAATTAAAACCTTTACAGACAAGCAAAAGCTGACAGAGTTCAGCACCACCAAACCAGCTTTACAACAAATGCCAAAGGAACTTCTCTAGGCAAGAAACACAAGAGAAGGAAAAGGCCTACAATAACGAACCCAAAACAATTTAGAAAATGGGAATAGGAACATACATATCGATAATTACCTTAAATGTAAATGGATTAAATGCTCCCACGAAAAGACACAGACTGGTGAATGGATACAAAAAAAAGACACTTATATATGCTGTCTACAAGAGAACCACTTCAGACCTAGGGACACATACACACTGAAAGTAAGAGGATGGAAAAAGATATTCCATGCAAATGGAAATCAAAAGAAAGCGGGAGTAGCAATTCTCATATCAGACAAAATAGACTTTAAAATAAAGACTATTACAAGAGGCAAAGAAGGACACTACATAACGATCAAGGGATCGATCCAAGAAGAAGATATAACAATTGTAAATATTTATGCACCCAACATAGGAGCACCTCAATACATAAGGCAAATACTAACAGCCATAAAAGGGGAAATCGACAGTAACACATTCATAGTAGGGGACTTTAACACCCCACTTTCACCAGTGGACATCCAAATGATGTCCAAAATGAATTTTATATCATCCAAAATGAAAATAATAAGGAAACACAAGCTTTAAATGATACATTAAACAAGATGGACTTAATTGATATTTATAGGACGTTCCATCCAAAAACAACAGAATACACATTTTTCTCAAGTGCTCATGGACCATTCTCCAAGATAGATCATATCTTGGGTCACAAATCAAGCATTGGTAAATTTAAGAAAGTTGAAATTGTGTCAAGTATCTTTTCCCACCACAACGCTATGAGACTAGATGTCAATTACAGGAAAAGATCTGTAAAAAATACAAACACATGGAGGCTAAACAATACACTACTTAATAACAAAGCGATCACTGAAGAAATCAAAGAGGAAATCAAAAAATACCTAGAAACAAATGACAATGGAGAAACGACGACCCAAAACCTATGGGATGCAGCAAAAGCAGTTCTAAGAGGGAAGTTTATACCAATACAATCCTACCTTAAGAAACAGGAAACATCTTGAATTAACAACCTAACCTTGCACCTAAAGCAATTAGAGAAAGAAGGACAAAAAACCCCAAAATTAGCAGAAGGAAAGAAATCATAAAGATAAGTTCGGAAATAAATGAAAAAGAAATGAAGGAAACGATAGTAAAGATCAATAAAACTAAAAGCTGGTTCTTTGAGAAGATAAACAAAATTGATAAACGATTAGCCAGACTCATCAAGAAAAAAAGGGAGAAGACTCAAATCAATACAATTAGAAATGAAAAAGGAGAAGTAACAATTGACACTGCAGAAATACCAAAGATCACGAGAGATTACTACAAGCAACTCTATGTCAATAAAATGGACAACCTGGAAGAAATGGACAAATTCTTAGAAATGCACAACCTGCCAAGACTGAATCAGGAAGAAATAGAAAATATGAACAGACCAATCACAAGCACTGAAATTCAAACTGTGATTAAAAATCTTCCAACAGGGGCTTCCCTGGTGGCGGAGTGGTCAAGAGTCCGCCTGCTGATGCAGGGGACACGGGTTCGTGCCCCGGGCCGGGAAGATCCCATATGCCACGGAGCGGCTGGGCCCGTGAGCCATGGCTGCTGAGCCTGCGCATCCGGAGCCTGTGCTCCACAACGGGAGAGGCCACAACAGTGAGAGGCATGCGTACCACAAAAAATTAAATTAAATTAAATTTAAAAATCTTCCAATAAACAAAAGCCCATGACCAGTTGGCTTCACAGGCAAATTCTATCAAATATTTAGAGAAGAGCTAACACCTATCCTCCTCAAACTCTTCCAAAATATAGCAGAGGGAGGAACACTCCCAAACTCATTCTACAAGGCCACCATCACCCTGATACCAAAACCAGACTAAGATGTCACAAAGAGAGAAAACTACAGACCAATATCACTGATGAACATAGATGCAAAAATCCTCAACAAAATACTAGCAAACAGAATCCAACAGCACACTAAAAGGATCATACACCATGATCAAGTGGGGTTTATTCCAGGAATGGACGGATACTTCAATATATGCAAATCAATCAACGTGATACACCATATTAACAAATTGAAGGAGAAAAACCATATGATCATCTCAATAGATGCAGAGAAAGCTTTCAACAAAATTCAACACCCATTTATGATAAAAACCCTGCAGAAAGTACACATACAGAGAACTTTCCTCAACATAATAAAGTCCACATATGACAAACCCACAGCCCACATCGTCCTCAATGGTGAAAAACTGAAAGCATTTCCACTAAGATCAGGAACAAGACAAGGTTGCCCACTCACACCACTCCTATTCAACATAGTTTTGGAAGTTTTAGCCAATGCAATGAGAAAAGAAAACTAAATAAAAGGGATCCAAATCAGAAAAGAAGAAGTAAAGCTGTCACTGTTTGCACATGACATGATATACATAGAGAATCCTAAAGATGCTACTAGAAAACTACTAGAGCTAATCAATGAATTTGTTAAAGTAACAGGATACAAAATTAATGCAGAGAAATCTCTTGCATTCTTATACACTAATGACGAAATATCTGAAAGTGAAATTAAGTAAACATTCCTATTTACCATTGCAACAAAAAGAATAAAATATCTAGGAATAAACCTACCTAACGAGACAAAAGACCTGTATGCAGAAAATTATAAGACACTGATGAAAGAAATTAAAGATGATACAAATAGGTGGAGAGATATACCATGTTCTTGGATTGAAAGAATCAACATGGTGAAAATGACTCTACTACGCAAAACAATCTACAGATTCAATGCAATCCCTATCAAACTACCACTGGCATTTTTCACAGACTAGAACAACATATTTCACAATTTGTATGGAAACACAAAAGGCCCCAAATAGCCAAAGCAATCTTGAGAACGAGAAATGGAGCCAGAGGAATCAGGCTCCCTGACTTCAGACTATACTACAAAGCTACAGTAATGAAGACAATATGGTACCGGCACAGAAACAGAAATATAGATCAATGGAATAGGATAGAAAGCCCAGAGATAAACCCACGCCCATATGGTCATCTTATCTTTGATAAAGGAGGCAGGAATGTACATTGCAGAAAGGACAGCGTCTTCAATACGTGGTGCTGGGAAAACTGGACAGATACATGTAAAAGTATGAGATTAGATCACTCCCTAATACCATACACAAAAATAAGCTCAAAATGACCTAAATGTAAGGGCAGAAACTATCAAACTCTTAGAGGAAAACATATGCAGAACACTCTATGACGTAAATCACAGCAAGATCCTTTTTGAACCACCTCCTAGAGAAATGGAAATAAAAACAAAAATAAACAAATGGGACCTAATGAAACTTAAAAGCTTTTTCACAGCAAAGGAAACCATAAACAAGACCAAAAGACAACTCTCAGAATGGGAGAAAATATTTGCAAATGAAGCAACTGACAAAGGATTAAACTGCAAAATTTACAAGCAGCTCATGCAGCTCAGTAACAGAAAAACAAACAACCCAATCCAAAAATGGGCAGAACACCTAAATAGACATTTCTTCAAAGAAGATAAACAGACTGCCAACAAACACATGAAAGAATGCTCAACATCATTAATCATTAGAGAAATGCAAATCAAAACTACAATGAGATATCATCTCACACCAGTCAGAATGGCCATCATCAAAAAATCTAGAAACAATAAATGCTGAAGAGGGTGTGGAGAAAAGGGAACACTCTTGCACTGCTGGTGGGAATGTGAATTGGTTCAGCCACTATGGAGAACAGTATGGAGGTTCCTTAAAAAGCTACAAATAGAACTACCATATGGCCCAGCAATCCCACTACTGGGCATATACCCTGAGAAAACCAAAATTCAAAAAGAGTCAGGTACCAAAATGTTCATTGCAGCTCTATTTACAATAGCCAGGAGATGGAAACAACCTAAGTGTCCATCATCGGATGAATGGATAAAGAAGATGTGGCACATATATACAATGGAATATTACTCAGCCATAAAAAGAAACGAAATTGAGCTATTTGTAATGAGGTGGATGGACCTTCAGTCTGTCAAACAGAGTGAAGTAAGTCAGAAAGAGAAAGACAAAAACCGTATGCTAACACATATATATGGAATTTAAGAAAAAAAATGTCATGAAGAACCTAGGGGTAAGACAGGAATAAAGAGAGACCTACTACAGAATGGACTTGAGGATATGCAGAGTGGGAAGGGTAAGCTCTGACAAAGCGAGAGAGTGGCATGGACATATACTACCAAACGTAAAATAGATAGCTAGTCGGAAGCAGCCACATAGCACAGGGAGATCAGCTCCGTGCTTTGTGACCGCCTGGAGGGGTGGGATAGGGATAGTGGGAGGGAGGGAGACGCAAGAGGAAAGAGATATGGGAACATATGTATATGTATAACTGATTCACTTTGTTATAAAGCAGAAACTAACATACTATTGTAAAGCAATTATACCCCAATAAAGATGTTAAAAAAAATCTAGAAACAATAAATCCTGGAGAGGGTGTGGAGAAAAGGGAACACTCTTGCACTGCTGCTGGGAATGTGAATTGGTACAGCCACTATGGAGAACAGTATGGAGTTTCCTTAAAATACTACAAATAGAACCACCATATGACCCAGCAATCCCACTACTGGGCATATACCCTGAGAAAACCATAATTCAAAAAGACTCATGTACCAAAATGTTCATTGCAGCTCTATTTACAATAGCCAGGAGATGGAAGCAACCTAAGTGTCCATCATTGGATGAATGGATAAAGAAGTTGTGGCACATATATACAATGGAATATTACTCAGCCATAAAAAGAAATGAAATTTAGTTATTTGTAGTGAGGTGGATGGACCTAGAGTCTGTCATACAGAGTGAAGTAAGTCAGAAAGAGAAAGACAAAAACCGTATGCTAACACATATATATGGAATCTAAGAAAAAAAAATGTCATGAAGAACCTAGAGGTAAGGCGGGAATAAAGACACAGACCTACTAGGAATGGACTTGAGGATTGGGGAGGGGGAAGGGTAAGCTGTGACAAAGTGAGAGAGTGGCATGGATATATATATAAACTACCAAATGTAAAATAGATAGCTAGTGGGAAGCAGCCACATAGCACAGGGAGATCAGCTCGGTGCTTTGTGACCACCTAGAGGGGTGGGATAGGGAGGGTGGGAGGGAGGGAGACGCAAAAGGCAAGAGATATCGTAACATATGTATATGTATAACTGATTCACTCTGTTATAAAGCAGAAACTAACACACTATTGTAAAGCAATTATCTCCAATAAAGATGTTTAAAAAAATTAGAAACATAAATAAAAGTCCATATTTATGCTCACCATAGAACAGTGAACTAGATATCCTGAAGAAAAAAAAGGAAAATTCCAGTGTAAAACACATAGCTGTTGCTTAAAGTATAAAACATGTACTTTAAGTATATTGGTGATGTTTTAAGAAAGAGAAATGCCCAAGGCTGCAAAAATGACATAGGGAGTTAAAACAAGTGTGCTAAGTGAAATATGGGCTGGAATATGAAGCTGGAGTTTCATGGATAAGTGGCCTATCCCATAAAAAATGAGAAATTAGATCTTAGGCTTGTGCAAGGTGAGGCAATGCCGAACTGGAAATCTCAGCAAAAGTCCAGATCTTTGAATAGGACACATCCTCAGTGAAATGGTTTTGTGTAACTTTTGTTTTATTTGCTTGAACAAGAAGATAAGATAATTATTGAACAAGACGTTAAGATAAGAGTGTAATAATTATTTCAAAGTGGAGGAAGTAAAATACTAACTCAACCTAAAATACGTGAGACATGAAGGAATCTACCAGTTGACAAAAATTCCAGAGAAGTGGCCTCTTATGGAGATGGTCAAGTTTATATCAAAGCAAGCGGGGAAAAGGAATGCCCAGAGAAAATGTTGAAGATATGTGTTGATTGGTAGAGGCAGAGTGAGAGATATGTGTACTTCATCTTAACAGTCTCTTTCATAGGGAAATGTCTATGATTTTAAAAGTAGCTGAATAATAATAAGTATAAATATATAAATTTAACAGTAAAATACTATTGTGGAAACAATTTTTTGCCTTTATATACATAATTTACAAATATTCCAATGAGAGGTAAATGGCATAGTATTAAAGAGTAACAGTTAATCCCAAATAAATTATATTTCACTTTAGGATGTTGTTCAAATATCATATGTAGACATTCCATCCAGAGTTTTCCTCCTTAGTGTTAGTAATTCAAGAGAACAAGGAGAGATATGGAGGCAAAATACAAGGAAAGTAAGGCCATGTATGGATTATCCACACAGAAATAATTTAAAGTCAACTGTCTGCCTTAATTTCAGTCACCACGTATTGATTAACCTATTTATTTACTTATTTATTTCCTAAGAGGCGAAAACTCATTTGGAAAATCTATTTATTATTCTCTGTAGAACTCTGATTTTTCATATAAAAGATACAGCTATGTTAAAAAATATGAGTAATTCTAACTTGTCTTTTTCTATGCTGTTGACATGAGGTATTTCTTCTCTTTTATTATTTCTTGTTATAGTTACTCTATGATTTTGCCCAGCTAGCAATCTTAGTAATTCTTTTATCCAGTGATGGAATTCTTCTAGAGACAATGAGGAAGACTGGAGTTTTTTGTTCAAAAGAAAAAATACTGTGAGGATTTCTTTGATATATTTTGTAAGAACAGTAGCTAAAATGTCACTCAACTGCTACTATATACAATCAAGAAACTTTCAGAGGTTGTAAATAAAATGCAGTTTTAAAGATTGATTTTTACATATATACATAATGAGGGTCTGAATAGGGAGCAAGGTCACTGTTGAAGTAGACTAAAGGGATGTTTATTCTCCAAACCATTTTCTACTAAAGACAGTCCTTGAAAATCTTTGGCTATATTATTTAGCAGAATATTACCTCAGTACACATGTAATAATAAAAATAAAAGCAATAATTGGGATCTATAGTAATTAATATAAAAATCTTATTGGGAATTCCCTGGCGGTCCAGTGGTTAGGACTCTGCGCTTCCACCGCAGAGGACCCCAGTTCAATCCCTGGTCGGGGAACTAAGATCCTGCAAGTTATGTGGTGTGGCCGAAAAAAAAAAAAAATCTTATCAAATGTAAATACGGGATGAAAACCAGCATAAAGTAATGTCAGCAAAAATGATAGAGTAGGGACCTTCTAAAATTCTCTCCTCCCTAAAGGCAATAGAAAAACAGGCAAAAATTATCAGAAACAAATTTTTTAGAAATCTGGAAATTGACCAAAGGCTTGCAGCAATTCAGGGAGAAGTTACTCAAGAAAAACAGGGGAATCTCAGTAACAGCAACAAGTTTTGTGGCGTTTTAATTTGCCCTATTCCAATCTCCACCTCCAGATTCTCCATAGCTTTGAGAACCAACCAGCCCACATTCACCATGAAATCACTATGAAAACTCAGGCCTTGTGATTGCCAGAAGGAGAAGAATGGAGCTGGAGCTCCTTCAGGGCCTCATTCCCAAAGAATTCACATTATTTGACCTGTCTCGTATTTCCCTGGAAGACCATACTTGTGAGGCTGTCTTATTTGATCTGACTTGGAGGTCACCAGGAGTAAAAAGACTTTTCCAAATGGGTGTTTGTCAAAAATAGTTACAGGCAATTGATTAAATTCATGGCTGTCTGAAGCAGTAGGTAACAGCTGGGACACACAACAGGCTAATCACACTGAGACTCTGTACAAGCAGGAAGTGAGGGCTAAAGTGCAGTTGTCAGCTTCATGGCAGAGTATTAAAAGTATCCACCAACATGTACACAGAGTCCCTAGGCAAAAAAATGGAAGACTTATACTATTATGAAATCGCTGTATAAATAAATAGCTGACCACTAAGCTAACGTCGAAGGTATTTCCCTGGCTACATATGACAAATAATACCTCAGTTTAAGGTGCAGATCTACCAAATCCATGATTCCCCCTTGCATTATTTATTTCTGTTAATAAAATGATCAATCAAATGCTTGTGGCGAAATCTAGGACTCATCTTTATCTTCTCTTACTTATTCCCCCTGAAATCCAATATATCTATAAGTTCTATCTTCTAAATGTACAAGATATACTCCCTTGCTACAGGCTTTTTTCATTCTCCTATCATTTCTGACCTGGTCCATTAACAATAAATGCCCTCCTTAATTTTTATCCTATCTTCAGCCTTTCTTCTTTTATTCCATTCCTCACTTTCCTACTAGTGGTTAAACATAAATAATTGACTAATACAGATATATAATGTTATATTTTAGTTTCCTAGGGCTGCTGTAAAAAATTACTACAAACTAAGTGGTTTTAAACAACAGAAATCTATTTTCTTACATTTCTAGAGCCCCGAAGACCAAAATCAATGTGTTGGCAGGGCCATGCTTCCTCTGAAGGTTTTAGGGAAGAATAATCCCTTAATTTGTCCAGGCTGTGGTGCCTCCTTGGTTAGTGAAAGCATAACTCCAATTTCTGCCTCCATCTTCATGTGGCCTTCACTCATGTGTGTCTGTGTATCAAATTTCCCTCTCCTTTCTCTGATAAAGGAACCTGTCCTTGAAGTTAGGGCCCACCCTACCTCTAGTATGATCTCATCTTGAGATCCTTAAGTACATCTGCAAATACCCTATTTCCAAATGAGGTCGCATTCACTGGAGCTGGAGGGTTAGGACTTAGACATAACTTTTCGGAGGTCACTCTTCAACCCACCATAATATTTATATAAATATATATTTTTATAACAAATTTTATATAGTTATTCTTTTGTTTAACAAATCCTTGCTTCAATAAATCCTTGATGCCTATGTTATAAAGTTCATTCATCCATTTATTTATTCATCAGGCACTGTGCTAGGAACTAGAGATATGAAGGTGAGTCTGACAGGTACACTCCCTGCCATGATGGATGTCAGATTCTAAAGACAGTGAAACTAATAAGTAATTAAAACGTGGTGTGTTATGAGATGTTCATGATACTATGGAAATATATAGTAGAAACATTTTCACTAGTTAAAATGTTATGTTGAAGGTCAGAGACTGATCCTTCACTATTGGACTACAATTCACTTTTCTTTCATTATTTCTCACTCACCAAAATGAACTCCACACTCTAATCACACTAACCTCTTTGCAGTTCTGTGAACACACCATTTCCTTCATACTTCCTGAATTTATACATTCTCTTCTTTATTCTTTTTGTTTTGTTTTGGTTTTTGCGGTACATGGGCCTCTCACCGCCGTGGCCTCTCCTGTTGTGGAGCACAGGCTCCGGACGCGCAGGCTCAGCAGCCATGGCTCACGGGCCTAGCTGCTTCGTGGCATGCGGGATCTTCCCGGACCGGGGCATGAACCTGTGTCCCCTGCATCGGCAGGCGGATTCTCAACGGCTAGCGTCACCAGGGAAGCCCTCTTCTTTATTCTGAAAAACATTTCCCCTCCTGCACTTGTACATCAAGCAATCTCAATCACCAAAATTAAACTCAAATGCTACTATTTCTGTGAAGCTTAGTCTCTCCATCATCTGCCCCCAGTTATTCTTTTCTTCCTGAAGAGCTTTCTACAATTAGTTTTTGGAAGTTACCTCAATATGCTATAACTATTCGTTTATACACCCATTTCTAAAAATACAGTATGAGTTTCTTAAAGACTAACAGAGTATGATTCACATATACTGATTCAAGATCCAAAAAAGTGATATAGAAGTTCAGTAAATACATGATAAATCAATGATGAATATCATTGATATCAGCTAAATATCAGCTAAAACAATATATGCACACTTATCCTACATTTTATCCTATTCTATTTTACATCCCTTTGTTATATCCTCAATCATAAAGTAGATACAAATAGAAGTAACTTTTTGCCTATCAAATTAACAATAGTGAAAAAGTGTAATATAGTATTTTACAAGAAAAATGGAGCTGGAGGAATCATGCTCCTTGACTTCGGACTATACTATACAAAGGTACAGTAATAAAAACAGTATGCTACTGGCACAAAAACAGACATATAGATCAATGAAACAGGGTAGAAAGCCCAGAAATAAACCCACACATCTGTGGTCAATCAGTCTACGATAAAGGAAGCAAGAATATACAATAGAGAAAAGGCAGTCTCTTCAATAACTGGTGCTGGGAAAACTGGACAGCTACATGTAGAAGAATAAATTCGAACACTCCCTAACATCATACACAAAAATAAACTCAAAATGGATCAAAGACCTAAATGTAAGGCCAGATACTATAAAACTCGTAGAGGAAAACATAGGCAGAACATTCTTTGACATAAATCACAGCAATGTTTTTTTTGGATCTGTCTCCTAGAGTAATGGAACAAAATCAAACATAAACAAATGGGATCTAATTAAACTTAAAAGCTTTTACATAGCAAAGGAAACCATAAACAAAACGAAAAGACAACCTATGGACTGAGAGAAAATATTTGCAAATGATGCTACCGACAAGGGATTAATTTCCCTTGTTTTATTTTATTTTATATAAAATATAAAAACTGCTCATACAGTTTAATATAAAAAGAAATACAAACAACCCAACCAAAAAAATGGGCAGAAGATCTAAACAGACATTTCTCCAAAGAAGACATATGGATGGCCAACAGGCACATGAAAAGATGCCCAGTATTGCTAATTATTAGAGAAATGCAAATCAAAACTACAATGAGGTACCACCTCACACCAGTCAGAATGACCATCATTAAAAAGTCTACAAATAATAAATGCTGGAGAGGGTGTGGAGAAAAAGGAACCCTCCTATACTGTTGGTGGGAATGTAAATTGTTGCAGCCACTATGGAGAACAGTTTGGAGGTTCCTTAAAAAACTAAAAATAGAGTTACCATATGAAACTGCAATCCCACTCCTGGCCATATATCTGGAGGAAACCATAATTTGAAAAGATACATGCACCCTAATGTTCATAGCAACACTATTTACAATAGCCAAGACATGGAAGCAACCTAAATGTCTATCAACAGATGGAGAAAGATGATATGGTATATATACACAATGGAATATTACTCAGCCACAAAAAAGAATAAAATAATGTCGTTTGCGGCAACATGGACGGACCTAGAGATTATCATATTACGTGAAGTTGACCAGACAGAGAAAGGTAAATATCATATAATATCACTTATATGTGGAATCTAAAAAATGATATAAATGAACTTATTTAAAAGACAGAAATAAACCCACAGACATAGGAAACAAACTTCTGGTTACTGGGACTTCCCTGGTGGTCCAGTAAGACTCCATTCGCCCAAAGCAGGGAGCTGGGGTATAACCCCTGGCCAGGGAACTAGATCCCATATGCATGCCACAACTAAGAGTCTGCATGCTGCAATTAAGAAGTCTGCATGCTGCAACTAAGACCCGGCACAGCCAAGATAAATAAATAAATAAATAAATAAATAAACAAATTAAAAAAAATAACTTATGGTTACCAAAGGGGATAGCGGCGGGGGGGGGGGTGCAGAGGGAGAGATAAATTAGGAGTTTGCGATTAACATATACACACTACAATATATAAAACATATAAACAACAAGGACCTACTGTATAGCACAGGGAACTATATTCAATATCTTATAATAACCTATAATGGAAAAGAATCTGAAAGAAAAAAATATATATTCAGTTATGCATAAATATATATCTCAATCAATTGCTGTACAGCTGAAACTAACACAACATTGTAAATTAACTATACTTCAATTTAAAAATAAAGAATTTAAAAAGAATTTTTAAAATTTAAAAAATAAATTAAAAAGTTAAGAATGGTTAAAAGGAGACAATCCCTTCTCCTGAGGAGGTGATTTGTTACTTGTGAGTTAAGTGTACCTTTATGATTTATGATAACAGCCATCTGAAATACCTTTGCTAGTAACTTAAATTATACTGTATTTTTAACAAAGCCTGAAATTTAACTTGCTAAAAATAGAAATAACTTTTTGCCTATCAAACTAACAATAATGGAAAAGTGTAATATACAGTATTTTGCTCAAAGTGATGAGCATTCATGCTATGTTGGTGAAAATGTAAATTAGCAAACTCTTCAAGAATTTTAGAACATTCCCTGCCTTCGTCTAGCATCTCAAGTTTTAGAAATTAAACTTTAGTAAATTATCAATATGTGGGCAAAGATTGGTAAGCAAAACTGTTCATTACGGTGATATGTGAAAAAGCACAAATGTCCAACAATAGTGAAATGGTTAAGTAAATTATGATATATTCCTACTGTGGAATATTAAACAATATTTAAATATCATGTTTTTGAAGAATATTAATTAAATTTGTTAAACAGTGCAGTGAGAGAAGAGTTGTTTATGAGTCACTATCTAACTCTAATATTCAGATTTTTCTAAGAGCAATTCATGTGATAGAGTAGTCCTTTTCATGGGACCATGTTCATTTCCCAAATCCTCTTGGATTTCTTCTCCAAACAAAGATGATTTTGCATTTCCTTTTGCTTTTTTCTTATTTTTGTAAAGGCAGCATACTCCAAATTTCAGTTTAATGATTTCCATTTAATGGAGAGAAAAAAATTGTTGGCATTTTAAATTTACTTCACAGCTCTCTCATCACCTACACCTGAAGTTTAGGAAGCTGTGAGGACTGTAAGCTTAAAGAGTCATTTATTCAACAGCTCCACAGATATTCTTTTCCATCAGCCCAGTCTTACTAGGAGGAGAATGAACTTTTCCCTGCTTTATCTAAAACTTAACTTTGACTTACTACTATGGCTTTTCTATTAGCATTTGTCAGCCGCTTCCAAAGCTTAGCACTCCAGTCTCTTGACTATCTTCTTTACACTGATGCATAGATGGGATTCACCAGTTTCACTACAAAAAGAACACTGTGGTCAGCTTATTCAGAACCATCCTTCCTGCAGGTATGTCTCTTTGGGAGATTTTCAAGTTAAACCTTCGGGCCACTGAGTTTTTCCAATGTTAGTAAAACATTTATTAATAGCAATGAAGGCTCATCTCATAAAACATTTTTAATAAGTGAGGAGTGAAACAGAACTTTAAGTGAATCCAAAAGATTATAACCAGTTCACTTAAAAAATGTCTAATACTTGACTTGTGCTATTTCTAGCATAACTGATTCAGATAAAACTGTTACTACCTCTGTTTTAAGTATAGAAGATTTTGAAAAGAAAAACTTGAAATATTTAATTAAAAAATCTGTTCTTTCACATTTAATACCTCCTAATGCTTTTAATTAAGCTGAATATCCGTAATTACTTATGTAATTTTTTCCATGTGTAAATAGCTAATTAAAGTATTAAACTATCCTCAAATGTTTCAAAGAAATAAATATATTTATTCCCAGGCTGATTAAAAAATTACATGGAAAAGGTAGTAAGGCTTCAGGTAAAGTTTTTTGTTGTTTCGTTTTAAAATTCTGAATACTTTTAAATACATTTTCCCCAACGTAATTGTTCTCAGAGTACAATCTGTCAGAGAGATGAGTGGGAAAAGAGGCTTCTTTAGACCAGAAAATTTATTATTTTTATTTTTTTAATTTTTACATCTTTATTGGAGTATAATTGCTTTACAATGGTGTGTTAGTTTCTGCTTTATAACAAAGTGAATCAGTTATACATATACATATGTTCTCATATCTCTTCCCTCTTGCGTATCCTTTCCTCCCATCCTCCCTAACCCACCCCTCTAGGTGGTCACAAAGCACCGAGCTGATCTCCCTGTGCTATGTGGATGCTTCCCACTACCTATCTATTTTACGTTTGGTACTGTATATATGTCCATGCCAATCTCTCACTTTGTCACAGCTTACCCTTCCCCCTCCCCATATCGTCAAGTCCATTCCAAGTAGGTCTGTGTCTTTATTCCTGTCTTACCTCTAGGTTCTTCATGACATTTTTTTTTCTTAGATTCCGTATATATGTGTTAGCATACAGTATTTGTCTTTCTCTTTCTGACTTATTTCACTCTGTATGACAGACTCTAGGTCCATCCACCTCACTACAAATAACTCAATTTCGTTTCTTTTTATGGCTGAGTAATATTCCATTGTATATATGTGCCACAACTTCTTTATCCAGTCATCCGATGATGGACACTTAGGTTGTTTCCATCTCCTGGCTATTGTAAATAGAGCTGCAATAATCATTTTGGTACATGATTCTTTTTGAATTATGGTTTTCCCAGGGTATATGCCCAGTAGTGGGATTACTGGGTCATATGGTGGTTCTATTTGTAGTATTTTAAGGAAACTCCATACTGTTCTCCATAGTGGCTGTACCAATTCACATTCCCAGCAGCAGTGCAAGAGTGTTCCCTTTTCTCCACAACCTTTCCAGCATTTATTCCTTCTAGATTTTTTGATGATGGCCATTCTGACTGGTGTGAGATGATATCTCATTGTAGTTTTGATTTGCATTTCTCTAATGATTAATGATGTTGAGCATTCTTTCATGTATTCGTTGGCAGTCTGTTCATCCTCTTTGAAGAAATGTCTATTCAGGTCTTCTGCCCATTTTTGGATTGGGTTGTTTGGTTTTTTGTTATTGAGCTGCATGAGCTGCTTGTAGATTTTGGAGTTTAATCCTTTGTCAGTTGCTTCATTTGCAAATATTTTCTCCCATTCTGAGGGTTGTCTTTTGGTCTTGTTTATGGTTTCCTTTGCTGTGCAAAACCTTTGAAGTTTCATTAGGTCCCATTTTTTTATTTATGTTTTTATTTCCATTTCTCTAGGTGGTGGGTCAAGAAGGATTTTTCTGTGATTTATGTCATAGAGTGTTCTGCCTATGTTTTCCTCTAAGAGTTTGACAGTTTCTGGCCTTACATTTAGGTCTTTAATCCATTTTGAGCTTATTTTTGTGTATGGTGTTAGGGAGTGTTCTAATCTCATACTTGTACATGTACCTGTCTAGTTTTCCCAGCACCACTTATTGAAGAGGCTGTCCTTTCTCCACTGTACATTCCTGCCACCTTTATCAAAGATAAGGTGACCATATATGCATGGGTTTATCTCTGGGCTTTCTATCCTGTTCCATTGATCTATATTTCTGTTTCCGTGACAGTACCATATTGTCTTGATTACTGTAGCTTTGTACTATAGTCTGAAGTCAGGGAGCCTGATTCCTCCAGCTCCATTTCTCGTTCTCAAGATTGCTTTGGCTATTCGGGGTCTTTTGTGTTTCCACACAAATTGTGAAATTTTTTGTTCTAGTCTGTGAAAAATGCCAGTGGTAATTTGATAGGGATTTCATTGAATAGGTAGATTGCTTTGGATAGTAGAGTCATTTTCACAATGTTGATTCTTCCAATCCAAGAACATGGTATATCTCTCCACCTATTTGTATCATCTTTAATTTTTTTCATGAGTGTCTTATAATTTTCTGCATACAGGTCTTTGGTCTCCTTTGGTAGGTTTATTCCTAGATATTTTATTCTTTTTGTTGCAGTGGTAAATGGGAGTGTTTTCTTAATTTCACTTTCAGATTTTTCATCATTAAGTGTATAGGAATGCCAGAGATTTCTGTGCGTTAATTTTGTATCCTGCTACTTTACCAAATTCATTGATTACCTCTAGTAGTTTTCTGGTAGCATCTTTAGGATACTCTATGTATAGTATCATGTCAGGTGCAAACAGTGACAGCTTTACTTTTTCTTTTCTGATTTGCATTCCTTTTATTTCTTTTTCTTCTCTGACTGCTGTGGCTACAACTTCCAAAACTATGTTGAATAAGAGTGGTGAGAGTGGGCAACCTTGTATTGTTCCTGATCTTAGTGGAAATGGTTTCAATTTATCACCATTGAGGATGATGTGGGCTATCGGTTTGTCATATATGGTCTTTATTATGTTGAGGAAAGTTCCTTCTATGCCTATTTTCTGCAGGGTTTTTATCATAAATGGGTTTTGAATTTTGTCGAAAGTTTTCTCTGCATCTATTGAGATGATCATATGGCTTTTATACTTCAACTTGTGAATATGGTGTATCACGTTGATTGATTTGCATATATTAAAGAATCCTTGCATTCCTGGGATAAACCCCACTTGATCATGGTGAATGATCCTTTTAATGTGCTCTTGGATTCTGTTTGCTAGTATTTTGTTGAGGATTTTTGCATCTATGTTCATCAGTGATATTGGTCTGTAGTTTTTTTTCTTTGTGACATCCTTGTCTGGTTTTGGTATCAGGGTGATGGTGGCCTCATAGAATGAGTTTGGGAGTGTTCCTCCCTCTGCTATATTTTGGAAGAGTTTGAGAAGGATAGGTGTTAGCTCTTCTCTAAATGTGTGATAGAATTCGGCTGTGAAGCCACCTGGTCCTGGGCTTTTGTTTGTTGGACGAATTTAATCACAGTTTCAATTTCAGTGCTTGTGATTGGTCTGTTCATATTTTCTATTTCTTCCTGATTCAGTCGTGGCAGGATGTGCATTTTTAAGAATTTGCCCATTTCTTCCAGGTTGTCATTATTTTGGCATGGAGCTGCTTGCAGTAATCTCTCATGATCTTTTGTATTTCTGCAGTGTCAGTTGTTACTTCTCCTTTTTAATTTCTAATTCTATTGATTTGACTCTTCTCCCTTTTTCTCTTGATGAGTCTGGCTAATCGTTTATCAATTTTGTTTATCTTCTCAAAAAACTAGCTTTTAGTTTTATTGATCTTTGCTATCGTTTCCTTCATTTCTTTTTCATTTATTTCTGATCAGATCTTTACGATTATTTTCCTTCTGCTAACGTTGGGGTATTTTTGTTCTTCTTTCTCTAAATGCTTTAGGGGCAAGGTCAGGTTGTTTATTCGAGATGTTTCCTGTTTCTTAAGGTAGGATTGTATTGGTATAAACTTCCCTCTTAGAACTGCTTTTGCTGCATCCCATAGGTTTTGGGTCATCGTGTCTCCATTGTCATTTGTTTCTAGGTATTTTTTGGTTTCCTCTTTGATTTCTTCAGTGATCACTTCGTTATTAAGTAGTATTGTTTAGCCTCCATGTGTTTGTATTTTTTACAGATCTTTTCCTGTAATTGACATCTAGTCTCATAGCGTTGTGGTGGGAAAAGATACTTGATACAAATTCAATTTTCTTAAATTTACCAAGGCTTGATTTGTGACCCAAGATATGATCTATCCTGGAGAATGTTCCATGAGCACTTGAGAAAAATGTGTATTCTGTTGTTTTTGGATGGAATGTCCTATAAATATCAATTAAGTCCATCTTGTTTAATGTATCATTTAAAGCTTGTGTTTCCTTATTTATTTTCATTTTGGATGATCTGTCCATTGGTGAAAGTGTGGTGTTAAAGTCTCCTACTATTAATGTGTTAATGTCGATTTCCCCTTTTATGGCTGTTAGTATTTGCCTTATGTATTGAGGTGCTCCTATGTTGGGTGCATAAATATTTACAATTGTTACATCTTCTTCTTGGATTGATCCCTTTATCATTATGTAGTGTACTTCTTTGTCTCTTGTAATAGTCTTTATTTTAAAGTCTATTTTGTCTGATATGAGAATTGCTACTCCAGCTTTCTTCTGATTTCCATTTACATGGAATATCTTTTTCCATCCCCTTACTTTCAGTCTGTATGTGTCCCTAGGTCTGAAGTGGGTCTCTTGTGGACAGCATATATATGGATCTTCTTTTTGTATCCATTCAGCCAGTCTGTGTCTTTTGGTGGGAGCATTTAATCTATTTACATTTAAGGTAATTATCGATATGTATGTTCCTATTCCCATTTTCTTAATTGTTTTGGGTTCGTTATTGTAGGTCTTTTCCTTCTCTTGTGTTTTTTGCCTAGAGAAGATCCTTTAGCATTTGATGTAAAGCTGGTTTGGTGGTGCTGAACTCTCTCAGCTTTTGCTTGTCTGTAAAGGTTTTAATTTCTCCATCAAATCTGCATGAGATCCTTGCTGGGTAGAGTAATCTTGGTTGTAGGTTTTTCTCCTTCATCACTTTAAATATGTCCTGCCAGTTCCTTCTGGCTTGCAGAGTTCCTGCTGAAAGATCAGCTGTTAACCTTATGGGGATTCCCTTGTGTGTTATTTGTTGTTTTTCCCTTGCTGTTTTTAATATGTTTTCTTTGTATTTAATTTTTGACAGTTTGATTAATATGTGTCTTGGAGTGTTTCTCCTTGGATTTATCCTATATGGGACTCTCTGTGCTTCATGGTCTTGATTAACTATTTCCTTTCCCATATTAGGGAAGTTTTCAACTATAAACACTTCAAAAAATTTCTCAGTCCCTTTCTTTTTTTCTTCTTCTTCTGGGACCCCTATAATTCGAATGTTTGTGCAATTAATGTTATCCCCAATGTCTCTGAGACTGTCCTCAGTTCTTTTCATTCTTTTTTCTTTCTTCTGCTCTGCAGTAGTTATTTCCACTATTTTATCTTCCAGGTCACTTATCCGTTCTTCTGCCTCAGTTATTCTGCTATTGATCCCTTCTAGAGTATTTTTAATTTCATTTATTGTGTTGTTCATCATTGCTTGTTTCCCCTTTATTTCTTCTAGGTCCTTGATAAATGTTTCTTACATTTTCTCTATTCTATTTCCAACTTTTTGGACCATCTGTACTATCACTATTCTAAATTTTTTTCAGGTAGACTGCTTATTTCCTCTTCATTTGTTAGGTCTGGTGGGTTTTTATCTTGCTCCTTCATCTGCTGTGTGTTTTTCTGTCTTCTCATTATGCTTTTCTTACTGTGTTTGGGGTCTCCTTTTTGCAGGCTGCAGGTTCATAGTTCCCGTTGCTTTGGGTGTCTGTCCCCAGTGGCTAAAGTTGGTCCAGTGGCTTGTGTAGGCTTCCTGGTGGAGGGGTCTAGTGCCTGTGTTCTGGTGGATGGGGCTGGATCTTGTCTTTCTGGTGGGCAGGTCCACGTGTGGTGGTGTGTATTGGGGTGTCTGTGGCCTTATTATGATTTTAGGCAGCCTCTCTGTTAATGGGTTGGGTTGTGTTCCTGTCTTGCTAGTTGTTTGGCATAGTGTGTCCTGCACTGTAGCTTGCTCGTCATTGAGTGAAGCTGGGTGCTGGTGTTGAGATGGAGATCTCTGGGCGATTTTCGCTGTTTGATATTACGTGCAGCTGGGAAGTCTCTTGTGGACCAGTGTCCTGAAGTTGGCTCTCCCACCTCAGAGGCACAGCATTGACTCCTGGCTGCAGCACCAAGAGCCTTTCATCCACACAGCTCAGAATAAAAGAGAGAAAAAGTAGAAAGAAAGAAAGAAAGAGGACAAAATAAAATAAAGCAAGATAAAATAAAATAAAGTTATTAAAATAATACGTAATTATTAAGAAAAAAAAATTGGGCTTCCCTGGTGGCACAGTGGTTGGGAGTGTGCCTGCCGATGCAGGGGACACAGGTTCGTTCCCCGGTCTGGGAGGATCCCACCTGCCGCGGAGTGGCTGGGCCCGTGAGCCATGGCCGCTGTGCCTGAGCGTCCGGAGCCTGTGCTCCGCAACGGGAGAGGCCACAACAGTGAGAGGCCCGTGTACCGCAAAAAAAAAAAAAAAAAAACCCAAAATACAAAAGAAAAACGCAGAAAACTGACAGACAGACCCCTAGGACAAATGGTGAAAGCAAAGCTATACAGTGAAAATCTCACAGAGAAGCATACACATACACACTCACAAAAAGAGGAAAAGGGGAAAAAATATATCTTGCTCTCAAAGTTCCCTTTCTCTTCTTTGTTTGCACAGCTCCCCGGGCTCTGCTTTGGATTTGGCCCTGCATCTGCCTGTAGGTCGCCGGAGGGCGTCTGTTTTTCGCTCAGACAGGACGGGGTTAAAGGAGCCACTGATTTGGGGGCTCTGGCTCACTCAGGCCGGGGGGAGGGAGGGGCACTGAGCACGGGTGGGCCTACAGCAGCAGAGGCCAGCGTGACGTTGAACCAACCTGAGGCGCGCTGTGCGTTCTCCCGGGGAAGATTTCCCTGGATCCCGGGACCCTGGCAGTGGCGGGCTGCACAGTCTCCCCGGAAGGGAGGTGTGGAGAGTGACCTGTTCTCCCACACAGGCTTCTTGGTGGCGGCAGCAGCAGCCTTAGCATCTCATGCCCGTCTGTGGGGTCCGCGCTTTTAGCCGTGGCTTGCACCCGTCTCTAGAGCTCCTTTAAGCAGCGCTCTTAATCCCCTCTCCTCTCACACCAGGAAACAAAGAGGCAAGAAAAAGTCTCTTGCCTCTTCGGCAGGTCCAGGCTTTTCCCTGGACTCCCTCCCGGCTAGCCATGGCGCACTAGCCCCCTTCAGCCTGTGTTCACACTGCCAACCCCAGTCCTCTCCCTTCGCTCTCAGCAAAGCCGGAGCCTCAGCTCCCAGCCCCCGCCCGCCCCAGCAGGTGAGTAGACAAGCCTCTCGGGCTGGTGAGTGCCGGTCGGCACCGATCCTCTTTGCGGAAATCTCTCCACTTTTCCCTCCGCACCCCTGTTGCTGTGCTCTCCTCCGCGGCCCCGAAGCTGCCCCCTTCCGCCACCCGCAGTCTCCGCCCGCGAAGGAGCTTCCTAGTGTGTGGAAACCTTTCCTCCTTCACAGCTCCCTCCCACTGGTGCAGGTCCCGTCCCTATTCTTTTGTCTCTGTTTATTTTTTTCTTTTGCCCTACCCAGGTACGTGGGGACTTTCTTGCCTTTTGCGAGGTCTGAGGTCTTCTGCCAGCGTTCAGTGGGTGTTCTGTAGGAGTTGTTCCACGTGTAGATGTATTTCTGATGTATCTGTGGAGAGGCAGGTGCTCTCCGCGACTTACTCTTCCGGCATCTTCCGCCTCTCTCTCTAGACCAGTAACTTTAGATGTGTGAAACCATTAAAGGATCTAAATGCAATTCAAGTAAATATGAGTCATAAAATGCCTGTTGAAGAAGTGAAGAGTCAAGATGGTGGAAGTGTTTTTCCAGCCTCAGGATATCATCAGCCTAAGAACATTTATATCGATGCTATACTTTTTTTAACTTGTCTTCTAGTGGCTGAGAGTTGCCTATCAAATTACATCCTTGTGGCAAACAGCTTGGATGAGATTTTGCTGCAAGGTCAAATTTCCCTCAGTTTACTGACACAAATCAATTAAATCTCATAATGAGGCCAGTTAATTTTCGAACCTGCCTCCAGTGTCATCTGAGACATTACACCAAATCTAATACAATAAACAGTAACCTAAAAACTACAAGCTTCACTCATGTAATTAGCATTTCTTCATTTTCAATAATTCTGTGAACAGTAATTAAACCAAATAATGTGCTAATGTGTAATATTAGCTTTAGTTTAGGAATGAAAATAACAGTTATAATATTTTTAGCAAAATCACCAAGAGATCCACAGAAGATTATTCTACTTTCTATTTAGTAGTAGTAAATTTCCATGTATAAGGTCATTTTTCAGTGCAATGGAACAACTAGAGCAATATTTACTAAACAAAATATGATTGGCTCTTTTGTACATATTCCCCTCCAAAGTGCTGATTTCTCTTATTCTAGGGACTAGTGTCCTCACTAACATGATCTGCCTTATTATACAAGGATATCCTGGGCTTCACAAAATTCAAGTTAGTTAACATTGGGTTGAAAAGTTGGTAAAAGGCAGCCTCCCAGGTGCCGACTGGAATATGAATTTACACTCACTAAATCATATTTACAGTACAATTAACTATGTTTTCAAAACTGTTCCTAATACAAACTTTGATGACCAAAATCAGTCTATTCCACATGGGGTAGTTTACCTAAATATTTCAGGAAATGAGAAATTTATGTGGTTTAGATTTTGTAGTATCTCAGTGGCCACTTTGATTACCTTTGTTATCTCACTATCACCATGTGAATATTTGACTACCCAAATGTCCTATAAACCAGTG